>NW_012104809.1:1151696-1172435 GCF_000951045.1 Mandrillus leucophaeus
AAGAGAGAGAGAAAGAAAGAAAGAAAGAAAGAAAGAAAGAAAGAAAGAAAGAAAGAAAGAAAGAAAGAAAGAAAGAAAGAAAGAAAGAGAGAGAGAGAGAGAGAAAGAAAGAAAGAAAGAAAGAAAGAAAGAAAGAAAGAAAGAAAGAAAGAAAGAAAGAAAGAAAGAGAGAGAGAGAGAGGGAGGGAGGGAGGGAGGGAGGGAGATGTAAATGCATAATGTGTCTCTTTTTAAAGTAATATTAGCACTGATAAAATATTTAGTTATATTATAACATAAAAGTAAATATAAATGTAACAAACAGAATGTGATTTAAACCCTAAGGTTGAAGATTGCCTACCTAGGAAAAAATAAACTGCAGGAATAAACAGTAAGATGTTTGTTTACATGATGATTACATTATGCTAGTTTTGCTCCTTTATTGCTTCATAGTCTCTAATTTACAAATTTTCTAATGTTTCACAGTATACCATGATATTCTAATTTGTTCTTAAACCCTTACCAAGTCATTTTACTTTCTGGAGGTGGCACATTTCTTTGAATTGTTAAAGGTTTTTGTTCTATGTTTCAGTCACTTATTGATTACTCACATATTTTCTTTTTATTTTGTCTATTTGTGGTAGAGATGCTTTGATCATCAATGACATCCTAAAAACTTGGTGGATTTAAAAGTAATTATTGCATTACATGATTTTGTGGATACAGAATCCAGATGGTATTTTATTGTGTAACGCTCATTGTCACCTGGAGTCAGGAGGTAGACCTCTGTTGGCCGCTGAACTGGGCTGGAGGATCCAAGGCAGTTTGCTCATATGTATGGCTGACATTGGTGTTGGCGATGGCTTGAAGACTAGAGTCAGCTTGTCTCATTCCCATGTATTCTCAGGGCCCCACCACATCATCTCCTAGGATATCCATATTTCTTACATGCTGCCTTCAGGATGGTACCTAAGACAAAGTTGTGTGCTGCTAGAACTCTTAAAGAGTGTGACCTGGAACTGCCATGACATTACCTCCACTATCCTCTATTGATTGAAACACTTGCAGGTCTTCTTATATTCCAGGATGAAGGAGACATAGCTCACTTCTTAGTGAAAACAGAATAGAATACTTTTGGCCATCTCTCATTCTACACAGGACCATATTCTGTACTGTAAGAATGAACATTTACTATAATTCTGGTAACTTTTGGTAACTTCTATTGCTTTATATTATACATATGTTTTTAATATACTTTATTTATCTTACTAAATACTTAAATATTACAAGAAGGTTGAAAAGTACTACTACTGTGTGGATCACCACTTTGGGTTGTTTGAGTTGTTCTGATAATAAGTAACACCCTCTCGCTTTTCCAAATTCTATACGAATTGAGGGACACAGGATGTCAGCAGATGAAGAGTAATAAACAACTCTACTACCTGGAAATTTGATATTAAAGGTTAGGGCTGAGATTTGTGCAGTTAGATTTCATAAAATTCCACCCCAGAATTAGTCAGACTTACTTGTGGCAGGGGCTAGTACCATTCCTTGCAGGGCCAAAAAGAAGATCACAGTATATGTTCTGTGCTTTCAATCCAACTCTCAAGAGAGATGAGATAATTGGGAATATATCTCACATGCTGAGTTTCTCATTTCTCTTTCCAAAGAAAAGATTGTTTATATGGATGAAGAGATGCCAGAGGGGGTGGAAAAAAAGGAGTGCACATGAAGCAATCCCCACAGCATTTGCCAATGAGATTATCAGGAATCAAAAAAGTTTCAATATTTTCACAAGACATCATCAAAGGTAGCAAGTTGCAGACTGAGACCTTGAATCTAGATCTGACTCTAATACCCTAAACTATTTGCAACATGATACAATGACACTTTAGAAGAAATTTTGATATGGCAGATCTTTTAATCGATACATAGTATTTACATATTTATGAGGTATATTTGATACTTTCTTACATATGGAGAGTGTATAATGATCAAATCAGGGAATTTGGTGTATCCATCACCTTAAGTATTTATCATTTCTATGTGTTAGGAACATTTCAAATGTTCTCTTCCAGCTACTTCAAAATATACAATATATTGTTGGTAATTATAGTCACCCTACTGTGCTATCTAACATTAGAACTTATGCCTTGTATCTAAATGTTTATTTGTACTCATTGACCAACCTCTCTTTATTCCCTCCTCCTACCCACACAACCTTCCCAGCTTCTGGTATGCATCATTCTACTGTCTCCTTTCATGAGATCAACTTTTTTAGCTCCCACATGTAAGTGAGAATATGTTATATGTGTCTTTCTGTGTCTGCCTTATTTGACATAATATAATGACCCCTAGGTTAATCTACGTTGTCACAAATCATGTGATTTCATTTTTTTTTTTTTTTGGCCAAATGATATAAATATACCACATTTTTTTTATCCATTTGTCCACTGAAATCTTAGTTGATTTCATATCTTAGGTATTGTGAATAGTGCTGTGTTAAATATGCCAGTCCAAGTATCCTTTTGATAGACCATTTTTCCCCCCTTTGGACAAATAGCCAGGAGTGGAATTGCTGGATAGTGTCGGAGTTCTATTTTTAGATTTTTTGAGAAATTGTCATGCTGTTTTTCATAAAATGGTTGTGCTAATTTACATTACTAACAGTGTATAAGAAGTCCTTTTTTTCTTGCATCCTTGCCACCATCTGTTATTTTTTTGTCTTTATAATAACAGCCACTCTAACTAGAATAAGATATTATCTCATCACGATGAAATTTGCTATGCATTTCCCTGATGACTAGAGATGTTGAGCATCTTTTTTATATATATACTTGTTGGTCACTTGCATTTCTTCTTTTGAAAAATTGCTATTCGTGTCCTTTGCTCACTTCTTAATATAATTTTTTAAGTTTTGTTTTAGTGTTGAGTTGTTTGAGTTCCTTATATGTTTTGTATATTAATCCTTTGTCCAATGAATAGTTTGCAGATATTTTCTTTCAATCAACAGGATGGATATGACAGATCTTTCTGTAGACCAAAGCACCTACTAGGAGGTCTTCCACAATACAAGCATTTAACTAATCTTGATGGCATTTATTGGCAGAATTATTGCAAACCTTTAAAAACTGTTAATCTTTATATATTGAAAAGTGTTATGTGGTAATATTCATTCAGAAGAATGTTAATAAGAAATGTCATTTGAAAAATTCTAAATTATTAAAAAAATTCCCCACCATTTTAATAGATGCCTCAGTGAGCAAACTTTCTTTAGTAGAAAATTTACAATGGCACTTCCCTGAAGATTGAAATTCAACTCAGAATATGCTTTTGAAATTTAAAGTACATCCATCTTAATGTTTTAAATTCCATGGACATTGACAACCCTATTTATATGTTTAGCTGAATAAGGGTTCCTGGTAACACTGGGGAGCAATTTGATTTTTATAGGTGTTGAAGAGTATCTGTCTGTAAACTTTGTCTATAGTTTATAAAAAAAGAAGTCAAGTTCAATTATTAATGTTTTTTTTTTTAGATTTTTGTCCTTGATGTGGGAATATAATGTATACATATGTGTAAGTATATATATATGTACACACACACACACACACAATGAACAGGGGGAAACAGGAGAAAAAGTTGTTTTAAAGCCATTATTTGAAATGTTTAAGTTTGGATCAGAGGCAAATGTAACTACAGAACAATGTTTAAGTCAATGATCTAAAGATAGCCAGCATTCTGACAGCCATCATGTTAGAATCATGTGGCCTATAAATAAATACTTTTCATGAATATTGGATTACAGTATTTTATAAAACTTTCCATCATTCTCTAAAAGAAATTACATAAGTAGGTGATACACAACCATCACTAGATATCAAGAAGAAAAAAAGGGCTCCAAGGGAAATCAGAAATTCGTCAATAATCTATTTATGTATTCATTATAGATCTATTTTTCACAGATCAGTGACTTCTTTAACTGAGAGCCTGACTGCTATTTTCTAAATATATTACACTTACTTTTCATATATTTTTTTAAAGGAAAAGGCAATATTGCATCTAGATAGGAGAGTTAGAAAAGGAGAAGCCTCCCTGAGATTATTTCTATATGCGTCTTGGTATCTCTTAAATACTAATGGAAATTTTAGTGCTGTGAAGGCATTGTATAACCATGAGCAGGATCATTGTCAGAGGTTTTTATTTATTGCTTCAATTTGTCCATTTAGAGTACCAACAACGGAAGCTGAATAACATCCAGAAATAACCAGAGGCTAGATTAACGTTAAAGGGTATCTTTATTAAGAATTAAAACTAGGGAACACAAAATCTATCCTCAAGTCTAGGTCAGGTAAAGTCAAAATCTAGGTATACAATGGAATGCAATAAGGAGTCACAGCAAGGGCTGGAGTAAATTATAGTACTTTAAGACCCAATTTCAATTTCCCAGGCTCATGTCTATTGATCAGCAAATGAATGGTGCTCAAGAGGCAGGACCTCATAAGCACAAGGTCATAGGTATGCAGTGTTATCATATTTGAAAGCACAGCTCTTTGGAGAGAATGCATAAAGTATGCCTTCCATAATTAACAGCTTATATTTCTGCTCTCTGTCCACTAAGATGCACATAAAACTCTCCTACTTAGGAATAACATTCTTTTGTTCCCCAGAACGTGAGTAAGTAGATCTGATTTACCATTTCACACTTTTACACGAAAGAACAAATACTGTCTAGTATTTTATAACCTTTCTCGAATTTTACTTTCCATTTTAATAAAAAATCTTGCAACAAGTAATACTTTGTTGAGAAAAGAGTTTGAATAAAAAAAAATTGGAGGCAGAAAAACAAGGAGTTTTTTTTAGCATAGAAAGAGGATGAGCCATGGAAACAGTTGAATTTTTCTGGTTACTGTGTGAAATTGAGAAAGTTACATCAGGCTTAGGATTCACAGATTATATCTATTAGGATTAATAATACTTTTTGACTTTCCTTTTTTTTTTTTTTTAAGTTCATTCAAGCAGGAGGTACATAGAATAAAATCAGTAAGTGTCAATTTATCTTACTCTCCAAAGTATTTTTGCTTCCTGAGCCTCAAATTAACCTCCAGTAAGTCCAGGTTTTTTAGGATAGCACTCAAAGGCTGGAACTCTCTGCAGTGTTTTTTTTGTTTCATTTTTTAAGAGGCAGGCCTCCACTCTGTGATGCAGGCTGGAGTGCAGTGGTGTGATCGCAGCTCACTGTAGCCTCAAGCTTCTGGGTTCATGTGATCCTAATAGTTCAGCCTCCCAAGTAGCTAGAATTACAGGCTTGTGCCACCATGCCCAAATAATTACAAAATACATATTTTTGTAGACACAAGATCTTTCTATGTTGTCCAGGCTGGTCTCAAACTCCTGGCCTCAAGTCATCTTCCCATCCTGGCCTCCCAAAGTGCTGGGATTACAAGCATGAGGCATCATGCCCTGCTGAATTTTGGGTAAGTAAATAAAAATAAGAATCAAAGTTCACTACCTGCTATCTTCTGGCAATAATGTAGAGTTGGGAATGTAAGAGGTCTCATATAACACACAAAATTGCATTGTGAAAAAGGAGACTCAAATTTAACCTTAAAATTACTTTTGTTTATGTATCTATCGATATCATTTATTGTGTTTCACTGGTTGATTTTAATTTTGAAATAAAATGAAATTAAATTAGTGCAATTGAAATGCGATATTTTAACTTACCATTATAAAACTATTAAAAATAAATGTTGTCCTCTGCCTATTTACTCAAAGAGGTGGAGTAAAAGAAAGATGGGTATGTGAGGAAAAAAACATTTTTAAGCAGTTATATGAAACTTCAGTGTAAGACTTTTTATAAAGGACCATGGAAAATTTGGTCATTTAGATAGAATTTAAGTTAAAAAGTGCACAGTACTATGCACAATATCAAAGTATATGCTTATCTTCTCATTAATGATTATGGCTATCATTTATCAAATGTTTATTTTATGCAGATACAGTACAAAGCATTTTATATTTTTACATAATCCTCTTCAAACTTATATGTGCAGGGTATTTTAATATTTTTGGCACTCAAATGGGAAAAATAAAGCTCAGAGCAGTTACATAATGAGGCAAATATCGTCTATCCATTAACTGGACTCTGAATGACCTGGAGTCCACTACTTTAAAAATATTTTATTTTTTTCTAGATTACTAAGATGATGTACATGATGATACAAGCCAGGGAGCTGTGCACATATGATGGCTCTTTATTGTCATATTTTTTATGATTTTTGACCAAAGTCTTATGCCCATTATCCTCTTCACCACAAATTCCAGGCAAAAATAGATATTTACTATGTCCCCTGTCCAGGCCACAATTTTGAAAAGGCCTCCTTTCTTTCAAATATCACATGTTAAATTCCTATAAATAGTTTCAAATCATCTCTTAGGATAAACCAGTCATAAAATTTTACCTGACATCTCGAGGCGGCTGACACTCACTTATCCAGGTGCACAGAGCTTTTTAAAAAAATTGATCCATCATAATTGTCCATATTTATGAGCCCCATTGTGATGTTTCAGTCCATGTACACATTGTGTAATGATCACAGCAGGATAGTTAGCCTATCGATCACCTCAAAAGTGTATCTTTCTTTGTGGTGGGAACATTCACAATCTTTTCTCTTCACTATGTTGAGGCACACAGTATCTTTCTGCTAACTGTTGTCACTCTACCATGCAACAGAATGCCAGAACTTATTTTTTCTTTCTAATTGTAACTCTCTATGCTTCCATCCTGGGTTGCCATGCTCCACAGGGATTTTGCCACTCTCTTGTTGTGGTTCAGTGTACTTCTTCAGTCACTCTATGAGAAATATAGTTGGTTATTCATTGTTTCGATCCTGTTTTGTTGAAGGAGACAGGTACCAGGCTCCTCTAGTCAGCCATCTTGTTGACCTCACCCAGAGCTTTAAAAATGTACTGCTATGTTATCACATCTTAGTTCCCATCATGACTTGACACACTTCTTACCACTCTTAGGTTTCTCAAGTTAATTTGCTAGAAGAGCTTGTGCTGCCTTAGTCACTTAAAAATTTACTGCTCTGAGCACTTTGCACACAGTAGATTATGCAGTGATGACAGGTGGTGGTGTGTTAGTCATTAGTATTGTTTACCAGTGGGATCCAGTCCTCAGTTTTCAGGTTTTCAGGTATATGACAAGATAGCCAACGCATTCTTTGAAGTAAGGAATAGGGCTCCAAAATGTTCTAAACAATAAACGTGGGGAACACAAGTCACTTATTAGATGAAAGCTAGCTCAAAATCTGCCTTGTACACTTTGGTCTGTCAGTGAACCAGGCTTACGGTCATTGTTTCAGAGAAGAAGAAAATCAATAAAAAGACAACCACCGTAACAAACCACAATGCTATCTTTTCAAACATTAATGTGACTGGAATCAGATGTGACTCTGTCCCTTTTGTAGTTTGACAAGACAACCCTTGGTTGTCTTCTCTGAATGTGCTATGGCAAGTAGAAATATTTTAGGGCACAGGAGCTTGACATTTTCAAGTTGGAAGCCAACTTATAAGATGCTCTGCAGCCAAACCTCCAGGGTATATTTTCACTGTCTTCTTATACATAATTTGATTTATTTATTGCCTTCAAATTCGATTTTTTTCTTGGCTGATTTGCAATTTTTAAAATACTGTGTGCAGATAGGATTTGTTATGACAAAAAGATGTGTTAAATATGCAGTTGTTTTTAGTAGCTCACTTATTTCTTCATAGCTCAGTTTGATCTTGTCAGACATAATGAAGATAATTATAACAGCAACAATACAAATTAGTTACATGTGCTCTTGATTCTTGATGTCGTACTACCCTACTATGCAGTAAGCTTTTGATTTTGTACTTAAAAATCCATAATAAATAATCTTCAATTCTCTTTACAGAAAGCTAAAGAAATAAAAGTGGATTTTATTATTCTTCAAGTGTTTAATTCTAAAGGAAATTTAAAGTAAGTATTAAACGAGTTGTAATGAATATTTCACAGACTTGGAGTATAAATGTAATCTGTTGTTAGCATATATGGTATAGCAGCTTAGGACTTGTGAGACAGATTGGTATATCCCATTAATCTTACTTCTCTAGCATTTTGAAATATGCCACCATATAAAAAGATTTTAACTGAAATTAACTTTTAAAATAACTATAGCATATTTTTTAAGTAAATTAATTACTAGGATGTTCAAGAATATGCAGTCCCTGAAAATCCTAGTTTAAGAAAATGTACCCAATATAATAGGAATGGAATCTATATTCATAGTAGCTTAAAGAAGGGATTGGCAAACTCTGACCCTCAGGCCAAACTGGCTGCTTGTTTTTATTTTTATATAAATACAGTTTAGTTGGAACAGCACCAAGTACATTAATCTAAATATTGTCTATATCTGCATTCGTCGTATAATGATGGGGCTTCATAGTTATGACAGAGAACTTGCAGTTCACAATGCCTAAAATATTTGTTACCTAGTAATTCACATAAAAAGTGTGTTGCCCTCACATTTAGAACATGGGCAGTGAGTAAAAAAAAAAAATGTTTCCGGCATTTTAAAGCTTTATAACCTTGGCCAAATTGTGTAGCCTTTCTCTAGTTTCATTTTTAAAATTTGTACTATGAAGCATATAATAATCATAAAGAATATATAATCATCTTATATCATAGGTTCAGCTGATATTTAAATGAAATATGTAATTGCTTAGATTAGTATCTAAAACAGAAAAAATGCTTAATAAATATAACATTGTTAATGTTGCGATTATTTCTCCTCTTTTGTTTATGAACTTTCCTCCTAAGACTTCCTGACATGTTGTGTTCTTACCACAATAAAATATTTTAGACATGCACAATCTCTGTCTCTCTCTCTGTCTCTCTCTCTGTCTCTCTCTCTCTCTGTCTCTCTCTCTCTCACACACACACACACACACACACACACATACACACACAACTAAGACTGCCTGAGGGGCATCCATATAGATGTAAATGATTAAATTGTTAATGTTACATAGTTTATATGATGACATTATTAATGCAATTCTCACCTAGACAAAAGTTAAAATGTTACTATATGTACTACAGTGTCATAAAAATGAATTTTAAAAGAATACATATTTATATTTTGAAATTTTTACATATTCAAAAATTTTTTTCTGGGCATATTTGGAGTTGACATGCTTAGTACATGTAAAATGTATTTAATATTTAGAGTGTGACTTTGAAGACATGAAGATAAATTGGATAATATCATTATTTTAAGATGGGGCTGACATTTTATAGGCTTAAAATCTAGTGCTTTGTCTTATTTTTACAAAAGTGTGTACTCATTAAATACTTGGTATAATAATTAAATAGGCTGGGCGCGGTGGCTCAAGCCTGTAATCCCAGCACTTTGGAAGGCCGAGACGGGAGGATCACGAGGTCAGGAGATCGAGACCATCCTGGTTAACACGGTGAAATCCCGTCTCTACTAAAAAATACAAAAAACTAGCTGGGCGAGGTGGCGGGTGCCTGTAGTCCCAGCTACTCGGGAGGCTGAGCCAGGAGAATGGCGTGAACCCGGGAGGCGGAGCTTGCAGTGAGCCGAGATCCGGCCACTGCACTCCAGCCTGGGGGACAAAGCGAGACTCCATCTCAAAAAAAAAATAAATAAATAAATGAGTGGATTTTGTAATGAATGTTAGATGTCCCCTTCCTTCCTACAAAAATAAGCTAACCATAAACTGAATCTATATAATAAATAGCAAAATAATAAGTCTCTAATGCTATTGTAAGCAGTTTTAAATCTGAAAAAAGGAAGCGTTATGTATTTTTTTGTCTCTTCTAAAGACAAGAATCAACTTTATCCTGTGCCTCATTTCCTGCACAGATGTCCTTCATGCCATCAGTAGGTTTGCTGCACTTCGATGCTCTAGGTTTCCTGATTTATTTTTATACTGTCAGTGAGTAGCATAACACAGGTCACATCTAGGGGTGGTGTGCCAAGGACTAAGTTCAGAGGGGAAACAAAGGCAGACCCAGGTAAACGTCACTGCAGTGTGCTACATGGATAGTGCCTCATGCAATATTATGAGTATTTTCCACGTTTCTGATTTTTGAAACCCACAACTAAATGTAGACAATTTCTAAATAATGCCTGTTGAAGTTTTTTCAGAACCTGGAATACCATCCTTTTGACCTTTCCATCTTGAGGTCCTTTGCATACAAGTAATGTCTATAGCACATCAAATTACCCAAATCATTTTTTTCTTCCTGGAAATACTTCCATTACTCCAGGTAAAAAATGTCAGAGTTAGCCTCATCTCTATTAATGTTGTTGCTAAACTATTTGCTAAGCCTCTCTGAAAATGTGGTAACACAGAATCGTGTTTATTACGGAATTTGTCTTTTTGTTAAGACTAGTAGTTAAACAACCTACAATTATGTTACAATGTGTGAAAATATAGAATATGAATTGTGAGTTTGTAATATCTTACAACCTGATTTCTTTCTGTACGCTAAGCATATTTTCTTAAGTCTGCCTAAGAACTCAAGAGAACTTACTATTCAGCTTACATCTTCAATCATTATTAAACAGCACATGGGAAAGTGAAGAGTTCCCAGGGTCCCTTTCTTTAATTTAGTTAGTGCTCTATATTTATTTGAGTTTCTATAAATCAGTAAGCACCTTCCTGATTATTAACCCATCTAGATGCTGACTATTAGAGTTCTGAAGGAACTGTGTAAACAGCAGTGCTTAGTATTCATATTTGGCGTTCATATTTAGCACTGGGTATTTTCAAGCAATTTAAAAGCTGTCAGGGATCTGTGAACCACTGATAAAAATTTATCGAATACTGAAGAACAGGAGAAGGTACAAGAACAAGAGCTAAATGGAGAAATGTGGTTTGTAGCCAAGGAATAAACTTTTATGTAATATTTGCCAAGGAAAATCAGGCAGAATGTAGATTATCGAATAGATTTCTATGCAACTATAGTAACAGAGAACCTAAGAAGATACAAATTCTTATAGAGGCCAAGAGAGCGTTATCACCTGGTTACTCTTTTCTTACCTTCAATCCCTCTCCCTAAGATGGAAACTACTCTTTAAAAGACTTAAAAAGACAAGACCAAAGAGCAAGGAAACTAGAATATTCCTGCCGTAGTCAAGGCAGATACAATAATGAAATGACTGACAATTAAACATGTACTTCACATATGCTTACACACATACAAAAACTTATTCATATACATTTGCATAGACACTTGACAATTCACATAAACCTGTGTTAGGCCATACAACTGGAAGGTCTTGAGAATGAAAGAGAAGGCTATTAATGCTAAGTTAGAACGCCAGGCGTAAGCTTGTATTGGCCCTAAGCTCCTAAAATAAGTAATTACCCCAAATAAATTATGAGCAAACCACTAATAGCACTAATACAATCAACTAAATCATTCAGTTTTTACATACCCAAATTACCTTTCTGCCTTCATATGTAGAGGTAAGTCATCAAATCATGTATTTTATAAATCATATTTTATTTCAAATCAAGTGTACCTATTTAAAACCATATCTCAGTGTTAACTTGGAATCCACAGACAATCCTCTCTCTGCCCTCTAAGTGTTCTTGTCCTTTCGTTTGCCTCTGCTCCCGTGTAGTTTAATCTGTGCTGTGGGAAAGACATGTTCTGATTTGCAATGACTTTAATAACCTATCTGTAGGCAAATTTAAAAAAGGAAATACCTGCAGACACCTGCCAGGAGGTGCATTTATGTTGAGACACCACAGCATTCATTTGACATTACTGTTTCACAGGTTATATTTCCAGTGGGTGGCCTCAGATTTTTTTTTTCTTCACATTTATTAGTCTATACTTTTCTAAACTAAATGACATTTCTTTGTTTTTGAACCAGAATGCCTGACCTCTTATATCCACACTTATTTTTTTTTTCAATTTATTTTCTTTTTATACAAATCTGCTATGGATAATTTTACACTATCACTCTCTTTTGCTGGCTCTTCTACTTAAGTAAAATAAGTTTTTTTTTGGGGGGGGAAACAATAAACATTAGCCAAAATTAAATATTTTCTTGCATATATCTTTTTATTTCTAGTTATGATTCAAGTATCATGTCCTAAACTCTATCCTAAATCGAAAAATATTTTTAAATCAAAAATGAATTTAAATTGAATATGTAAGTAATTGTTTTAATTTAGACAGTGATTCTACAAAACATTACTACCTACTTCTGCTTTAAATATGTATGTGGTTAACTCACAAGTGGTAGCTAAATGGTGAGAACACATGGACACACAGAGGGGAACAACACACTGGAGACTTTCAGAGAGTGAAGGGTAGGAGAAGGGAGAGGATCAGGAAAAGTAACTAATGGGTACTAGGTGTAATACCTAGGTGGTAAAATAATCTGTTCAACAACCCCCCATGACACAAGTTTACCTATGTAACAAAACTGCACTTGTACCCCTGAACTTAAAATAAAGTTAAAAAAAAATGATGAAGAAACCAGTTCTACTACGTGAATATTGATTTTGTGGTCCAGTAGGATGCTATTCGCTCAATTACAAACATTGTCCATTTAGTTAAACTTCTGATATTTAAAGTTTGGACAAAAGAGTATTATTTGGAAACAAACAAGATTGGACTGTTTGCCATCACCTTAATATGTCATGATATTTGATATTACCTTGTGATTCTCTTTTCCTGAAATGATACACCCTACTTTCTCAATTTCATTAATGCCTCCTATCCTCACAACTCAACCTAGATGGCATTTATTATAAAAAGTTTCCTCAAACTTGTTTTGTACCTTTTCTCTACTTGGAGAAAGGATCTTCTTTATTCATTTATTATTTATTTTTAAACCCTGTATGACACACTTCTTTTGGGGTAAGAAAATTTAGACGTTAGGGCAATGACCCTAAACCTTAACACCAGGATATAAAACAAAAATTTCTTTATGGTACTTATTCGTCTGTCTCTTCATAGTATCCTTTGATCCCAGTAAGGTGATCTGCCTTAAGTTCTGTCTCTGTGATTTTGCTTTTAACCCTTTGATGCACATATTGATCCAGACAGTATACACTTTTATATCAAAAACTATTGAATTTTTCTGAACTCAGAGATTAAATAAAATGCCAATACATATCTTCCAGTACATCTTCTAAAATTTGTAACTATATATATGTATTTTAGTATATTAAAAGTCTATTATTCTTGTTATTTAGTACCATGCACAATATGGTAGTTTATCTCATAATAGACAAACATTATTTTGTCTACAATTATTAATAATTTAACCTACCAGTGACAAAATTGTTACTCATATTTAGACATTTTTTAATATGCCTCTGTCTCCCTTTGTGTCCCATTTAATCCCCTTAGAACAGGCTATATAACATTAGGATGACCCAAATTCCACTATAACCACTATAACCAGCTTTAAGAACCAGAGAAAACCTTGTCTGGGAATGAAATAATCTGACCAATGAGTGAAATTTGGTAATGTTTAGTTTACAGGATTGTCTCATGGCAGTAATGGAATGGTATGTTAAAGTAATAATGGTATTATGAAAACTTGGGAGAGCCTAGGTTAGTAAAAGCAACCCACTTTGTAAAACACTTAGGCAGGTGGGATAATTACTTAATCCAAGTACCAAAAAGGGCTTTGAAAGGAATAATTTATTCTGTGGCACTTGATAATCGGGCTGGATGTATTTAACTCAAATAGTCAAGTATTTTAATCCTAAACCATTTCTGCCCAGCCAAATAGAGGAACGTGATTGAAATTGGTTTAGCTAATTGAATCCCATATTGGCCATATTACCAGCACATTAACATGTAGACTTTAGTCAGTTTATGTTTAAAACAAATAAATATACAAAGCATTAGTTTCAGTACATCTAAACATCAAAATACTAACCTAGACTCAGAGAATGCTATTCATTCTACACTTTGCAGACTCTAAGGTGCTAGAAACTGTGTTATTTACAGCATCTCGTGCAAAAACAGTACAGGTTTATGTCCCCCTGAGCACAAAATCATTTAAACTTCATGTTCATCAAACATTTTAATAGGGAGATAATAAAAAAAACATAAAAGTAATTAGGGAGGATCTAAGGTTACATATTATTACATATCAGACCCTATCCTAAGCCTTATATATGTATTAACTCATTTAATTCTTACAACAACCTTAATAGATGGGCATTATTGTTATTATTTCTATATAATGATACAGAAAACTGAAGCATAGAGGGGTCAGGTAATTTGCCAAGGACATCATTGGCAGAATTAGGATTTGCACCACAGGTAATATAACTGCAGAGAAAGTGCCTTGAAGCGATAGGGTATAATGTCCTTAATTCCATTTCTGTGCCTCAATTTCCTCCAACTCCAAATTTACGTATTGCCTGAGAACTGCATCAAGAAGAAAAGACAATTTGTTCTTGATAAGGCAGATAAAAGATATACTACAGGAATGGCTGCCTTGTTTCACCAATTTCTATCCACAGAAGGAAGATTAGTTTGTATCATGTCCTCTCTCCACTACCACTAATTTCTACATTTGTAACTGGGTGTCATCATCAGACCTAAGAAATCTGGAGCTTCCTTAAAACTTGGTACATCTTCCCATTAAGTCAAAATTTCATAACCCTCATACTTTAAAGGAAATAAATAGCAACTTGTTATCTAAAAATCGCTTTCAAAATCAAAGAGAAATCAAAGAAATCTACAATCCTAATATGTTTGATATTGTCAGAGATGAAAGAGGCTTTTGAGTAACAGTGTATAAAGGTTAGTTTTCATGATTTGTTGCTGTGCCTTAGATTCCTAGACTGGAAAGAAAAGATAATGTTTGTAGGTGAAATATACATATGTATTTTCTACTATATAGTAGATATGTTCAGGGGTAATGATACATGTAATAAAAAAGGCACTTAAGATATTTAAATTTTGAACAAATTATAAACTGTCACTTTTTTTTTTTTTGTCGGAATCGGTGTCTCTCTCTGTCATCCAGGTTGCAGTGCAGTGACTCAATCTTGTCTCGTTGAAAGCTCCGCCTCCTAGGTTCAAGCCTGCAGAGTAGCTGGGATTACAAGAACCCCACAACATGCGCAGTTAGTTTTTGTAACTTTAGTAGAGACAGGGTTTCACCTTGTTGGCCTGGCTGGTCTTCAACTTCTGACCTCAGGTGATCCACCCGCCTCGGCCTCCCACAGTGCTGGGATTACTGGCTTTAGTCACCACTGTCATTTTAAGGGAGTTGATCTAGTGTATCCTTAAATTGAACTGATTCCAATATTTAAAATTAAATCAATGTTTTCTGACACTACTGCCTCCATTTTAATGGTATATGTTCCCATACATCAAAAAGAGAAAAAACTTGGTGCAAAATCACTGAATTTTGAATAAATATTCCTTCAAAGGTATTTAAAATCTAATTATTCATTAATTCACATGTGTGTCAGAGAATAACAGTGAATCATACCTAGGGCTGGGGGAATAGAACAGTGGCATTTGAATACTCTTTCCAAGTTTCTATTGATCTGCAGTGCCACAGTATTTCCTGAATCTGTATTAAATCACATGGTTTATTTCTTTTCTCCATGATAGTATTTTATAATATGAACTGCTTCCCATTGGACTAATTTGAGCAAGACAGTTTCTTGATCCTTACCTTTTTGTCCAGAGTTATGGTTAACCTTTCAAAGGATGTTGTTTGTTTTAAGAGGTAATGTATATGTCACATTAGGTCTTACGGAGGAAAGACATTATATAAATCATATATATGTGTCTTATTCCTAATTGGAATTTCCAATGAGCAGAAAGATTCAAGGTTGAATCCTCATTGAACTTCTTTCCTAACACTCCCTATGATTCACTATACCTGTACAGCAGGAAATAAAGCCAATCAGCTTCCCAATAAAACTTGATGAGTTTTAGAACACATTCTACGACTGCTCATTTAAGATATGCATTACACTGAGGTTACTATGACACTCACTAAAAGCCGACTAAATCCATTTCAACAAAGCTCAATGCTTTTAACAGACTTGTCAGTGTTTTAGTAAATGCCACAGTTAGCACCATCTATTGGATGATTTTACGAGTCTCACTTGTTCTAGATGTTTAGGTAGAAATTTATTATGAATATTTCTGCAAAGTAGAAAACATCAAAGCAATGGCCAATCCAAATAATAATAATAATTAAAATTATAAGATGATTAAAGGAATAATGAGGTATAAAAATTGGTCTTAAATTATTCTTATCTCATATTTTGTTTAGAAATTGAAAATGTGTAGACTTTAATTAAAAGCTTTTCTTTCTATTCAGTTAGCTTTAATGGGACAAGTAGCAACTTCTTTCATATTTATTTATTATATTTCTTATTTATTAGATAGTTGTGAATATTTATATCGAAGTTTCTTCTTAATGTTAATTTTTCTTACATATAAATGTATCTGCTTAGTAAAAAACCACTAGAAATTATTGGATATAATTTTTTTGTAGCAACGTAACTCTAGAGGTAAATAATTTATTCAAAGTTACCAATTCTGGAACAGTAACAACATCTTCCATATAATAATCTTTGCTGGCAAAGTATTTCAAAATAATCACACGATTTGTGTTTATTTTTTCAGCAAATATTTACCTCCTAGTTAATATCTTCATATTAACATATTCTCATATTAACATAGAACATATGTGGTCCTTACACAAAACGCACACACACACGAGAAACAGTGAGAGAGGTAAGAATGAAGTAGGAAAGAGACGGAGGGGTTACAGATTAGGAGAATTACTGTGACAAAAAAAAATAATAATAATAATGAGGAAGAAAATCTAACATCCATAGCTGATTGTAGAGACAGAGTCCTTTCCACTTTCAACATTGCATGACAAGTATGTTCTGATTGTATTCCAACTGCTGGAAGTCAATGCTAATTGCAGAGGTGAGCTTCATCATGTCGATCAAATATTAAATCATCCTTTTCTGGTTTCCTTACACCTGTGAACGACTGCAACAAGGTTTAATTCCTAGCCACTGGGAGGTCCTTGTTTAAATTCATAACTGATTTGCTTCTAGAAAACTCCTTCAAAAGATTTGTACCAAAAATTCATTAATATATTAGTTTTTGAAAAATCCATATTAGAAACACATATGTTCTATATATTTTACACAGACACACACTCTACATACTGGGGAAAAAGCAACAATATAATAGAAAGTATTTTATGGATACCTTATTCTAATAGTATTTTGAGTTATGCAGCCCATATAAAATAAAAAGAGGACATATATAAAAAGGACACTATATAAACACATATAAGTAAGCTACAGTAAATAGACTATAACAGCACCCAAACAATGACTGGAAAGTAGATGACAGAAGTCCTGGGTGAAATTCTTCCCTTCATCTTATGAACTGTGTAATAGCAAACATTAGAAAATAGTTTCCTAGGTGGACTAAAACAATACAAAACAAGGCAAAATTTAAATAAATATGTCTATTTATAATAGATATGCTAAACTCTAAACATTTAACTAATATTAGAAGTAATACATATTTTGTGACTTTGACAATTAACTTTAAAACATCCCAGGCCGAGTGTGGTGGCTCATGCCTGTAATCCCAGGTACTCAGGAGGTTGAGGCAGGAGAATCTCTTGAAACCGGGAGGTGGAGGTTGCAATGAGCCGAGATCATGCCACTGTACTCCAGCCTGGGCAACAAGAGCAAAATTCAGTCTCAAAAATAAATAAATAAATAAAAATTTTTAAAAAGCGTCCCAATAAGATCTATTGCGACAGAAATATTGAAAGATCTAAAATATCAAATCAAAATTATCTAGAAAATTCACTGCTATGAAAATAATACATTTGAGCTACTTTCGTTGCATAATGTAGACTATTTAACTGGGAGAACACCTGAGTGTTTTATTACCCATAATTCATTAATGCTATCGAGACATGACAGCAGTATTAAAAATAATTGAATTTAAATTTCAGATCAAAAAAAGTTAGTCATACCAAGGACCAATGATTAGAATTAACATAAAGAATAATTTTATGGCATTTTTTTTCAAATATCATAAGTATGCAGAACCATGTTTAAAAGCACATATATGTGACTAAATTAAATAGCATTGCATAGGCCAAGATATACTTGGTGCTTCTCTGTAACTCTGACCCTAACATATTTTTTTTCCTTCCTAATTGGTCCTTCAAAGTTAATAAAACTGTAAGTATTCTAGTGGCAGCATCTGCATTTTTTCAATTATGCTTATTGCTTTGTATAGTACAATTCATACTTATTTGTATTATTAATATTTATTTATATATTTATCACCAATAAATAAGAGATAACTAGCTGTTATTTATAATTGTTAAAATTTTATTAAAAAATAAGACATATGGGGATCTTACACATAAATGCAAGTAAATATGGAGATAGAGAGGGAGGGAGAGAGAGAAAGGGAGAGGGAGGGAGAGGCAAAGAGATAGACAAAGAAGATAAAAACTTATTTGAAGTGCCTGTCTCACACACATTTAGGAAGAATGCAGTTATTGGAATTAACATTCTCAAGATTCCTATTATGAGAATGTGAGAAATTAAAAAAAATGGCATTTTTTTAGAATATCAAGAGAAGATACAATTTGAATATATAAGATTTTGCATAAAAAAGGGTAAAAGTAAACATATACTTATGTGTTCAAACAAGTTTGAAACCAGTAGAAAGAGTCTCATTTGGCATTAATGAGTATTGTAAACTTATTACAATGAGTATTGTAAAATGAATATAAATACATACGCTTTTATTCACACCAAAGTTAATGTTTGTGAATTATATAATTAGTCCTATTAACATCAGATTTAACAGAATCTGCATATTACTGTCTAAATCCTGTACTTGACTTTTGAGATGAATGACACCATGGAGATAGCATATTAGGAATAAAATCATTTCTAACTATGTCAGGTGAGACTATCATTTGTTTTGTATAATTTTAAAATTTAAATTTAAAAGAAAAATGCCTTTCATGGTTGTTCTTTTGCATAAATAGCATTGAACAAAATATATCACAAGATTGAATTGAAATTACTTTTCCTATGACCTACTTTAAAAAACCCCAAACTCATGGTAATATTAGGGTAATATGTCTACAAAGCAACATTTGCCAATATATAGAGGTGTATAGAATTGTCATTCTTTACCTCACAAAAAGACTGTCTTCATATTAAAAATTCTACCATTTTTAAATCAGTTGAGCAGTTATTTTTTTTTCTAATATATTGTCATGTAATTATCTGGTTATATTATTTCTTTATATGCCAAAATGTGATATATGGATGCTCAAATAGTCACCAATGTTATATTTATCTCTTTTGCTTTGTTGAATAAACAAATCTGTATTTTATGAACTTATATACTCAAAAATATTTAACTTTCGTAGAATGTAAGCTCTTTGATTTTTTTGATTATCTATTGTGCCTTTTGTAGACTTTTGCATTAGCTCTTTGAAAAGAAAATGATTTAAAAAGAGATAACGCGGTGATTCTGTTTTTTATGTCTCTTTTTCCTTTCTATTGTATTTCCATCTATCTCAAACAATAGATGTATATCAAACATTCCACGTTGATCAATACCTTTTCTTTGTCTATTTAGCAATTTCATCCAAGACTTTTGTTAACACATAAGATAACATTTAGGATAATTAGTGAATGCAGGTGTAAGGTGTTTTTTGGTTAATCTGATATGTGAATGAAGAGACCTGGGTTATAGAAAAGTATTTTTCCCTCTACTTATATGTCTTTATAGAAGTCACTTAACTCTCTTGAATCTTTAATGTTTTCATAGACTATTCTGGTAGATACAAAACATAAATGGGACAAAACAGAGGTAACCATTGGAAACATACCTGGTTCTTGTCACCCCCACCCACTGAGCTTTATAAAACATTAGTTCTGGCTGAACCTAGAGATAAACGTAGCCATGATTATAATTAAAATATTTTGAGCATTTATTTTATGCCAGGCACTATGATCACAATTTATGTATGTTGTTCTTTCACATTCTCACCACAGTTACATGATTCAGAAGCCATTGCCATTTAAAGATGAGGGAACTGGCTTATTAAAAGAAGTTCATATCATTTAAATATCAGAGTTGGGTTCTGAACACAAGAGTTGTGTTCCATCATAAGTGACCCTGTGATCACTTATGATGAAAAGAGCCTAGTTTTATTATCTCACTGGAAATGACACGCATTGATGGAGTCCTCTTTTTCGCACCCTTGCTAGCAATGCCTTTTAATTCCTTTTTTTTTTTTTTCTTTCCCCTTGGGGGAATGGTGCGGGTGTGGCAGCCTGCGACCAAGGAAACAGCATGAACATTTATTGTCAGATAGAGAAGAGCAACAATTCTGACTCCATAATTATTAGCTCTGAGACTCAGAAATGTTCAACTTGGCTGGGCGCGGTGGCTCATGCCTGTAATCCCAGCCCTTTAGGAGGCGGAGGTGGGCGGATCAGAAGGTCAGGAGATTGACACCATCCTGGCTAATACGGTGAAACCCCATTTCTACTAAAAACACAGGCGAGCGCCTGTAGTCCCAGCTGCTGGGGAAGCTGAGGCAGGAGACTGGCGTGAACCCAGGAAGGGGAGCTTGCAGTGAGCTGAGATGGTGCCACTGCACTCCAGCC
>NW_012104809.1:1172485-1212842 GCF_000951045.1 Mandrillus leucophaeus
AAAAAAAAAAAACTTGCTGAGCTATGGGCCGTGTCTTGGTAAAACGGGATTTAAAAATGCCAACTTTGTGTACCTTACATGAGACTGAATATTAACTCTGTCATGGCTATTGCGTGAGGTGAGCTGTAAATACAACTCATTACTTTTAGGAAAATGCTTCACGATGTCCACATGCCAAACAGTCTAGAACAAATTCCAAACCGACTGGAGTCACTGATCCATGTTTCAGCTGATAGTGGAAGAGTCAGAAGAGAAAAGAGAGAGTGTATTCCCAGAGCAGAAATTTGAAGAAAAGGATGTACCTGCCAGAGACAGGCACATCTATGCCCTACGGAATGTGGGATTAAAACCTCTAATCTCTGGCAGAAAAAAAAGTCATAAAAGGATACTGTGATAGGATTTTTGGGGGAAATAAATATGAAAGAGTCTTCATTTGCCTCTTGTTTCACTGTGCCAAGACAACACCAACCTGTAAATGAAGAGGACAGCAGATATAACAGTTTTTCTTCAGCAGTTGATTAACAGCTGACCAGTCCTTCAAACTTAAATATCGAAACTTTGCTGTTCACTTTTTAAAGTCTAACTATAACAAAGTATCTTAATTCTCTAATTCATGGCTCAGAAAATTATGTGCACACATTTCATGGCAGGGCATTTATTATGTATTTACGGATAGGGAAGGAGTGTACTATCTTGTGTCCCTCCAGTTCAGGTGTTTGCCAGTGGGTCGGTATTAAGTCGGGATACCTTAAGAGGTGATTAAGCCACAAGGGTTGCTTTCTTGTGAATTAGATTAAGGTATTGTAAGAGATACTTCATGCAGCATTGCCTCTCTTGCTCTTCTACATGTGAAGACACCACTCTTCTTCCCTGCAGAGGATGAAGCAATTCGGCACCATCTTGGTAGCAGAGAGCAGTCTCACCAGACAACTTAACCTGTTTTGGTGCCTTTATTTTGGACTTCCCAACTTCTGAAAGTGTGAGAAAATACATTTATATTTAAAAATTACTCATTATAAGGTATTCTGTTATAGCGGCACAAATGGACTAAGATTAGGCATTTTCTTTTTCTGTGCTTCTTTATAAGGACAACCAATAGAGAGATCTCTTCTGATCTTGCAGATTGCATAAATACACTCTCTGAGGTCAGAATAGGTGAAACTGAATACTTCAAATAGCCATAAGACATAATTATTTAGCTAGTTGTAGAGTCTGTTGATTGGTTGTATAATACTATAATATACATACATATATATACACACACATATATGTATACACACACAACATATATATATATATTAATTTTATTTATTTATTTTCTTGAGATGGCGTTTGCTCTGTTGCCCAGGCTGGAGTGCAGTGGTGCGAACTCAGCTCACTACAAACTCCGCCTCCCAGGTTCACGCCATTCTCCTGCCTCAGCCTCCCGAGTAGCTGGGACTACAGGCGCCCGCCACCACACCCCTTTTTTTTTTTTTTGTATTTTTAGAAGAGACAGGGTTTCACCATGTTAGCCAGGATGACCTCGATCTCCTGACCTCGTGATGTGCCCAAATTGGCCTCCCAAAGTGCTGGGATTACAGGCGTGAGCTGCTGTGCCTGGCCAATACTATATGTTTTTTAAGTCATAGTTACAATGAGGCAATATCATAGTCAATCATTTCTAGCCTGTGAGACCACCTCATCTGCAAGTATAAAAAAAAAAAAAAAAAGTTCTAGCCTATTGGGCCACTGTGACCTTAGTCTTTTTTGTGTGGCAATTAATGCTTCAATAGCCTTCTCTGCAGTTTTTTGCCTTTCAAAGGATGGCAAAAATGAAATCAGCTTTGTGTTATTTGATACATCTTCATTTTTGAGGGTTTAGTTTGCTTTCATGGATGATCATAGTGTAAAGCATTATATGGCAATAATCCTAGAGGACTGGTGTTTGTAATTCTGTTGTGCTCTCTCTCTCTCTCCAATTTTCCATCTCTCTTTTTAAAATAATTACTTTTAAGAGGAATGATCTATATGTTTCTCTCATGTGCCTTGGTGAAAGGTGTATTACTATTACATTTCTAGCCCTACAATCTAAGGCCATGACCTATGGGAAAGGGGGCCAAACTCTCTCAGGGATGTTGAACATAAACTAAATAAGATTTTTATTTTTTTCCTGAAGTAAGACTTTACACATGGTTATCAACCACATAATTTATTATAGTGTCTATAAAATATTCCAATAAAATCTTATAAGTAATTATGATTTTTTCTAAGATCTAGCCACATGATAGTCTGTTAAACTACAGCTATAGAAGCTTATAAAATCTTTTACATATTAAAAATGAAAATAATGATTGCTCCCAATATATCTCACAAAGTTGATATAAGAATTAATAATTTAATAATCATGTGTCAAATAGCTGAGTAGGAGATAATAGGGGATTTTCTTCTCTTTAGATCTTTAACTTGGAAATCAAGACTTGTCATTTGCATTGTTACTTGATGAAGGTAGTCAGCTAATGCATCTCAATGGAAAAAAAGAAAAGTAGAGATGCATTCGTCTTTCACAGCTTATGAATTCTCAAATACTAATTATTGCAATTCAAAAAAGATGTCCTGCCAGCTTGCCAGTATTTTTTTCCTGTTCTGGCAAATTAAAAAAAGAAGTAATAGTTCAAAAAGTTAATGCAAAAATTTACAAGCTGTTATGGGTTCAAATGATTTATGAGCATGAGTCATCCTTTTTAAAGGTATATTTACAGTTTAGGGTATGTGTATGAAGCCTGGTTTTATCTGCATGACATGTTAAAATTATTTACAATGTTTTATAAATTTAGTTTCTATATAGGAATGCAATTTTATGAGTGGATGGATGGCTGCCTGGACAACGTTAAGGAAAATTAAAACTGCTCATCACTTCATGTGTGAAATCCTAATACGCAAAGTGTATGAGGTGCAGACTGCAGTAAGTTTTGCCAAAGAGGAGCCAAGTGAATGGCAAGCGATACTGCGAATAATGAAACACTTGAATGAACGTTTTCCCTTGAGTAATGGTAGATGCACTTTATGCTGATTTGTGGCAATACAGTGTGCATAAAGAAAATAAACAAGATTTTTATGTCAGGGCATAACTTAAAGCCACATTCCCCAATCAGTGTCCTGCTACATGTATTATTAAGCACGTGTGGACAACTTCTGAGGCCTAGCATGCTTAATATGAGCATGTTCTTGACAGAGCACATGAGACTTAATTCTTTCTGGAGTGCTCCATTACCAACTCTGACAGCCTTATAGCTCTGTTGGGAAATGAGGTATAACATGAGGTTACTAAGCAACTCTGCAGCTTTTTAAAAGTATGTCTTGGAACTCACTTGTTTCTCCTAATTGATTCCATCCACATCATTTTGAACATAAATGGGACATCATGTTTAGAAATATGCTGGAATGGTACTTTAAGCTAATGTCTTGCTACCTCTGCATATGTAAATCAAGGGCTGGCATGTAAATGTCATATTGAAAGCAAAATTTTATCTTTCTCCTGAGTTGCATCACACACACACACACACACACACACACACACACTTATTTTAGCAACCCAAGCTAGTGTCTGAGGTTATCTGCACAGTCAGAAAATAACAGAAAAAAACAAAACAAAACAAAACTGAAGAGTGATGTTACTTTTCTTTTACTTGTACACAACAAAATTTTAATTAGCCCATCTGACTTACCTCTTAATACATTCCCACAGTATCATACATTAGAATTAATAGCAAATCTGTCTCACAGCATTGTAGCCACATTGACATTTCTGCAGTTACTAAACCAATGAGAAAGATAATATCTCATCCAATCTTGAAATATTAGTGATAAAGGCATCCACATATTGCATTTTACGAGGAGCAAAGTAGAGTTTTATCAACTTTGACTACTCTTTCCATTATATCAGAGGTGAAGAGTAAACAATAAAATGTTTTTATATTCAATGTATTTTCTTAAGAACCCATTTGCTCTTCACTCTATATTTTTGAATAGTGCATAATTTAGTTACTAACTCTGTAAGCATGGAACATTTTGCAATTTGATGAGGTTCCAAGATGTAGGAGAGGTTGATAGATTGAGAAAGTCTGGATATTTTTACTTAGTGTCTGAGTTTTGATTTGTTGAATTACCCTTTTACTTAAAGTATGACCATTACAGAATCTTTCACAAAATATGTACTTTAAACCACTTGATATAAAATGTATGTTTTAATTATTCACTTGTTTGAAAGAATCGCAGTACTATCTATCTATCTATCTATCTATCTATCTAAATATATATATATAGAGAGAGACAGTACTAAAGTAATTGTGGTTTTGCCACTAAAAGTAATGGCAAAGCAATGACTTTTGTATGAGCCTTATATATATAGAGAGAGAGAGAGAGAAGGTCTCACTCTATCTCCCAGGCTGGAGTACAATGGTGCAATCATGGCTCACTGCAGTCTCAGCCTCCCCAGGCTCAGGTGATCCTCCCACTCAGTCTCCTAAGGAGTTAGGGCTAGAAGCATGTATCATCACAGCCATCCATGTTATCCAGGCTGGTCTTGAACTCCTGAGCTTAAATGATCTGTTCACCTTGGCCTTCCAGAGTGCTGGGATTATAGGCATGAGCCACCACATCTAGCCCTATATATATATATTTTTTAAATTTCATTTTAGTGCTTTCCCTTTTAAACTCTTTTTAATTGGATGACAAAAGATACCAAGAAATTTCAGTTTAGATAGATCTGTCCATTTATCCGACCACTGTTTACAGATAAATGAGGAATCATACTACAAACACAGAACTGAGAACAAAGCAAAAATGGCTTTAAAGACTCAATGGTAACAGGTAGAATAAACATGCCCTTTTTAAACTAAAAAGAACTGTAGAAGTGAATTTTATTTAATGAATCAGAACCCAGTGGTAGTTGTCAATATTGCATGGCCTTAGTAGTCAGAAGTATGTATAAAAACTAAGCCCTAGAATTAAGTTGAAGATTTACACAGGCAAGCTATTTACCGTAGCGGTACTGACCCAGTCAATGTGGAATAAATAAATTGCAATATTTTACATGAAATATTGTAGTAATGCATGTTTTAATATAATACAGATTAAGGCTGATATGTATTTTATCTAAAAATGCTTACACATTCATTTTGGAAAAAAGCATTTGTGTTCTCATTACAGGAAAACTCACACAATTGGAAGGAGTACAAAGAGGCAAAAATAATATTTTAGCTATAAAATAAGATATTTGAAAGCATAAATGTTAACACAAATGATAAACTCACCTGATAAAGTGTCTTAGTTAACATTTATTTTCTGTAAGAAATGTGCCTAATGGAGATGAGTTCTCCACATCTATCCACCTGTCTAATTAATTGGTTGTAATATGTTTTCTAAAAAAACAAGATACATAGTCTTTTCAAGATTTTACAGATTTTTTAATCAAACAGAAAAATATTGAAAAATATCAGTTCATTTAAAATGGAAATATAAGAGCAATAACAAATATAAATCATGTGTAAATAAATGTAACACATGCAAACTTGTATTAACAATGTCTCAAAGTAAAAACTGGTTCAGTAAATAGGATTATTTGGAAGTGAGATCAGCACGTTGATGAAATAAGTAAAAGGTTTTATTTTTTCTTCCACAGAAAGTCAATGTGAAAATGATATACAGCCCAAAAAACATTCATGAGAAATCTAGAATCCAGTAAGAACCGGTAGCACACGAGATTGGAACTAATTTGTTTTGCTGCTGGTTAGACATAATTGAACAGCAAACATCGACCACTGTAGCTTATATTTTCAAAGGAAGCTGGTGAAAATTGAAGTTAAATTTTTATTCAAAAACCATAAAAATACAGAACAACTACTTTTATTTGGTTCCATCAATAGATGGCATCCATTAACAGATTTTACGGTGTTTTCTTTGAGGAAAGAAAAGATGAAAATCACTAGTCAAAATCGCTTGTTACCCTCTGAACTAAGATTCCACCTCTCCAATTTGATTTCTCCCAAAACATTTGGCAGCACATAGTTTATAGTAGCTTCAAGCAAGATTAATCAGGAAGAATGTCATACAACTGCATCAAATTGTAGCCATAGACCAAAGCAGCCTCAGGTGAATTCCAATTGAACATTAGTACATCAAAGAAAATTTTTTATCCGCTATGAAAGCAGAAAACTTTAAATTCCTTAAATATTTTTCTAACCAGCTCAGTGTTAAAAGATTACATATTTACATATATATTTCCAGAAAAATATGATATAATATGTTTTGACTGTATGCCCAACAAACTCATTCTGAATTGTAGCTCCCATAATTCCCACGTTTTGTGTGAGGGACTCAGTGGGAGATAATTGAAACACGTGGGCAGTTTTCCCCATAGTATTCTCATGGTTGTGAATAAGTCTTATGAGATTTGATGGTTTTATAAGGGGAAACCCCCTTTCACTCAACTCTCATTCTCTTTTGCCTGCTGCCATGTAAGGCGTGCCTTTTGCCTTCCACCGTGATTGTGAGACCTCCCCAACCACATGGAACCGTGAGTCCATTAAACCGTTTTTTGTTTATTAATTACCCAGTCTCAGGTATGTATGTATTCAGCAGCATGAAAATGGACTAAAGCAAGAAATATGTTACATTCTTTTGGGGACACTGCCTTTTTTGGTGTGTGTTTGTTTTCTTAATTAATTGCATACAATTTTCTAATTGATTATGTGTTTTCTGAAGCATCATATGAAATGTCTGCTTACAAATGGGTTTAAAGTAATTCATTGAATCAGTCTCATTTAGGACCATATTAAGTAATTTCTACTATTTTATCCAGTAAACAAAACATTTTGCTGCAATATCCATCTTATATCTACAGGATTTTTAAAGCATTAGTATTTTAAGGTCTCTTTATGTTGTTTATACTAAAAGATCCTGAACCTTATCCAAATAAGAAATTCCTTTGGCATAAAAACATTTTAGAAATAAATCCAAACCCATAAATCCAAAAATGACATGAAAAATTAATCTATATCTGCTTGTTGGAATAACTAATAGAAAAAGCAACTGTTTTTAAATCCTTTAAAAATGGAAGCATCAATATTGAAAAGAATAAGTGGTAGGAATTTTAGGTAGAGAAGAAATAATGAGGTTAATATTTATTTTAAAAATGCATAACTCAATGCTAGTACTATTTAATTGAGTATTATTAAGTGTTAACATGAAAATAATGATAGCAGAGAAATAAGGTCTTAATTATTTATTTTAAGTATAAGATCATATTTGGAAAAACAGTTAAAGTAAATATAAACCCATAGGCCTGAAAATATGATGCAAATGCAACAGAACAGTAAATTGACATGAAAAGTGATGACTATTAGCAAGAGTATGCAAGGATAATTGAGAAACAAAAGGCAGAATTTGAACTTGATAGTGAAAATGTTAATTACAGGTGAGGTTGAGATTCACTTCTGCATTCAGATTTAACTTACCTTTTCATGTGTCTATTATTTTACTTTGTTCTTTTCATTACAAAATAGTTTCCTTCACAAAGGATGCAAAAAATGTGAATAAACAAGAAAAAAAAGAAAAATTGGTAAAACAGATTTAGGGAGGTATTATCATCCCCGTAAGTATTGCACCATCCCCCTTTTCAACCTATTTGCCAAAATGTTCACACATGTAATAATGAGGTTCTTCTATAATGTATGTTTCCTTTCTAAAGGTATCTGAAGGAGAGAAAATGAACACATCACAATGTAATGTCTTGATGGAGATGGCAAAACAAACTCTATAAACTACAGTGATAGGCAGCTAACAGAATAAGTACGTAAATGGCTTTCCCAAGAAGAGAATGTAGTGACTCAGTAAGCAAAAGACAGATTTTGAAAGTATCACAGCATGACTACAGAGGTGGTTATGAATGTTCCCTATTGATAATAAGAGCATCATTATTAATTTGTGTACAATTACGTTCACTGGATTACAATATACTACAAATATCCTTATTAAAGCCTCAGAGCTATTTGCCATGATGTGTCTCAACATGGCACTGACACAATACATTTAATACTCAACTATGAGGGAAAAATGTTTAATGTCCTTTTTATGTATTAACAGAAATCGTGACGTTAATAACTGTTTGATATATCAACTCACTACCTTGCTGGTGGCCTACTTTTACAATAGTGCTTTTATCAGTAAGTAATAATTGCATAAAAGGACAATAATCTTCAGGCACAAAAAGAAGAGATCCCAAGAAGGTCTAAAATTCTTGCCATTCTTTCTGTAATAAGCTCTGGAAAACTGGAAGGATTCACAAAAGACAACAACTGATATGTATCATATAAAACCATAAAGCAATACACCATTTGTAACTAAGTATGTATTAATCATTCACATCTATTCCATAGATTTTTAAGTAATAATGTGTGGCTAAGTCTCCTGTCTTATGGAAAATAAGTGAAAGAATAATTTCTTTTGATTTCACAATAACGCCAGAAGTTAAGTGTCAGTTTGGAATGAGTAAACCTGGAAGAAGTTACAGAAAATACAGCTAGAGTACTACTTCCAGGGGCATTTTTTCATATGTATCTGGAAATATTTCTAGTATTGGCTCAGCTGCTCAGCAGTGTCATTAATGATCCATGTTTTGTCTTCATATTCTATCACTCTTGGCAAGGTGACCTTTCTTCTCTTAAGTACAAGATGGTTGCTGGACTTTGATCAGGTTTAAGGAGGAGAACAGTAAAAGGCTTTCTTTTTTGAAACAATAAAGTTTGTGTGTGTGTGTGTGTATGTGTGTGTGTGAGTGGTCTCAGTACTACCCAGACACCTTTCGGCCCATTGTACTAGTCAGAATGTACTCACATACCTAATAAAAAACAGATTATCATGACATTACTGGTAATGATCAGTCATTAGTTATCCCTTGCGGCTCTTGTGGCGACCATGCCAATCCTCTGATCAAGAAACTTCTTATTTTCTACCTAGGCCATTGTGATAAGTAGGCATTTGTTCTTCAAACAGTAGGAAGCACTGAACTGCTTCTCACCGCAGAGTTGCACAGCATAATTTTCCTTTTCAATTATCATTCAGCATGCCTTGTGAAAAAAAAAAATTGTCCACCAGATAAAGTCAGAGTGCAGCAGTTAGGAAAAGCATACGTAGCTTGGGAAAGAGATAGGAGTTCCCTGTCTCCACAGGTTGCCAACACAATGGAACAAAATTGAGTGAATACCATTTGTGAAAATGTTGCTTAACTATCATAAAATCAATTTTTCATTTGTCAATAATCAAAATTGAAATTTGTCTTCAGTGCATTGAGCTGGAGGAGATCTGTTACATAATCAAAGATACCCTCTGGCAAACCTTGCTCCTAACTTCTAAATACTGGAGTTTAACTTCACTGGGATTTTCTTAAATCTTCATAACCTCGAGTCCTGTGATGTGAACTGTTAAGGGCATCTCTGAGTCACTTATTGAAGTCTTTTGAATAGTGTGTTCTCTCAAGTCTACACTTTCCTTTGAAGAGTTTGCCCCTCATGTCTCTGTAATCAGAGCACTGGTGTAAACTTCATGCCAGCTGCAGAAGTTCTATGAATGAAAAACTCTGCAGCAAACTTTATGTGCTGTTTTCTCTGCTCCGTTGACCCCATTGATAAAACCTCTCTGCCAACACAGTATGAACAGCATTCCCATTAGAAACATGTATTTGACTCTTCTGATAAAAAGTGGATGTTATCACATCAAAGGGCTTCTATGTGAACTGAGCCCTATAACTACAATATTTGTTTGACTCTAGAAATGCCATCTGGAGAGTATGATACAAGATAATATTATGATAAAATGGAAAATTCCCAAAGTGTCATACGCAATGTTAAAATTTGAAAAATTATGAGATTTTTCTCACTTTGTCTCCTTTCAACTTCATGTATGCCAAAGATGACCCATCTCAATTCTCCATTTGTATTCCATCAGCTTCCACTCTAGCTCTTAGACCAGTAAAATAATTAATCCCATATTCTGTGATTTGATACCAAGTAATTATTACTGCTAAAATGGATGTGATTATCTGGATAAATTATAGAAATACACTTTCACCTTTTTTTAAATAAGAGATAAGATTTAATCTAAGAACTGTGCAACCAAACACTTTCTGAACCTTAAGATTGCCTTAATTTGTCCTATAAAATCTGAGATATATAGCTATTACAGTCAATGAGATAATTCCATTCCTACTTAGAAACAAGGGCAGACAAAGCTGCTATACAGTATAAATCCTCTTTCTCTCACTAGGATCGTTTTTCTAGTAGCCCATAGTTCCAGCTACTCAGGAGGCTGAGGTGGGAAGACCACTTGTGCCTAGGAGTTTGAGGCTGCAGTGAGCCATGGTTGTCCCACTGCATCCAGCCTGGGTGACAGAACAAAACCTTGTCTCAAAAAAAAAAAAAAAAAAAAAAAAAAAAGAAGGAAGCCAATTTAGTAAATATCCTATTCCACTGCCTCATACAACACATGAAAGTGGATTTTCATTGTACGTTAATAATAACTCAGCTGAACTGCTAGAAAATATATTTTGAAATGGAGATAAAGTTTTCTTTTAGTTGTTGGTCTTTTCTTCAGGCAAGATTTTAGAACACCAGGAAAGCTACATGGCTGTAACCTCAAGGTAACTCATGGTACTTTTGGTACTTTATATCTACAGAAAGGCAGGAAGAGCAAAACAAATTAAATAAAATGCCATTGCCATCTGGAGTGTATAATAGAAATGCACAATGGATCATAAGAGACAATAGCAATCCCAGACAGGGCTGCTCTTCCAGATTTGTCTTTATGTCATCCTTCAGGTCTGGTTTCATGACTCTTATAATGTGAAAAACAGAAGTACTCACAGAATAAAATGCCAAGCAATGAGAGTAATATCTTGAACACCAAATACTATTCTCAGAAGTAAAATTTCCAATATGCTGGGAGAATAAGCAAAGAACATAATTTTTAAATGAATTAGAAAGATATTTTTACATTCTGACATATCTTTAAGAATTTTAATACCAGCTCGGTAAATATACTTGTTATGAACTGAATTGGGTCCCTCCCAAATTTATATATTGAAGTCCTAAAGCCCAGCACTTTAGTGTGTAATTGTATTGGTAGGGTCTTTAAAGAAACAATTAAGACCAGGCATGGTGGCTTATGCTTGTAATTCCAACACTTCGGGAGGTCAAGGAGGGCAAATTGTTTGATTTCAGGAGTTTGAGACCAGTGTGAAACCTCATCTCAACAAAAGATACACAAATTAGCCAGGTATGGTAGCATGTGCCTGTAGTCCCCACTACTCAGGAGGCTGAGATGGGAGGATCACTTGAGCTGGGGAGAAAGAGGTTGCAGTGAGCCATGATCAAATCACTGCACTTCAGACTGGATGAGAGACCTGACTCAAAAATAAAAAAATTAAAAAAGGAAGTAAGAAAATTAAGAAAAAAAATTAAGATTAAATAAGGTCAGAATGGTGTAGCCCAAATTAATTAAGACGGGTGTCCTTGTGTGATTGATGGACTCCAAGGGTGCACACACATGGAGAAAAGATCATGTGAGAACACAGTCAAAAGGCACTATCTGCAAGCCAAAGAGAGAGGTCTCAGGGAAAACTACCTTTTCAGTGTTGGACTTCCAGCCCCCATCCAGAACCGTGAGAAAATAAATTTGTTGTTTTTGTATTCTGCTGTAGCATCCCTAGCAAACAAATACAGTTCAGTAGTTGACCCCCTGCACCTCTTTTCCATAGTTGTATTATTATTATTATTCACGGTTTTAATTACCTGTGGTCAACTGTGATTAGAAAATATTAAATGGAAAATTTCAGAAATAAACAATTCGTAGGTTTTAGATTGCATGCCATTCTGAGCACAAAGATGAAGTCTTGTGCCACCCCATCCCATCCTGCTCCATTTCAGCCTAGATATGCATCCCCACTTTGTCCAGCATCTCTATCTATAGAAGTTCTTTGTCATTAGTAGCCATTTGGGTGATCAGATTGACTGCCACAGTATGGTAGAGCTTGTTCTAAAGCAATCCCTAGCTTATGTAATAAGGGCTCCAAAGTGCAAGAGTGCAATGCTGACATTTTGAATATGCCAAAGAGAAGCTGTAAAGTGCTTTGTTTATAAGTGAAAAGGTAAATGTTCTTGATAATGAGGAAAGAAAAAAATCATGTGCTGAGTTTGCTAAGATCTATGGTAAGACAATCTTCTTCCTATAAAATTATGGAAAAAACAATATGTAGAGTATATAGAGGGTTTGATACTATCTGCAGGTTCAGGTATCTACTGGAAGTCTTGGAGCATATTATCTGCCAATAGGAGGGGACTACTTTGGTTCTGTTTTTAAATTTTAGCATTTTTTGCCTCAAAATGTTCCCATCTGTTAATGTCTCCTTTTCTAGTCCCAGAAACTTCCTCAGTGAGACTTTACAGTTATTAAAATGTCTCATTCTTTCTTTTTCCTTTGCTGATGACACTTTTCCTTTGCTGACAGCAGTTTACAAGTACTAAGCTGTGAGGTTACCAGATAATTTTGATTATTGATATTGATAATACTAGAAACTATTAAATAGAACTATAAGTGCTCAATTATTTTAAGACAAGTGTACCAAGTTATTGTAATCTGAATATCCAGTAAGTTAACTGGTATATATTAAGCCAATGCAAATTTTCTCTTAGCAGATTTCTTCAATTTAGTATTCCTTCCTTATTTGTGTTCTCAAACATCACAAAATTAAATGAAAAATGTTACATTGGGAAAAAGGGGAAAAAAGGAATGTAAAAGCAAAACACAATATCCAAGATCTCTGAGATGGTTTCAAAAGTGCATAAGTGTACTATAAGAAAAATAGTAAGAAAAGAACAAACATAAGAAATATTTGAAGTAATAATAGCTCTGAACTTTACAGAATCAAGGACAGAAATCAAATCATAATTCCAGAAGAGTCAAAAACACAAGACAGGATAAATACCAAAATTACGCTTCTTTTTGGGTATATCATATTCAAATTGCAGAAAATCAAAGAGAAAAAGAATCTTGAATGGAAGCTGACATGGGGAAATATTTTACTTACAGAGGAAAATTAATAAAATGCAGAGTACTTCTCAGATTATAAGTAAATGAAGATGAAGTAAATATGTAAAATATTGAAAGAAGAATAAAGTGCCAAACTAGAAATTTTTACCCAGCTAAATTATTCTTTAAAATGATGTAAGATATTGCAAAGACAAAAACAGAAGGAGTTTATTTTCAATAAACTAGAAGAATTTCTTCAGGTAGAGGTAAAATAATACATGTTGGAAATTTAGATCTACAAAGAAAAAGGAAATAGAGAAAAAAATAAAACAGTGCTGAAGAAAACATGAGGTAAATTAATGTGGTTTTGATTTTTAAATTCTTAAATATATATAATATAATTGTGTGTATAAAGCAATAAAATGAGAATGTATAGGGTGATTGATTATACCTTATTAATAAGTTAAATCAAAGACTGCAATGACACAAGGAAGGAAAGATCCAAATTATTATTATATAATTTACTTATATTACATATGAAATGCTTTAGTTCTATTTCAGTGATGGCTTGGATTAGTATAAAAATATGCTTATTGTGAACTCTAGGGCAGTGTATTAGTCTGTTGTCACACTGCCATAAAGAACTACCTGAGACTGGGTAATTTACTATCTTTTTAAAAAGCAGTTTCATTGACTCACAGTTCTACAGGCTGTACAGGATGCATGGCTGGGAAGGTCTCAGGAAACAAACATGCAGAAGGTGAAGGAGACGCAGGTACATCTTCACATGGTGACAGGAGAGAGATAGAGAGAGAGAGAGAGAGAGAGAGAAAGAGGGGAGTGCTACACATTCTCAAACAACCAGATCTTGTGAGCACTCACTCACTATCAACAGAACAGCAAGGGGGAAATCTGTCCCCATGATCCAATCACCTCCCACCGGGTCCCTCTTCCAGCAGTAGGAATTAAAATTCAACCTGACATTTGGGTGGAGACAAAGAGTCAAACTATATTATTTTGACCCTGGCCCCTCTCAAATCTCATGTCCTTCTCACATTTCAAAACACTATCTTGCCTTCCCAACAGTCCCCCAAAGTCTTTACTCATTCCAGCATTAAATCATAATTCCAATTCCAAAGTCTTGTCTGAGACAAGGAAAGTCCCTTTCACCTATGTGCCTGTAAAATCAAAAACAAGTTTGTCACTGCCAAGATTCAATGGAGTTCCAGGCGTTGAGTAAACAGACCCATTCCAGGAGGGAAAAATCGGTCAAAACAAAGGGACCACATGCCTCATTCAAGTCCAAAACCCAGAAGGGAAGTCATAAAATCTTGTATTTCTCAAATAATCTCATTTGACTCCATGGTTCATATCCAGGCCACACTGATGTAAGGGCTGGGCTCCCAGCATCTTGGGCAGCTTTGTGCCTGTGTCCCTACTGGGTATATCTTTCATGGCTGCTCACCCAGGCTGACATTGAGTGTCTGTGACCTTTTGAGGTGCAACGTGCAAGCTGTCAGTGGGTCTACCACTCTGGGGTCTGGAGGACAGTGGCTTTCTTCTCACAGCTCCACTAGGCAGTGCCCCACTGGGTTCTCTGTTTAGGAGCTCCAACCTCACATTCCCCATCTGCACAGCCCTAATAGATTTTCTTCATGAGGGGTCTACTCCATGCAGCAGATTTCTGCCTGGCCATCCAGAGATTTTCAAGTGTTCTCTGAAATCTAAGCAGAGGCTTCCAAACCTCAACTCTTGCCTTCTGCACACCCTCAGTCCCAACACCATGTGGACGTTGCCAAGGCTTGGGGTTTGCACCCTCCAAAGCAACAGCCTGCATTGTACTTTGGCCTCTTTTATCCATGGCTGGAGCTGGAGCAACTGGGATGCAGGGTACCAAGTCCCTAGTCTGGACACAACAAGGGGGCCCTGGGCCCTCCCCATGAAACCATTTTTCCCTCCAACGCTTCTGGGCCTGTAATGGGAGGGACTGCCATAAAGCTCTCTGGCATGTCCTGGAGATATTTTTCCCATTCCCTTGGTGATTAACATCCAGCTCTTTATTACTTATGCAAATTTCTGCAGTCAGCTTGAATTTCTCCCCAGAAAATGGAATTTTCTTTTCTAGTGCATCATTTTTCTTTTTTATCACAAGTTTGCAATTTTCTAAACTTTCATACTCTTATTCCTCTTGAGCACTTTGCCACTTATAAATTTTCTCCACCAGATAACCTAAATAATCTCTCTCAAGTACAAATTTCCATAGATCTCTAAGGCAGGGGAAAAATGCCATCGGTATCTTTGCTAAATCATAGCAAGGGTGACCTTTACTCCAGTTCCCAACAAGTTTCTTATCTCCATCTGAGACCACCTCAGTTTGGATTTCACTGTCCACATTATTATTATTATTATTATTATTATTACTACTTTTTTTTTTTGAGATGGAGTCTCGCTCTGTCACCCAGGCTGGAGTACAGTGGCCTGATATCAGCTCACTGCAAGCTCCACCTCCCGAGTTCAGGCCATTCTCCTGCCTCAGCCTCCCCAGAAGCTGGGACTACAGGTGCCCATGACCACACCCGGTTAGGTTTTTGTATTTTTCAGTAGAGATGGGGTTTCACCATGTTAGCCAGGATGGTCTCGATCTCCTGACCTTGTGATCCGCCCTTCTCGGCCTCCCAAAGTGTTGGGATTACAGGCTTGAGCCACCGTGTCTGGCCTCCTTGTCCATATTATTATCAGCACTTTGGTCAAAGCCATCCAACAAGTCGCTAGGAAGTTCCAAACTTTCCCACATAATCTTGTCTTCTGAGCCCTCCAAAGTGTTCCAACCTCTGCCAGTTACCCAGTTCCAAAGTCACTTCCACATTTTTGGGTATCTTTATGGAAGCACTCCACTCTGTGTGGTACCAATTTATTGTATTAGTACATTCTCACGCTGCTATAAAGAACTATATAAGACTGGGTGATTAATAAAGGAAAGCAGTTTAATTTACTCACAGTTCTGAATGGCTGGAGTGGACTCAGAAAAATTACCATTATGATGGAAGTCACCTTCACAGAGTGGCAGGATAGAGAATGAATGCCAGGAAGGAAAATGTCAGATGGTTATAAAACCATCAGATCTCATGAAAACTCACTCAAAATCATGAAAACAGCATGGGAGAAACTGCCCCCATGATTAAATTACCTCCCACTGGGTCCCTCCTATAGCATGTAGGGATTATTACAATTTAAGATGAGATTTGGTTGGGGACACAGAGCCAAACCATATCTCCAACTGAGACCAGTTCAGCCTGGACTTCACTATCCATATCACTATCAACATTTTGGTCACAACCATTCAACAAGTGTCTAGGGAGTTCCAAACTTTTCCTCATCTCCCTGTCTTCTTCTGAACCCCCCAAATTGTTGCAACCTCTGCCCATTACTCAGTTCCAAAGTTGCTTCCACATTTTCAGGTATCTTTACAGCAATGCCTCCCTTCTCTGGTGCCAATTTTCCGTATTAGGATGTTCCCACACTGCTCTAAAAATACTGCTTGAGACTGGTAGTTTATTAAAAAAAAAGGTTTCCTTAACTCATAGTTTCAGAGGATGTACAGGAAGCATGGCTGCAGAGGCCTCAGGAAACTTACAATCATAACAGAAGGTAAAAGGGAAGCAAGCACATCTTCACCTAGTGACAAGAGAGAGAGAAAGAAGGAGGAAGTGCTATTCACTTTCAAACAACCAGATCTTATGAGTACTCACTCACTATCATGAGAAAAGCAAGGGGGAAATCTGCTTCCTTGATCCAATCACCTCCCACCAGGTCCCTCTCCTAAAATTGGGAACTAAAATTGGACATGAAATTTGGATGGGGACACAAAGTCAAACCATATTAGGCAATTACTCAAAAATTGAAAACAAAAGCACAATTAATAGGCTAAAACAGATCACTGGAAACAAACAAAACATTCAATTTAAATCAGAGAAGGGAGAAAGATGGGATAAATAAATAAAAATGCAATTAGTAAAAAAAGGTAAAACTTTTTCTCAATGAGTTTGCCATGAAGGAACAAGTGTTGAGAAAACAACCCCTTAAAGCCAAAATGGGAGAGAAAAGTCTCATGTCAACATCATTGTCATTAGACACATAGATTCGAGCATGTTCATCACTTCTGACCATCTGGTCTAAAAATGTGGTGGGATTGACAAAAGAACCATTGAAAAATTTGATAAGGAGGCCGGTGAGATGGGAGAGGACTTCTTCAAGTATGCTTGGCTGAACAAGAGCATGGCATCACCACTGATATCTCTTTGCAGAAATTTGAGACCCAAAAGTATTAAATTACTATCACTAATGCCCAAGGACATAAAGACTCCATCAAAACCATGGTTATAAGAATCTCAGGCAGACTGTGCTGTCCTATTTGTTGCTGCTGGTGTTGGTGATTTTAAGATGGTATCTCAAAGAATTGACGGACCTATGAGCAGGCCCTTCTGACTTACACACTGGATGTGAAATAACTAATTGTCAATGTTAACAACATGGATACCACTGACCCACCCTACAGTCAGAAGAGACATGAAGAAATTATTAAAGAAGTTGGCACTTACATTACAAAAAAATTGTCTATAACACTGAAGCAGTACTATATGTGACAATTTCTGGTTGGAATGGAACAAAATGCTGGAGCCAAGTACTAACATGTCTTGGTTCAAGGGATAAAAAGTCATCTGTAAAGATGGCAATGTCAATGGAACCATGCTGCTTGAAGCTTTTTGTTGCATCCTACCACCAACTTGCCCAACTGACAAGTGCTTAGGTCTACCCTTCCAGATGCCTGCAAAATTGATGGCATTGAGCCCTGTGCACTGAATGGAGACAGTGTTCTCAAATCCAGAATGGTTGTCACCTTTACTCCAGTTAACATTACAACTGAAGTAAAGTCTGTTGAAATGCACAATGAAGCTTTGAGTAGAGCTCTTCCTGGAGATAGCGTAAGCTTCAATGTCAAGAATATGTCTAAGATGTTTGTCATGGCAACATTGCTGGTAACAACAAAATGACCCATCAATGGAAGCAGCTGGCTTCATTGCTCAGATGATTTTCGTGGACCATCCAAGCCAAATCAGTGCTGGCTATGCCCTTGTGATGGATCATCACACAGCTTACACTGCTTTCAAATTTGCTGAGTTGAAGGTAAAGATTGATTGCTGTTCTAGTTAGAAGCTGGAAGATGGTCCTAAACTCCTGAAATCCAGTGATTGATATGGCTCCTGTCAGGTGCATGTTTATTGAGAGCTCCTCTGCTTGTCCTCTTTTGAATCATCTTGCTGTTTGCAATGAGACAGACAGTTACTGTAGGAGTCATCAAAGCAGTGGACAAGGAGCCTGCTGGAAATGCCAAGGTCACTAAGTCAACCCAGATAGCTCAGAAGACTTAATAAATATCCCTAACGACTGCTGACCAGTCTTAATTGGTGGTGAGGAAAAGGTCCCAGAACTGTTTGTTTCAATCGGCCATTTAAGTAAGAGACTGGTTAATGATAACAGTGGATCGTAAAACCTTGAGAAGGAAAGAAAAATGTTTTATGAACCATTTTGGGGTTTTGCATGAGTGTGTGTGTGGCAGTTTTAATCTATTAGTTTTAATAATCGGTACTTTTTAATGGAAGTAACATGACCAAAAATCCATTACATAATTTTGATACCCATTAAAACAAAGTTTAATGAGAAATCTGTGTCTTCTTTTGGTCAACAGTGAAACATTTTTAGAAATGCTTAGGCAAAGGACTTCAAAATCTATTTATGGTGTTGAAAATCTGCTGAAACTTCATGGGAGTATGATAATTCTGAGTTAACATGTTTTTCTGATTGGAAATGGAGAAGGTTTTTTTCCCCCACTTATTTTTAAGGGAAAGAAAATGTGTTTAAAGTACCTAGTGAAAAGCCATGAGAGGGCTATGGTTGCAACACCGTTGGTTAGGACAGAAATGCAGCATGCTTTTGTTCACCTGTAAGTAACTTTAGAAGGTCAAGTTCTGTAATATCAGAGACCATATGTTACATATAAATTTTTGTGCAGTTACATCAATATTGAATAAATTTGTTGGAATCTCAAAAAGAATTAAAAATCAAGTAGATGTTAATCCAAAAACCTTTTAATATTCTTTTTAAATCAAATGGTCTAAATGCATTGATTAAAGTGCAAAGATGGTCAGAGTGAATAGAAAGAAACTGCAAAATGTTGTCTATAAGAAACCTAATTTAAGTATAAAGAATTTGATCAGTTAAACTTAGAAATGTACTGTATATTAAGTAGAAATAGACTATGCTGACGCTAATCAAAATAAACCTTCGTGAACTATATTAATTTCAGACAAAGCAGAATTCAGAACAAGATAACCAGTCATTAAGCGAGGCATTACAAACTGATAAAGGGATCAATTATCTAAGAATATTTAATAATCCTTAACAGATATGTGTCTCATGGTAACATCAAAATATGTGAAACAAAACTGATCAAACTCAAAGGAGAAATGTGCAAGGCCACTGTTATAGTTGCAGATGTGGAGACTTCAACACATCTCTTTTAGTCATGGATAGATAAAGCAGACAATTATCTGTCAGGATTTACCTGAACAGCACTATCAATCATCTTAATCTAATTGACAGTAATAGACTACTTCATCCAAGAAAAACAGATTACACATTTCTCTCAGGCTCACAGGAAACATTCACCAAAATAGAGCAAGCTATGGGCCATAAAATACTCTTTAACATATTTTAATATAAATTAGTTAAAGGAAATTATCAGATCACATGAAATGAAACTAGAACTCAATTAGGAAAATAGCTGAAAAATCTCAGAATATATGAACATTAAAAAACAAATTTATATATTGAAAGTGGGTCAAAAAGCTCTCAACAGGATTAAAAATTATTTTAAAGTAAACGAAAATGAAAATATAAATTAATAAAATGTGTGTGATATAAGGGAAGCAGTGCTTAGGCCAGACACATTGGTTCATGCTTGCAATCCCAGAACTTTGGGAAGGCTGAGACAGGTATATCATTTGAATCCGGGAGTTCAAGGCCAGACTGGGCAACATGGTGAAGCCTCATCTCTATTAAAATTCAAAAAAATTAGCTGGGCGTGGTGGTACATGCCTATGGTCCTAGCTACTTGGAAGGCTGAGGTGGGAGAATCAATTGAACCTGGAGGCTCAGTGTTTGGATATCACAACACTGCCCTCCAGTCTGGGTGACAGAGTGAGATCCTGTCTTAAAAAAAAAACCAACCAAACAAACAAAAAAAGTTTAAAAAGCAGGGCTTAGAATGAAATTGATAGTACGAAGTGATATAAATCTATATTTATGTATTTTCTATACATACGTTTTTCTCTATATATACAATATTTCTTTATGTTAGAAAAAATAAACATAAAAAAAATCTTAGGTTTCACATTAGGAAACAAGAGAATAATGCACAAGTTAAGTATGAAGCCAGCAGAAGAACAGAAAAAAATAAAAGTCAAAGCAAAAATCAATAAAATTGAAGTAGAAACAAAATAGAGAACATTAACAAAATCAAAAGCTGATTCTTTGAAAATATAAGCAAAATTCACAAATCTCTAGTCAGGTTAACTAGTAAAAAAAAGTGAGGGCACAAACTGCCAATGTCAAAAATGAACACATCATTATTAGTCATACATGGGCATTAAAAAGATAATAAATAGCTCTAAGCCACAGATTCGATAATGTAGATAAAACAGACCAATTCTTTAAAAGAAACAAATTACTAAAGTCCACAGCACGAGAGATAACCTGTATATCCCTATTTTTATTAAAGAAATTGTATCAATAATAAATCATACTCCAAAAGAGAAAGTACCAGGCCTATATGGTTGCATTGGTGAATCATACCAAATATTTAAGGACTAGATAATGCAAATTCTCCATAATCTCTTCTAAAAAATAAAAGCAGCTGGAACAGTCTCTATATTATTCTATGTAGCCCTAATAAAAAACAGAAAATAAACGTATTATTCTTTAAAAAAACTACACCAGTAACTTTTACGAATATACATGCAAAAGCCCCCCAAAAATATTAGCAAACTGAATCTAATAATTTATGATAAATTATATATCACAACCATGTGGGTTTATTCTGGGTATGCAATGATGGTTCTACTTTTTTCTTCTTAAATTGTTGCTATGCTATGCTATGTGTCTTCTTCATATTGTTCTATTAATAAATAGAATCCAGCATAGCAACAATATAAATAAGAAAAATAACATAATTGTATCAATTGGTATTTGATCCAATACAATTTTGTAGTTAAACAAATAAAAAAAAAAAAACTTAAAAAGAAACCTCTCATCCTAGAAATACAGAAAATTCCTCAACCTTACCTAACCATTTACAAAATATCTATGATATTTAAAATTGATTTATTAGATTTTTCCCCTAAAATTAGGAACAAAGCAAGGATGTTATTTCTCATCACTGCTACTCAACATTGTATTGAAAATCCAAGGTAGTAAATAGAATGACATAATAAAACAAATGATATACTAATTGAAAAGAAAGCATGAAACTCTTTTTTTGCTCAGCTGACATGATGTCTATAAAGAAACGACCAAAGAATTGAGAAAGCAATTTATGAGACTAATAAGTGAAAATAGCAAAATTACAGTACCCAAGATTAATATATAAAAGTTAGGTACTTTTATATACAGATTTTTAAAATAAAAAATTATAAATGCAATGAGGCTAATAATGTCTAGCAAATATGTAGAGTTGATGTGAGAAAAACTAGAAAATATAGATTAAAAAATCTAAGTATAGCTAAATAAATGGAGATACAGATAGTCTGAGATTGCAAATTGTAAAACTCAATATTATTAAGCTGTCATTTTTTTCCCAATTTGATCAATGGATTCAATTCAACCCTGGTAAAAATCCCTACAAAAACTTTGGCAGATGCAGACAAAATGATTCTAAAGATCATATGAGAAGATGAAAGGCATAGTATGGCCAACATAAAACTGAAGAAGAGCAAAGTTAGAAGACCTACACTCTTCTAAAGTTATGTCAATCAAGGAAGTATAGTATTGGTTAAAAAAAAAAAATAGACATATAGAGCATGACAACAGAACACTCAGAAGTAGATGCACAGAAATATAACAACTGATTTTTGACAAAGACACAAAGGCCATTCATTTGATTTAGGATAGATTTTTAACAAATGGGTTAGTACAATTAGATATCCATTAGTTAAAAATAAACCTAGACACAGAGTTAACATCTTAAAGAGAATTTGCAAAAAAAATCAAAATGAATCATAGGTCTAAATATAAAATATAAATCTCTAAAACTTTCAAAATAAATTTTAGAAGAGCTACATAGCCTTTGGTTTGCAGATGAAGTTTTAAATGCAGCACTGAAAGCATGATCAGTGAAAGAAATAAAAATTGATAAGCTGGACTTCACTAAAATCCAAACCTTTTTCTCTGTGAAAGACACCATTAGGATAATGAAAAAAGAAGCCACTGGAAGAAAATATTTGCAAAACATATATCTGAAGAGAACTTCTATTCAAAATACACAGATAACTCTTAAAACCCAATAACAACCAAAAAAAAACCCTGAATTTTTTAAATGCACAAAATCTGAGCAGACATTTCACCAAAGAAGATATAAAGACAGAAAATAAAAATATAAATTATCAAAATATTTTTATTAAAAATTTTAGGTTAAAAGAACAATAAAATATTAGTACATACCTATTGGAATGACTAAAATCTAAAATACTGAACATTCCTGTATCATATTTAGCTTAATGTAGCTACAAATGACTATGAATAGAAATATTTATGGACTTGTATATAAACAGGCCGGTATAAATATATATATACACACACACATATATACACAGATAAATATATACATTATATACATAGATACACATATATACATATATATAAACTTTCAGTGTGTGCATATATATGTATATACATGATAATGATTAATTCTGAGTGTCAACTTGATTGGATTGAAGGATGCAAAGTATTGTTCCTGAGTGTGTCTGTGAGGGTGTTGCCAAAGGAGATTAACATTTGAGTCAGTGGGTTGGGAAAGGCAGACCCACCCTTAATCTGGGTGGGCACCATCTAATCAGCTGCCAGTCCTGCTAGAAAATAAAGCAGGCTGAAAAATGTGAAAAGACTAGACTGACCTAGCCTCCCAGCCTACATCTTTCTCCTGTACTGGATGCTTCCTGCTCTCAAACATCGGACTCCAAGTTCTTCAGTTTTGGGACTCGAACTGGCTTGCCTTGCCCCCCAGCTTGCAGACAGCCTACTGTGGAACCTTGTGATCATGTGAGTTAATACTTAATAAACACCCATATACTTATATGAACTGTAGTTAAACAAACAAATAAAAAAACTCAAAAAGAAACCCTTCATGTAGAAATAGAGAAAATTCCTCTCTCTCTATAGATATATATGTATCTATATAGAGAATTTTCTCTATATGTATCTGTATATAGAGAGACATATAGAGCAAGACAACAGAAAAGAAATCTCAGATGCACACAAATATAACAACTGATTTTTGACAAAGACACAAAGGCAGTTCATAGGATTTAGGAGAGATTTTTAACAAATGGGTTAGTGGGTTAATAATATCTATTAGTTAAAAATAAACCTAGAAAGAGTTTATGTCTTAAACAGAATTTGCAAAAAATTCTGTCTAAATATATACATATATATTTGTGTATATATATGTATATATGTCCCTGTGTGCATATATATATGTACATATATATATATATAGTTTAGTGACTCTATGCATAATATCTTTCACCATATGTGGAGAACCAAGGAACATAATGAAACTGGTTGGTTGCTCCCAAGTTCAGGGGACAAAATGATGAAAGAATATGATGAACTCAGGGATTCAAACTCCCGGCTTCAGAAGCAAACACTGAGCCTCCAGTCTGCTAAGACTGCCCCACGTAAGAGTCTTATCTCCTGCAGAGAAAGAGCTGAAATTGTGAATCAACAGACAGAAGCTCTTATCATGCGAGTGACTGTCCTGCAATGAAAGGTGCATGCACAGCCTCGACAGGTGTCTACTGTTAAAGTGAGAGCATTGATTGGAAAAGATTGGGGCCCTGTAACTTGGAAACTGGAAGTGTGTGAAGGACCCTAATTGAGCTGTGGACACTGAATTTGTAAACTCTGATTAATCTTTTTTTTTTTTGCCAGAAGAAACAGCTTCCCTATCCCCATTAGTGGCAACATCTCCTCTCCAACCCATGTTGCCATCAGCCTTTCCACCGTTGTCTGAGGAAATAAATCCTATGCTGCCTGAAGAAAGAGTAATGGCCTCCTTGAGACAGTTGCCTGGAAAGATAATGTTGATTCTCCTTAGGAGTCACCCCAAATACTCCTGTTTGCTTCTAGACCTATGACTAAAGTCCCGGTGGGTCTCTAGAGGTGAGGTTGAGAGCGCAAACCATAAGGAGTGCATTGCACTTGAAAATAATTGCTTTAGTTTTCTAATTTATCTAAGCTGAAATCTGGAGAACAGGCACGAGAATGGATATTAAGGGGGTGGGATAATGGTGGAAGGAATATAGAGTTGGATTAGGCTAAATTTATTGATTTGGGCCCACTAAGTAGGAACTCTGCATTTAAGAGAAATAAAAGCATATGCAAAAATAAAGACTTACAGGTAAATGCTCATAACAAGTGTATTTGAAATGGAAAAGTCGTAGGAACCTAAATGGCCATTAACAGATGCAAGAATAAAGAAGCTGCAGCATAGCCATAAATGGAGTAATACTTAGCAATAAAAGAATAAAATAACAATAAATGATACACAAAACAACATAGATGAAACTTAACACATATTTACGCTGAGTGAAAGAGGCGAGGTCAAGTACATACCACATGATTAAATTATATGAAAGTATAGATAATAAAAAATTAAATATTATGAGGAAAGCAGTTGTCCTTGTCTGTAGATGATGCAAAGAGTGTGTTTGGGAGAGAGAAGGGAGAGATTACTAAAGGGCAAAAGGCAACTCAGGAGTTAACAAACATGTTCTTTACCTTAATTTTGGTTATGGTTTTACAGGTTCATACATATGATAAAATTAATAAATTTTACACTTTAAATTGGTGAATAGTATTGCATGTTACTTATATATCATACATGTAAAAAATGTATACTTCTTTCATAAACAAAAAGCCTAGCTCTCAAAAATATAAAAGAAAAAAGATGACCACTCTCCATTTTAGAACAAATTGTGATATTTAGATTATAGATTTTTTTTGCAAGGTTTCATCTTCCTTTTTCTTCTTTTACTTTAGAAATTTTATACATGAAGGTGAGTACTGGTGAAAGAGAGAGATTCTGAAACGTTTGACTCAAACACAACATGCTTTTACAATGGGGTAAATAATTTGAGCCTTTTTTTCTAATAAAATATTTCGATAAAATAATATGTTAAGACATCTTAAAAATAAATTATTTGGACATCATCACATCAAGGTCATTTCAGCAGAACTGTTAACCATGGACTTGGACTGCAAATTCCTTAAAAATAGTCTGATTTATGTTTAAATATCTTCGTTAATGTAGATATGACTCCTTGATCTAGTTCTTTTATGATTGAATGTATGTTACTATTACATATACAATGCTCCCTTACAAAGAGCCAAAACCTATTTTCTCTGACTTGTATCAATTGGTCACAGAGATATAACATTATGCAGACAAACTTAATCTCCTCTATCTGTGACTACTCTTAAAATGTATAAAGTTCCCTGCCCTCATTGAAATTTTTCTTCTCCATCCTAATAAGTATGAAGTTTCTTCTATCATTTCTTCTAGTTTCAAGTTTCTTTATCTTATGCTCTCAGAGTCTTTCTTTCACCCTAAATGACTTTTCCTATCCTGTTCGGCTGCTCTACAGAATAAAAGGACCGATTTTTTTTTTTTTAAATCAAGTTCATTATCTCATTTTCTGTCATATTCTTTGTACCAGGCATTGTCTCCTATGTCAAGAAAAAGAAAGAAAGAAAAATTTGAGATCATCAGGTAATATTTCTGGCAAGAACTGGTAAGAACTAGTTTATGGTTTAAAAGTTATGTCGGTTTGATTGTTTACTTATATTTGAGGCGTACTGAATGTGACATTTAATGGGAGGTGAGGAATCAGGTATCTTGCTTCTTTGATTGTCTGCATCACTTTCATTGAGCTCTGAAGTGTGAAGCATGAAATTTGTTAAGCTCTGTCATTCATTATATTAAATGGAAAATCTAGGTGTTACCTTAACAAGCAGGTTACACATCCCAGGGGAACATTTGGTTACTAAAAAGGAAGTCCAGATTTTCAGTCTGTTGATCATTTGGCTGCCATAGCTCGTTCTTTATAGAACTTAAAAGATCTGCCCAATTATAAAGAGTTCTACTCATATATCATTTAACGCTAAATTAGTCTTGAGAAGATTGGTTGTGAGTATGGACTCTAATTATTTACATATAGGAGGGTTATTTAAAACTTTTTATCTATCTCTAAAGTTTATCTCCTCCTATACTATAAAAGTAATTATGCCATCAATATGTACTACTTCTTCCCCCATGAATTCTAATGCCCACTCCAAGGGCAATTAGAATTCATGGGGGAAGAAATAGTACCTATAGGTGTACTACATGTACTAGTACCTGTTTTTCCTTCATTTTCTTGACTATATAATATAAATGAATGCTCAATTGCATTCTATTGATAGAATCCCTTGATTCAGCATTTTCTGTAGCCACTCCTTGATTTCTTTTATTCACTCCTTGGAGTATGGGTTAAATCTTGCACTTATAAATGTTTTCCAACCTATTCAACTTTTTGCAGCCAGATTTCCACACATATATTAAAAAAGAAAACCACCAAAAATGCATTTTTACTACTTATCAACCAATATTTAATTTTTAAAAATTAGACACTTTTCAATTTTTTTTAATCTTATATGATTCTCCATGTATAGTTGCTATTCTTAACTCATTTTGCATCCTTCTTGAAGTTCTTAGTTTTGGAGATTTCCTTGGCAGTAGTCTCCTTTTTCTGCATTAACTCCTTCTCATTCTTAGCCAGGGTTACATACACGCAAAGTTTTGCACGTGATCCTCTTTGTTCACGTTCTGTATGTTTGTACAAGTGACCTTATCCATTAGATGGTGTTTAATTCTACTTCCCTATGATGAGTTTTCAAAAAACACCTTCAGTCTTGAACTGTTTCCTAATTTTAACTCAATGGCATCAGCATTCACTGAGTTTTCCAGTTGGCAACTCGGCAATTTTGCTACACTTCCTCATCTTAGACATCAGAATCTATTCTAGCCTCTAAATAGATTTCAAACTTGTCATCTTATCTGCGTTTCTCTAACCATTCTCCTATCTATGCTCCCCATTTTATTTTATTTTCTAGACTAGAAATAGTCTTCATCACAGTTTTCCCCGGTGAAATTTTCCCCACTCTTGTAGACAAAACATGCTTATCATCAATGCTATTCTCAAGCTGAAAGTCAGACATGTGAACTTCTTAGTTATGGTAATTTACTTAGGTTTCCGTGACAACACAGAAAGTTTTAATTCCAATAGAGGAATTAAAAATAGTAATAAGGTAAGGTTTTGTCCTTTTTCACCACTCTCTTTCTACTGTTCCCTCTGTATGCTCTGTACTACTGACATGTCTCTCTTCAAATATTGTCCCATTTAGGACGTCTCAAATCCTTTGCAAATGTTGTCCCTCTATCTATATGCTCCCATACAGCCAACATTTCTCAATTTCAATTTCCTACTCATTCTTCAAAACATGACTCAACTATCACGAGCTCTTTGAAGCTTCTGCTCTCTCTCTCTCTTTCTATCTTTTTTTTTCTCTCCCTTTCTCTCTTCTTTCCCCTTTCTTTCTCTGAGAGAAATGTCAGTTATGTTTTTTTCTTATTTTTTACAGCATTTTTGTAGGACCTTTTTAACACATCATATCATATTGCAATAATTACATAAATTGTAAGTTTCTCAGAACAAGGACCACCCAAGACACGTTTGCAACCCAATGATATAGCACATTTAGTTTTGGGCACATGGTATAATCCAATTTTTTTTTTTAAATAAATGAATGCCTGAATAAATTCAGTATCCCTACACTTGTGAAATTGGATACCCATTAGGTAAAGGTCAAATTCTAGATGTAATCTGTAAGTACAGTCTAGAAAGTCATTACAGGTTTAAGACATATGGAAATGCAACAGTAGATGTAGCACCATTTTATCCACGGGTATCAAAACCTTTTATTTTGGTCAAATTAAGATACATATACTTTTCTTAAACAAAAATGTATTAGAAGAGCCAAATGTTTTATGAAGCAATTTTTCTAATAGGAAAGAAAGATCAACCCAACAGTACAAATGATGCTCCCTTTCTTGTTTCTATAGCAGGAAGGCTGAAGTTTGATCTAAATAAGGCAATCAGTTGGTCTAAGTGATAGATAAATTTTGCTGTAAATATAAGCATGGGAGACACACATTCAATAATCCACCATCATATTTAAATATTAAACTGACCCTTAAGAAACTTAAGCAGAGCATTTGGATTACGCTCTTGTACATTTTTTAAAAATGATCAAATCCTTCACAGCAGCAAGCACACTGTGTATAATACTCCAGTCATCAAGTTGGCCAATACAAAAACCTGGGAGACCACCTGTGTTCTTTCTCATTCTCTATATTAACATTCTGTTTGCCACTATATCACATCAGTTCTGGCTTTTTATATCTCTCATATGGTCATCTGCTATGGTGTGGCACCGTCATCCATTGCTTAGGCTATTACAATAGTCAGTTAATTAATACTATTACCTCCATTTTTATCCATCACTAACGACATAACTTGTCACTCTAATCTGAAGTCTCTTTAATAATTCACTGAACTTCTAGAGAAACAATCATTCCAGACAAACCTATGGTGGCGCAATGGTGGCTCTTAAGGAGAACTGGGGAGAGCTCAGTGGGTCGGAGCACCCATTAGAAATTTTTATTATATTTCATATATTTAGGTCAGATGACATTCCTCTTCCTGAGACTCTTCGAGCAGAGTCTAGTGCACCTTCATCCACAGCATCTCACCATCATAACATGTACATGTTATTTTTAACTTAAATGTCATTTTTTGTTTGTCAAACAATATTAAGTTACTTCAGAAAGAGTATTTTGCACTTAAAAAAATTTTCATTTCACTTTACAACTTTTATAAGTGTACATTTTTTTTCTCCTTTGTTAAATACACACAGTCAACATGAGCAAAATCCCTGATTTGGCATGCTTTGTGTATTTTTACCACAACTGATCTTCATTTGGAGGGCAAAATTAATATTATCTTCAGGCAGAGGAATTTAGAATATATATTATTCTAAAGAAGAAGCCCTCTTTTTTTTAGACATCAAGAGTATATATAAGCTGTAAATCTTTGAAACATACTAGCAAAGGTAATCCATTCACTTACTATTTTTACTCATCAGTTTTCAAAGACTTGTAATACACAGCATGCTGAGATCTCCAGGGATACAAAAGAACTGAGTCAGAAATACTTTGAATAGGCAAAGAAATAACTGGCTACTCTGCTTCAAAAGGAAAGACTAAACATTACATTCAAAGATCATAGCTAACACAACTGTTTCCGGGTGGATTTTGGGGGACTACAGAGTTATAAATAAAAAAAGATCATCAGCATCATGGCAAATACTCTTGAAGAAGGACCTGTCTCCTAAGGAATAAAAAGCCAAAAGGTAATAGGGAGATGATTAGAGACTAATTTAAATTAGCAAGCTGGGCAGAGTAAGGAGAGATTTTAATTCATCTGAAACTCATGGTCCTGTTCACTACCAGGCTTAGCAAATCTCAGGTAACAAAAGAAAATAAGTTCAAGCTTCAACTGAGCAATGCAGATTAAAAAAAAAAAACCCAACCAAACAAAAAAAAAAAACCTGCCATATTTGGTTTTACTAGACGAGGTTCTCTGCAAAAGAGTTATACATATAAAGCATTTGGAGTCCCATTTGTTGTAAAATTAAGATAGGTCAAAATGATGTTCTCCTTGCCTTTGCCCTAGAGAAGGATAATAGAAGATAGGGCTACAGTCTAATAGAAGATAGGGCTATGTATAGAACAATGACAATGTAATCTGCTATGTGTAAAATCGAGTTACTAAAAATGCTTTGGCAACAGAGATAATAGACCAGTGTATTAATTTTTGCCAAATTATTCAATTTGTTCAAAGTTTTATTAATCCTTGGGATCATTTAAAATTTTCATCCTGACAGATAGAGCCAAACTGATTGTTCAGATAACTCATTGTAGTCTTTTTCTCTAAGAAAAATCTTTTTTATAGATACTGACTCACTATAATTAAACAGAATTTCCTCATAATGAGCTACATTATGTTCTGTAAAGTGACTTTCTACCTTAAAAAAAATTTATGAGAGGTAACAGTCATTTGAAATGTAATGATAGCCTCTTTCTCTATTTAATTGGGAATTTATCTTTTTAGCTTGTGATGTGAGTAGTTTCCTTGAGATGGTATTTGTATCTTTAAATACACTTTAGAAATCAGTACCCTTTCACTATAAATTCTACTTAGATTATTTATGTTAAATCAATAATACCTGTATATTACTTTTACTAGATTGATATAAAATATCTTCTAATATTCATACTTTAATTTGGGTGGTTTGATTTCTAATTTCTTGTGATATCCCTATACTTTTTCATTCTTTCTTTTAAATAATGCCACTTTGTTGGTATTTCCAATTTGTGCTTCCATTTCCATGAGTTATCTTGAGTGAAGGCTGCTTACTCCTCAGTCAAGAGCAAGATCTTTGTTCATGGAGCCATTCTCAAGGAACTAAAAGGAAAAAAAAAAAAAAAAGTAGCTGCAGCTAAAATACAAGGGTAATAGTATTTCTAAATGTAATGAGAGAAAATAGAAAATGATGACTTTTAGTCAACCTTTATTTTTAGCGTTATAAAAACCTCTATAGATGATTAACAGGTAAAACTTATCAACACTTGATTTACAAACATGAAGAGTAATGTTATTTTAAAAAATGCTTAAAAATTTTAAATATTCAATATATTTACTTGTAACATTTCTAGTATAATTTGTCTATACAATTTTAATCTTGTATCCTCAAAGCATCGTCAGAGGTCTATTGGACTGTCCACATTTTATGTGTATAAACTTTGATTCAAGCATCTTACTTTAATTCAAGCTTCTAACATATTTGTTACAACCTAATTCCAGAAGCTACTAATTTCCTGTCCCTAAAGGCCCAGTTTTTGAATATTAACCTAACTTTCTAGTGACTTGCAATATTTCTTCTATGTGTTGATTAAACTGATAAATAACTAGTTTCTTATTTACGGTTCAAAAATCACTTTTTCTGAACAAAATGTAATTTCCAATCAGATATCATTAAATACATATTTACAAAGGTAGTACAAGACTACTTACCAACTTACCAATAAAAAAGGGGGTAAAATAAAGTAAAAAATATATATTTTCAGTGTCTCATACCACAGTTTATATCATGGAATTATTATAGTGCCTTCCTAGGGCATTATGCAAACAAACAGATGACTTGATAAAGCTAGTGTGATAAACTTTCATGTTGTTATAATATTTCCAATGTCATCAGCGTCATACATTATAACATAAGTAATAGCACTGTTTGTGGGAATGTAAATTAATTAAACCACTATGCAAAGCAGATTGGAGACTTCTCAAAGAATTTAAAACAAAACTACCATTCAACTGAGCAATCCCATTATTGGGTATATACCCAAAGGAATATTATGGTTTTATGGAAAAGATAATGCACCCACATGTTCATTGCAGCACGATTCACAATAGCAAGGACATGAATTCAACCTGGATGTCCATCAACAGTGGAGAGGATAAAGAAAATATTGTACATATACGCCATGGAATAGTCCATAAGAAAAAAAGAAAAAAACAAAAAAACATCTCATTTGCAGCAACCTGGATGCAGTTGGAGGTCATTATTTTAAGCAAGTTAACACAGGATCAGAAAACCAAATGCCTCATATCCTCATTTGTAAGTGGAAACTAAACATTGAGTACACATGGACAGAAAGATAGGAATAACAGACACCAAGGCCTACCTGAGGGGAGAGGGTGAAGTTCAGAAAACGACCTAAAGAGTACTATGTTCCCTACCTGGGTAACAAAATTTTTTACCCATATAACAAATCTGTACATGTTCTCCTTGAACCAAAAATAAAAGTTCAGAAAAGAAAAAAAAGGAGAAAAATAAACACAGAAGTGAGGAGTGATGCAGAAAAATGTTTAACAGTGGAGGAAAAGTACCAAAGCATAATTTCAACAATGCAATCAGTTTTAAAGGCTAAGAAACAAAATTTGTTAACAAGATATTACTTTACATTCATTGGCTTATTAACTCTCTGACTACCTGTGAGGAAGGTGTAACCTAACATCACATGAGCTGCAAAATGGCATAGAAAGAATTCAAGCCCTTTTGTCAGTCCAATGTTCATTTAATTATTTGTATCAACTTATAATTTATTTTAACATACTCCACAAACTCTATTTGCTTTATCATTTTGTTTTCTTATTTTAACTTGTGGTAAAGCAATTAATTTTAAATTTACCCTCTTAAAAATTTAAGTTCAGAATACAATCTTGTTAAGTATAGGCACAATATTGTACGATTAATTTCTAGTATTTACCATCTTACATACCTGAAACTTCATATCATTTCAACAATTAACTTATATTTCCCTTTCCCGCAATCCCTGGCAACCACCATTGTCCTCTTTGTTTCTATGTGTTTGGCTATATGTGATACCTCATATAAGCAAAATGGTGGAGTATTTTTCTTCTGTTACTGGCTTATCTCACTTAGCATAAAATTCTCTATGTTCATTCCCATCTTGTCACATATGATAGAATTTTGTTCTTTTTAAAGAGCAAATGATTTGCCAATTAGCTTTAAATAATATATATTTAAATATATAACATTTATATTTTAAATATTGTAAAATATAAATATGCATTTATAATATATAATATGTATATTATATTTAATATAAATTATAATATATAATTCAATATAAATTATATTACATATAAGCATATATTATATTTACATTGAATTGTATAATATAATGCATATATGATATATTATATATGATTATATTGTCATATATAATTATATAAGGTATAATTATATATATTTATACATAATACAATTTTCTCTTTTTGATACATTGACCCTCTTCTCAGTATCTAATGACTTCCTTTGTATTATTTTTACAGTTTTTGATTTAAAGTCTATCTTGTCTGTTATAGTCACTGCTGTTCTCTTTTGGCTGCCATTTGCATGGAATATATTTTTCCATCCCTTCAGTTTCAGCTTATGTATATTATTAAATCTAAAGCAAGTTTCTTGTAATTAATAATATTGGATATTTTGTTTTTGTTATTCAGCCACTCCATTATTTTTGTTGGTGGAGTTTGATGCATTCACATTTAAAGTAATTCTTTGTAGGTAAAAACCTATTATTGCCATTTTGTTAAATTGTTTTTGTCTTTTTTGCAGTTAACTTTCCCTTCTCTTTCTCTCTTACTGTCTTCTTATTTGATTTAATGATTTTTTTGTAGTGATATACTTTAATCCTGTCATTTTTTTCTCTTTATACCAATGGATATATTTTTTTTTCTCTTAGCATGAGGCTTAAATAAAACATTTTATAACAGTCTATTTTAAGTTGATAACAATTTAATGTTAATCAAATACAAAAAGCCTGCAATTTTGATTCTCCCTCCCCTGATATTTTAAGTTACTGGTGGCAAAATTTACATATTTTATGTTGAATATCCATGAAATTATTTAGTTGTTGTTATTCTTAATATTTTTTAACTGTTACACTGAAGTTAAACATGAACTGCATGTCACCATTACAGTATTAGGGTATTATGCATTTATCTATATATTAAATAATTACCTTTACCAGTGAATTTTATACTTTGCATGCTTTCATATTGTTGTGTAGCATACTTTCATTTTAACTTGATGACCCCCTTGTTCCACTTCCTGTTCTTGAATATTCACTCTTGTTCTTGCACCTAGTGGTAATAAATTTCATCAAATTTTGTTTGTCTGAGAAACTATCACTTTTTCATTTCTGAACATGTTTGCTGAATATAGTGTACTGGTTTGGCAGCTTTTGTTTTTGTTTTAGTATCTTGAATATATCACATCCCTCTCCTCTGGCCTGCAAGATTTTTGCTGAGAAATCTGATCCTTAAATGTGACAAGTCACTGTTATCTTGGTGCTTTCAAAAATCCCTCTTTTAATGGAATGTAATGATTTGGTTATAATATGGCTCAGTATATATTTCTTTAAAGTATTTCTTTATGATTCGTTCTGGCTTCATAATTCTGAATGTCTATCTCCCTCCACAGATTTGAAAAGTTTTCAGACATAATTTCTTTAAATAATGTCCCCCTACTTTCTCTCTTCTCCTTCCTTGAATTCCATAGTAAATATGTTGTTTCACTTGCGAGAGTTCCATAAGTTCTTAAGCTTTCTTTATTCTTTTTTATTTCTTAATTTTTTATTTTGACTGAGTATTTTCCAGTAAGTTTTGGATTTGTTTGTTTGGTTTTCTGCTTGATCAAGTCTATTGCTGAAACGTTCTAGTGAATTTTTCATTTTAGTTATATTGTTTGGCTCCTGAATTTGTATTTTGTTCTTTTTAATTATGTCTGTCTCTTTGTTTATATTCTAAATTTTCATGCATTGTTTTTCTAATTTTATTTTATTGTTTATCTGTGTCCTGTTGCAACTCACTGAGCTTCTTGAAGAAGATATTTTGAATTATTTGTCAGACCCTGTTTTTAGGGTCAATTACTAGAGATTTGTTTTGTTCCTTTGCTTATGTCACTTTTTTCCCCCTAATTCTTTATTTGTTTATACATTTGTGTTGGGGTCTGCCTATTTAAAGAAACAACCACCTTTCCCGGTCATTATACAGTGGCTTTGATGGGAAAATTCTTTACTGATCAGCCAAGCTGAGCAGTACAGAAACCAGTCCCTTTAATAAGTGCAGTGAACAAGTCAAAAACATTGGAGACACATCCTTCTCTTCTTGCACCCTCCTGAGGGAGAACCATGGTTTTGAATCTTTTTTCAGTCTCACAGATATGATATCTGTAAAAAGCCACCTGACTCTTTTCCTTTGTTTCTAACTTTTCCAAGTGTCTGGAATGTGCGATCTCTGTCAGTGCTCTGTATGAGGTGAGCCAGAAACTGGATCTTTGAGGAGTGCTCTGAAAGGCTGAAAGACTGGATACATGCTCCATTCTCTCTTTCTTCCAGCAGAGGAAGTCACAAGATGAAGCAATAAGCATTTATCTGTGCCAGTCTGGATTGATGCAGGTAAAGTAAAATTGCCCTTCTTATCTGTTTCTATGCTGCTCTTCTTGGTTTTATGTTCATCCTGGGTTCCATCAGTTTTTAAGTGGATTCCGGACTCATCATAAAGGCATTTTCGGCTGTATATCATTTTCACACTGCGTTTCTGTGGAAGAACAAGAGTTGGGCCTTCCAATTTCACCATCATGCTGACCTCCCTTCCAAATAATTCTATTTTCTGAATCAGTTTTTACTTTGGCACACTTTTAATAAAAGTTTTCATGTATTATATTTATTTTCAAATAATTTATATTTGTTGTTACCTTTACATTTCTATTTTAAATGAACTAATATTTTTCAATATTTTTTCTGTTTGGTAAAAAAAATCTGTAAAATTTTGAAAAGACTTTATATACTTTTTAAGAAAGATATTGCAACTGTGATTAATTACATAGATGGATAGATAGATGTGGAAAACTAAAAAAAGACATAGTAAAAGATAAATACTGAGAAAGAGAGTGGAGAAGATTAAAAATAAAAGAAATAATGGAACTTCGGTGATGCAACAATGTGGTAGAATTTAATTTTCTTAACCGCAATCTTCTTTATAAATTACAATCTATAGCCAAAATATCATTTTAGGTGTGTCTGTTTCTTCATAAATTGTACACTTAAGGTTTTAAGAAATAAGCCTTCAGACTTAGAACTTTTTTATTCATCTGTCTTAGTTGAACTTTTTCAGTTGTACATGGTACAATATTCAACTTCAGCCTCTCTAAAAACAAACAGCATTTATTGGTTCATATAACCAAAGATACCATAAAAGTAATAGTGGCTCTAGGTCCAGTGATTGATATTATATCATCGAGGTGTTTGCCTGCTATCTCCATTTCCATTTCCCTCGATGATGGGTGGACCCTCAGCTAGATTCCCCTGGAAGACTCAGGTTGATGGCCAGCAGTTCCGTGACTATATCTTATCTACTCAAATTCAAGACCAGGAGAAAGACAGTACCAGCATAGTTTGACTGTCCCTGAGTCAATAATTTATTTACTCATCTATTTATTCAAATTAACTTATTAATATCTAATCCTTCCTCATCAGATATTCCTTATCCCCTTCCCTGCTTTTTTTGCTCCATATTGTACTTCTCACTATCATATATATATAATTGGTATATGTTTAAATTTTGTATCTATGTAACTTATATATACAGATGTAAATACACATGTGGGCACGTGCACACACACACACACACAAACACACATTCTTATTTCTTTGTTTACTGCACATTTTACCTAAATAGAACATAAACTCCATGACAAAAGTATCTTTGTTTTATTTACTTACTAATATTTTTCCCCAAACCTAGAAGAGTACCTGGCACATAGTATCTCCTCAGTAAATGAATTCATTTATTTATATATTTTGTACTATATTCTAGGTGTTAAGAGTTATATCAGTGAAGAACATATAAAATATTCTGGCCTCATTGAGTATATGGTCTAGTGGCAGTAATATGAGATAGAGAGAGAAAGAACGTGTGTGAATGTACACATTAGGTCAGGGGATATAAGTCTTAAGAGAAAATATGTTGTTGCTGTGTGTCGAGAAGCATAATTCATTGATTGGTGTGGGTTCAGTCATGTAACCTTCACTAAGGTTATGAAGACAGTCCCACTCAACGTTCCCTTCCTGAAAAAGGAAACTCCTCTCACTTTTCTGAGATGTACAGGTCATCACACATTTTAGCTTAGTTTCAGGACAGAACCTAAAGCAGATATTAAATGTGTTTTAGAGAATGAAATTTCAGAGAGCAGAGACAGGAAGAGGACAGATAAAAGAGCCAACATGAGGATGACTCTCACTTTATGTGAAGTATTTAATAAACCATGCAAACAGCCGCTTCTCAGTACTTCTCTGCTAGGTTACAAAAGAAAAGGAATTTCTCCACACAGGATCACATCTACCTCTAAAACCAGATTCCATCCCTCCACTTCATCACTGCATCTAAATACATAGCATCGCCGTGTCAACTCGCAATTCCAGGCAAACGTTCATGCCTGGAATGAATCTGTCTATCAATACGGAATAGTCGTTGTAGGACATAAGAGGATTATACCATGGGTGTGTCCAAGTGAAGTTTTCCAGTGACCACACAGAATTGGTTACAGAAGGCAATGGATCAAGTCACCAGAAACTGTGAGACAGATGAGACAAACAGGAGGTAAAGTGATGCCTTAGAGCAAGAAATATCTTTACTCACATGAAGCTTACAGTCTCCAGGTCTCACACATTCCATAAGCATAAAAATAAATACATTTTGTAATATACTAATAGCTGCACTTATTGATTGAATAAAATGATGTTTTATTTGGCCATGATTTGGATTTTTGTTTCCAAACAGCAAACTATTTAATGAATTTCACCTCTTTGAAAATTGCTTTCACTGTGAAGTTTATGTATAACCCTTACTGTCAGTAAATTTGATTATGACTATTATCTCCCCAGTTTGCCTTTTCTTGTTTGGACATTAGTCTTATTGCCCCAGGATTAGCTAGGTTAAATACACAGGTCTCTCCTATTTGTACTTTTCTTCTTCCAACACTTCACATCTAATAATTTTATTCAATTTGCTCCCGATGGTCACTGTCATCTGTCATTTGTAATCTTTGTGATGAAAACAAATTGAATAAAATTTGTAGTCGGGTGATGGGAGAAGAATTCCATTTTCATTTGCAATAATTGTAAAAGAAAATATAGGATTCTTATGTATTTATATAATGATAATTAGCATGATTTATAGTATTATATTTGTACATCATTGATAATCATCATGCATTTAAAAAGTTGAAACATATCCCAGAGCTCTGCTAAAATATTCCAAAAGGATGCAAAATAATATCAAGATATTTTTAATTATTTTCAAACTAAAACCTAGAATCACATCCATGATGAAATATCTTTGTACCAAATTCACTACACATATAATACAATGTATGTTATGAAGATTGTGCATTTTTTTACACTATTAAGTTATTAAGATAAAAATAATGATAAAAGTAAACTTTCATATATTTGTTTTCAGAACAGTTTGCATCTGCTTGATAGGTATAATAAAAGTTTATTAACAAACTCGATATGATGAATGATAAAATAAAATAAATATAATAAAAGTTTTTATTAAAAAGACTTGGAACCAACTCAAATGCGCATCAATGATAGACTGGATAAAGAAAATGTGGCACATATACACCATGGAATACTATGCAACTATAAAAAAGAATGAGTTCATGTCCTTTGCAGGGACATGGATGAAGCTGGAAGCCATCATCCTCAGCAAACTAACACAAGAACAGAGAACCAAACACTGCATGTTCTCACTCATAAGTGGGAGTTGAACAATGAGATCACATGGACACAGAGAGAGGAACATCACACACTGGGGCCTGTTGGGGGATGAGGGGACAGAGGAGGTATAGCATTAGGGCAAATGGGGAAATACTCAATGTAGATGACAAGTTGGTAGGTGCAGCAAACCACCATGGCACGTGTATATCTATGCAACAAACCTGCACGTTGTGCACATGTATCCCAGAACTTGAACTATATATATATATATATATATATAAACAAAAATCTATGTACAAATTTTTAATAGTGAATGCTTTCCCTACAACAAAACTCATTTAGGGAAATATATGCTAGGTATATATAAAGTGGGTTCTCTAATATTTCTCAGAAATGGTATAGAATCTGGTGTGTATGTGTGCGTGTGTGTGTGCATGCATGCATGTGCGGGCACATATACTTTAAAACAGACTTCTGCTGAATCTTTTTTACTGTATAATTTGAGAAGATATGTATTTGTTAAAAGTTTCTGTATATGCTGTGTCACAATTACAAATTTAGTTCTGTATTTCATGCTTGCTTTATCTATACTCATATTCAACAACACTAATTGTTCAAATGTCCTGTAACCTGTTCCATGATGCATTACCCTGTTATCTCAGTCAACATTAATTCTTCCTCTTAGGTCTGAGAAAACTATATTTCTTGAGTGTAGCCAATTGAACAAGTGTCTTTCTCCACCATTAGACTGCCAGCTCCTTGAGGTCCGATATCTTACTGATTTTAGCATAGCATCATACCAGACATGGCTCATTAGCTCCTCGATAAATGTTTATTGAACTGAAGTAAAAATTAACTCACAAAAAATTTTTACTTTTAACTTTGTTTGTATCTATCAAGCAGATGCAAAATAATATAGAAAAAGTTTTAATTTTCTAAACTTTTTACGAGTTAATAAGAATTTACTTTCTGAAAATAAAACAAATAAGGTTGTGCTTATTTCAACTGGACCACTCTTATGTTAGAATTACCATTAAATATTAGACCATTTTTAGTCTAATAGTGATGGAATGATGTTCTTGTAAAACATGTTAGGTTTGAACTGTTCATTTTCTTGAATGCTAGCATTTTATTTTGTGTAGACTAAATATGTTATTTAAGTTTTCTGATAAAATGATCTCTGTCATTATATGTGATCTTCAGAATTAGACAATATTTTGAGTGATATCTTGAAACTTACCAAGGCCCAAATTTACTTACAATAAAAAATAAAATACCCATTTTAAAACTCTATCTCTATATTTTTCCCAGAGAATGAAGTGAAATATTATCTGTAATTTAAGGGAAATGAGATTACTAAAGGAAAGGACACTAAAGAAAAATTAGTGAAAGATTTGACTAAAAAATGTATGGAAATAAAAGTATGCTGAA
>NW_012104809.1:1212892-1261677 GCF_000951045.1 Mandrillus leucophaeus
ACCTTCCCTTTTACTTCAAAGAGAAAGTAGAAACTGAAAATAATCTTTCAAATTATTTTCACCTTCCCAAGAAACATTAAAAAATTATGCTTTCATCTTTTCGTCCTCCACTTCTGTTTGGAGGGAAGATATAGTCTTGGTATTATATAAAATAAATAATTTTACCAGCGCTCTGGATCCTTCTTTCTAGAAGCTTTTTGTACCTATTTGTGCTGTCTTCAATCCCTCACTTGTGGTTACTTCATCCTATTATTTAAACATGTTGAAGCCTCTCTTCTTATAGAAGACAAAAATGAATTTATTACAGAATCTTACTCCTGACCCGTAACTCAGTCCACCTAACATGGTATACCTGGCTTGTTGTAATATCTTAACTGTGTGAGAGGGTTGCCCACCACTCATTGTTTCTACTTTCTTACATTCCCTGTTACTCTTTAAACACAATATCAACAGCGATCTACTAAAAGAGCTCCCATTAAGGACGTTTATGACCTCCATGTGGTGATCTATAAAACCCGCCTCATCTTACGTTGTTTAACCTGCAGGAGCATCTGACTGTGAACTTACTTCGCTTTTAAGAAATATTCTTATTGTTTGGTTCCGTGGCCCAGATTATTAAGCTTTTTCTCCTACCACTAAGCTTACTCTTCAGCTTCCTTATAAATGCTTTTTTTTTTTTCCTTTTTTCCCCTCCTGGCTATCTGCTTCTTATCTTCTCCTACAGTTTTCTTGGCTAAATTATTGCATCTTAACTGCCATGATCAAAATAATGACTCTCAGATATGCATTATTAACACAGTTATTCCTCTTGAGCTTTAAATTTATATCCAACTGTCTTCTAAATATTTATATGTGAATAGCTAGAATTACAAAGACACAAAACTCCACTCACTTACCTTCTATGCCTCAAATGCTTTCTGTTTTTCTCTACGGATAGTTTTAACATGCAACTATTCTGAGCAATAAATTCAAATGTTGCATTTGAATCCATGCTTTGTTCTCCTATTTCCAAAAGATTACTTCATTTTATCAGATTTTACATCTTAGATAACTCTGCTGCTTTTCATATACCCATCATTCTAGTTGGCTACCGTATCTCTGGCTTATTTATTTTAACATTCTTATAAATTTGGTTTGTTTTTGTTTTGTCTCCTTTCTTTTCCCACATTGAGACAAAATGAGATATGTCGTTGTAAAATATAACCTGATATTTCACTAATATAAATAAATAGGAGTTTACTTCTCATGTATACATTCTGTCTATGTTCTATTTGTGACTCATGCTGATCTCTGTAACCCTCACTTCAGGACACCCACCAAAGCACAAAGCCTTCAACACTTGGCATTTGTAAAAGGAAGGGGGGACCATAAAAAAAACATGCACAGTGAGCTTCTGCCTGGCAATAATTTATACCACTTCTGCTCATACCTTTTGGCCCAGGTAACCAACTCCTCAGTGGAAAACTACAGTTTTCTAATGCATACTTTATTTTTCAACAATTATTTGGGTCTCATTTCTTTCTCTAATAAAATTGATTCTTACCAAACATAGGAGTAATAATCCAAATCCCTACTCATTCACAAGATCAAGTTGAAATTTCAAGATTTCTAGGGGACATAAGAAATCCATAAACTAAAAAGTTAGGATATTTGCATGTTTACCTGCCTCTCCCACCATACAAATTACAATGGTAGAACATTGTGTGGTATAACATTAATATAATATCCCAACCCTTTCTGATTCGTAAAAGAAAAAAAATGAGTCATTTATAATAAGCAAGGGAGCCTACAAATTCTAAAATTCCAGATGTGTTGGTGATTTAAAAAAAAATTATCCTAATTCTGCTTCCTATAAGTAGGTTCCTTAATACCCTTAATTTAGCCATTACCTGAAAGCTAAATTTAAATTATTTTGTCTAACTCCAATCTTTAATTATTTTGTCTTTTAGGGTTAAGAATCTGCTGTCTTTTTGAATGCTGAAGATCCCTGAATTCATGGAACTGCTGTATTCCTTTTTATTCCTGTTTGCTCATTAGCTAATTACTTTTAGCAACTACCATTTGCTTGAATTACTTGTCAACTGCAGCTAACAGAAACCCTCTCCATTTTTAAACTTTTGTTTTTGAATTCATCCTATGAGTGACCAGATTTGTACCTGAGGGTCATCATCACAAGCAGGAGCTTCTGCCAACACCTCATAGAATAGTTTCTACTAACAGCAATATTTGAATATTTGTCATTTTTCTTACCTTCAACATCAAGTTTCTTGCTGGCTACCACCCAGGCCTTAAGAGAACCCCACAATTGTTTGAACCAGCATACTAATAGAAATTAACTTCTTCCACATATTCTTTACTCAGAAATTCACACTCTTAAAATCTCCAAAAATAAGAAGCATTGCAGCTAACAAGGGAAGGGAAAGTGTTCACTTATACTTAGCTCTTAATGTTTTCTTCTAGAAGTGGCTGGCATTATTTCACTCACACTTCATGGATAGAAAAGTGAAGCGCTATAGTATTCTCAGAAGAACTCAAAATAATAGTGAACAACATTAATGATCACAAAACCTTCCTCAGCACAATTGTTCATACTATAATTAAAAGCGTTATTTTTTTGTAAAACACAATCCTACTCTGTTACTTAAATCATACTATCAGTAATTTTTGAAGATGGCTGCAAATACCAGCTGTGTGTCAGTCACTCCATGCTTAAATTCTTTTAAGTGGTCACCACTGCCTCTCAAAAATTTTTTTGCTTCCTCTATGGATCACTTATTATTATTATTACTATTATTATTATTTTTGAGACAGAGTCTCGCACTGTCACCCAGGCTGTTTTGCAGTGGCATGATCTCGGCTCACTACAAGCTCCGCCTCCTCGGTTCAAGCGATTCTCCTGCCTCAGCCTCCGGAGTAGCTGGTACTACAGGTGCCTGCCACCACGCCCGGCTAAGTTTTGTATTTTTAGTAGAGACAGGGTTTCACCATGTTGGCCAGGATGGCCTCGATCTCTTGAACTCATGATCCGCCCGCCTCGCCCTCCCAAAGTGCTAGGATTACAAAAGTGAGCCACTGGCACCTGGCCTGGAGCCCCTATTAATGACCAAGCCATATATCAAGTGTTGACCATGAATGTCTTCATTTAATCTTCACAAACACTCTGAAGTATTCTGGTTAATACTCTTACCCAGAAGACCTCAAAAGATGTAATATAAACACCACATTGATATTTCCTGATATAACAACTATAGTAGTAGGCAGAATAGTGCACAGGCTGTTTTCTTTAAAAAAGGAAATGTATGTTTATATGTCAGGTATCTAAGAGAAACATTTGTATTTATTTTACATGAATCCCTTAAAAAATGTTCGTGTAAATTGCTTGCCATTTAAAGTAGTATTCAAGTAAGATGAAGATGGGTGCTCAAATGAACCAAATTGATAAAAATTTTCCAACTGATTCTAGCTGTAGATGTCCAACTGCAGTTTATGGTAACAGTGAAACAAAAATTTAATATATTGTTTATATAAAGACAAAAATTACTTGAAATTGTATCTTAACTAGTGTCGTGGTTTGAGTGTGCCTCCAACATTCATGTGTTGGGAATGCATTCCCCTGTGTGGTGGTATAGGAAGGTGGTTAGGTTGTTAAGAGGGAATAATGCCACTCTCACAGGACCGGGTTAATTCTGTAGGAAGGTGTGGGTTCTCACACTCATGGGACTGGATTAGTGACCTAGAAAGCAGAGTACTATAAGGCTAGGCTGTTGCTTGTGTTTTGATCCTGTTGCATGATTGCTTTCCCTGCCATCTCTCTTCCATGTGATGACTGAGCACAAGGCCCTCACCTGAAGCTGACTAGATGTAGCTACCAAATCTTGACCCTCTCTGCCTCCAGAACCGTAAGCCAAAATAAACTTCTATTGTTTCTAAATTACCCCATCTGTGGTATTCTCTTAAGACCACAGAAAATGGACTAAGACAACTAATATTCTCCTAAGCTTCATCATTACAAGCATTCCCTGAATTTTTTACTTAGGGGCTTTGATGTCAACACTAAGATAGTTTTTTTCTTTCCAACCATTCATATTCTAAACTACCATTATCCTCACAATAAAAATTGCATTAATGTAAATGGGCTTCATTGCACTTCACTTTATGTTGAGTACAGTCTACTTGATTTCTACAAAAATAAATTACTTTTATCCATTCCAATTCCTATACCACTTTGTGGAAGAAATATTTGAATTCATCAATTTTAGAGAGACATTGAATCATCCTTCAGCAATATATGATGACATTTTGAGTACAAATATCAAGATTATTATTTTTAATATTAAATATTACCTGAGTGTTTAAAGTGGCTGAAGAGCGTATTAATATTAAATATTATTTCTGACATTTTAAAAAGGTCAAATATGCTGCTGTTATACAAAAATTATTAGCAGAAACATCAAATTATTATAATCATTCTAAACACTAATTTGGTTCAAAAGTTAACATTTAGGGAGTTTGGACTCAATATTTCTTCTCAATGAAGGTCAACATAATTTCACTGCTCAAGTTTTTGCCAAAAAATTTTTCACTCGATTTGAAAATCCTAATTTAATATCAACATGGGCTTTGTCTCTAAGACTAAGTGAACATTTTAATTTTTCCTGGATGACTACAGCTGCTATAGAAAAAAGTTTTTTCACTTCCAGCTAACTGTTTTAAAAGTCATAAGTAATAATTGAGCACAAAATGTAGCTTAAAAAACTACAAGGTTGAGAAGGATGTTTGCTTCTTTATAATGGAAAGAACACATTCTTCTCCACTATTCACCAATGACTCAATAGAGGGCTAGACCTTGAGAACTAAGTATCAGCTGCTTGTCTAGTATTTCAAACTTACTCTATTGCTTAGTGCTTATTCTAATATTTATAAACTTTAATAGAATATTTCTCTCATACTAAAGCAATAGACAGTCACAAGGAGATTTTTGACTAGAGCTTCTGCATCTCATCTCTTTTGCTTTCTTTATAAATATTGAGTCAATATCTACCTATTTTTTACCCATTTCTTATTTTATTTTCTTCTCTTTATACTTTTCCATTTTCTCTATTTATTCAGTTTTCTTCTGCAGAAAGAATTTTTAAATTGTGATGTCGCACATCCTCAAGAGGACTTTGTACCTGTAAGATATTTAAAAATCCACTGTGACTAACTGAACTTTAGTTCAGAGAAAGCAGATTACTGGTATATTTTATGTATATAATCTTTGGCCACATAACGATATTTAATATGTTTTCTCTTGCGTCTTCTCTATTTATTTGATTTTTTCTTAAAATGACGACTTTGTGTAGTTTTTAAAATCAATATTTTCAATATAGTAATGACCACCGTGTTTATATTCTTTAAAATGTACAAGGTATTTTAACTTGACTTAAATCGTTTAATTCTAACAGCATCCCCATATTCTAGGAGCATCCTCATCTTTGTATACTAGTACAGAAAATGAAACTCCAATACATCACATATCTTGTTCAAATTCAAACAGCTAGTAAGTGTCTAAACTAGATCTGGAACAAAAATCCTAAAACACAATCTTTTCAAATGTTCTTTAGAAAAGATTATATGAAAATTTGCATTTTGTTTCCAGTCTTCATGGATTCACACATATCCTTAAACTATTAAATACTCGGAAGTTCATCACACTGAATAAAAAGCAGCTTGAAATGACTGCAGATCTTGGGACCATTCTACTACAAGAATGAATTAGCCAAAAATTTGGTGGTGATTGTTGTCCATGAACTTACGTAGGACAGGTGTGCTGACTCTCACATGCCAGAGCCAGTATTTTTTCACTCTGAAGAAGTGTACCTTCTATTCATACAAATGCAATAGAGTGTTTTATCCAGGTCTCTGATTTACCTTTATCAGCATTAATATATATACTCAGTCAGCCCTCTGTATTTGTGGATATTCCATCAATGGATGCAACCAAGTGTGAATCAAAAATATTTTTAAAAATTCATAGTTGCTTTTGTACGGAACATGTGCAGAGCTTTTTTTCTCTTTCCTTTTCCCTAAAAAATGTAGTAAAACAACTATTTTTATACAAACTTTCACACTGTCTTAGGTATTATAACTAATCTACAGATAATGTAAAATATATGGGAGGGTGTGTTTAGGTTATTTGCACATATTACATCATTTTATGTAAAGAAATTGAGCATTCGCGGATTTGATTATCCACAGAGCCACAGAGGATCCTGAAACCAGTTCCCCATGCATACAGAGAGACAGCTGTGTCTGTGTGTGTGTGTGTGTGTGTGTGTAATCCTTAATGGATAATATATGGAAATTATGTCCATTAGAAATAAAATACGCTACTGAACAACTTTTTTCCTCTTGCTATCTTTCTCTGTCTAGATGCTGATAGACTTCTTAGTTCCTATATTCTACTTTCAGAATTGTTGCAGCTTTATCACATTTTCTTCTGCCCTTTATTATATAATTTCATAGTTTCAGAACCTATTTTCTCTGTTTAATATGGCTCATGCTTGGTGTCTCTAATCATTACATACTACATGTACAATCTTCAGCAAATGGTGCCTCTTCGTCTATAAACTGAGAGAATCGTGATACCTAATCTAAAGTGCTCAGTATAATACCTGGCACCTCCTGATACTTTTAAAATAGCGAATGTTATTGTTGCTATGATATACAGTTTCAGAGTTTTTATTTGACTTTGAATTCTGCCATATATACTTTATTTCTGCCATTTGATTTATGAACTCCAATTTTTCTTTACAGCCCAGAGGGTCTACCCTGAGATTGCCAGTGCCCCACCACCCCTATGGCTCACTCCTAAGGGAGAATAGGCCGAGTAAAGGCAGTCAGATTCTCTGCCAAGGGTAGTAGACCCAGTCCCTTTTGGATTTTGTGACTCTATGGGAACAAAATTAGTACATTTGTCAAAATGTTGTCCTTAAAATGCCAACCTTTTTGAAAAGAAAGCAGATATTTTCAGATATTCTATCTGTGGTTTATCCATATGTATATTTCCCCCTCTGCTTCCATAGAACCAATATTGAGCCTGCTGAAAATAAATACCATTTGTTCTTTCTGAGTGTGCCTGCAGGAAGAGTCTTTTCAGCATGAAATGCATATTTAAGTTTCCTGCTGCTTTCAATCCATCTAGGATTAACCAGAATTTACCTGTTTACAGTAAATGAAAGGGATATTGGATATTTGATCAAGGACAGTCCTCAGGCCTTATAGTTCCTTCTATTTGTTAAATTTTAATGTTGTTTGGTCTCTGAGAGTGGAGAAGAGACTCCTTGAGATCAGATTGCTCTAATTTCTAGGGAAGCTTTTTGAATGAAATGGAGCTGCAAGGCTGGTTTTTATTTGTTTTGGCTTAAAATGTTTGCTTTTTTTATCACTTGTTTGCCACGGGACCTCCACTGAATGTGTGGATTTTTATAGATCTGAAAAATCAGTCGATATGAGATGTGTTGGTCTCTATCTGCTGCTACTATTACAATCTCTTCTCTTCTGGGACATCATCTGCAAGCTCAGTTCATAAAAAGGAAGTGATTACGGTGTTTTAACTCATGATTAGACTGCAGATAAATAAATCAGCCCAACTACCTTATATCAGTCTTATTTTAATAAAACAATTTAATAAATCACATTTTCTTCTACCCTTTATTAGGTAATCTACTAGTTTTTGATCCTCTTTTCTCTCAATATGACTCATTCTTGGTCTCTATAATCCTTATGTAGTACACATAAAACCTTCAGCATTTTGTGCCTCTTTATTTATACACTGAGGCGAGTAATTATACCTAACCTAAAGTGCTCTATATAATACTTGCCTCCTGTTAATAGGTATGTTTGGAGTGTTTGGAGACTCTGAGAACCACTAGTAAAGCCTACATAATTTTAACTAGCATGTTGCTTTTGTAATTGTTATTACTGTTGTTTTTAAGCTTATAGTGATGTAAAAGTTTTCTCGATCTGTCATAGTTTTGGACTAATAAATGAATATAAGAAGATACTTTTAGGGGAGGAAGTAGAGAAAGACAGGGAGAAAAATGAAAGAGAGAAAGGCATAATGTATATGATGAAAAGGGAAAGATACTCTAGAAAAGGAATAGGTGATGTTATGGAAGCATACAGTATTATATACACTTTTTCCCATAATAATGTTTCAATTAAAATTTGGCTGAAAAAAATTGAGGTAAAGAATAAGATAAAATCCTGTTTTGCATTAATTCTTAAAATTGCTTAATTGAATAATCAGATGTTCTTTGTAATTAGATATGGATATAACATCTAGTGAAAATAAAAAATCATTTGATTTATTTATAAATTATATTTGCATATAAACTTCATTAATATTTTATATTAATATGTTAAATATTAATATAACATTTTATGAGAGAAAGTTAAATAATAAATATTTTTATTAATAATATTTTATGAGAAAAAGTTCATAATTAAATGTTACATACCCTTTTACAACATAGATGCTGTTTTTCTTTCTTTCTTTCTTTCTTTTTTTGTTGTTGTTTGAGACGGAGTCTTGCCCAGTCGCCCAGGCAGGAGTGCAGTGGCGCGATCTCAGCTCACTGCAAGCTCCGCCTCCTGGGTTCACGCCATTCTCCTGCCTCTCAAACATATTTTTAACAAAAGGAGGAGGAAATACCGATGACAACTACAGTCCTCGTTTCTGCAACTGTTGACATTGTCGTTCTGGTATTGACATTGTCATACTGGTATTGACATCATCGTACTGGTAGAAGAAGATAACTACCTTCTTCCACTATCTACTGTCCATTCTGTATTCCATTTGCCTTCAGCAAGTGCCTCAGATTTTGCCTGGTGAAGTGACCCAAACCTTCATTCCTGAAGGGCCTAGGCTATTTGCAGTCCTACCTGTATTGGACTGTTGTATTTTGCGATTGACTTTAATCACAGGGCATGGTAATACTAAGAGATGCCCTGATGGATCTCCTGTATTCCATGCATTCTCTTCCTTACCTCCATTGTGGAATAGTAGACTGATTTCGTCTTGATAGTCCAGGTCAATCACCCCAGCCAACACTGTAACTCTCTTCTTATCCTGTTGATTTAAAGGTAGGAGGAGTCCAAAGTGTCCAGGTGGAAATCTTAACTTCCAGTTGAACAGAATCATTGTTGTCTCTCCCGGTGGCAGTGTTCCTCCCTCTGGAGCTAAGACCTCTAGGCCAGTAGAATGTAATGTCGTGGGAAAAGGAAGCAAAAAATTTACCAGTGGATCAGTAGGGGTGATGGTGAGTGGTGCCACTTCCACTTCCACCCCTTGATTCCTGGACCCATGAATTCTGGCTGTGGAAGAAAGAGTACCATATATTGGATCCTGATTCAGAGCATACATGACCTTCTAGACAACTTTGGCCCAGCCCTACGAAGTATTTAACGTAGTTGGCATTGTTATTGTGACTTCAAAAGGCCATTCCACCATTCTATCAGTACAGAGGCTTCAGGATGATGGGAGACATGGTAAGACCAGTTAATTCCATGAGCATGAGCCCATTGCCACACTTATTTAGCCATAAAGTGAGTGCCCTGGTCAGAAGCAATGCTGTGTGGAATACCATTACAGTGGATAAGGCATTCCATGAGTCCACAGATTGTAGTCTTGGCAGAAGTATAGCATGCAGGATAGGCAAACCCATATCCAGAGTAAGTGTCTATTCCAGTGATGACAAACCTCTGCCCTTTCCATGATGGAAAAGGTCCAATATAATCAACCTGCCACCAGATAACTGGTTGATCACCTAGAAGAATGGTGCCGTATCGAGGGCTCACTGTTGGTCTCTACTGCTGGCAAATTGGCCAGTCAGCAGTGGCCATAGCCAGGTCAGCCTTGGTGAGTAGAAGTCCGTGCTGCTGAGCCCATGTGTAACTTCCATCCTTGCCACCATGGCCACTTTGTTCATGGGCCCTTTGGGTGGTCACAGGGGTGGCTGGGGAAAGAGGCTGAGTGGTGTTCACAGAACGGGTCATCCTATCCACTTGATTATTAAAATCCTTCTCTGCTGATGTCACCCGTTGGTGAGCACTCACATGGGATACAAATATCTTCACACTTGTTGACCACTCAGAGAGGACCATCCACATACCGCTTCCCCAGATTTCTTTGTCACCAATTTTCCAATCATACTTCTTCTAAGTCCCTGACCAACCAGTTAAACCATTGGCGACAGCCTATGAATCAGTATATAATTGCACATCTGACCATTACTCCCTCCATGCATAGTGCACAACCAAGTACACTGCTCAAAATTCTACCCAGTGGGAAAAGTGCTATTCACCACTGTCCTTCAGGGATGTCATAGAAAGGGGCCGTAGTGCTGCAGCTATCCCACAACACGTGGGAATTACAGGAGCTACAAAATGAGATGTAGGTGGGGACACAGTCAAATCATATCATTCTGCCCCTGCCCCTCCCAAATCCCATATCTACACATTTCAAAGCCAATCATGCCTTCCCAGTAGTCTTCCTAAGTCTTAACTAATTTCAGCATTAACTCGAAAGTCCACAGTGCAAAGTCTCATCCACAGCAAGGCAAGTCCTTTCCTCCTATAAGCCTGTAAAATCAAAAGCAAGTTAGTTACTTTGTAGATACAATGGGGGTCCAGGCATTGGGTAAATGCAGCTGTTCCGAATGGGAGAAATTGGCCAAAACAAAGGGACTACAGGCCTCATGCAAGTCCAAAACCCAACAGGGCAGTCAAATGTTAAAGCTCTGAAATAATCTCCTTTGACTCTGTCTCATCCAGGTCACCCTGATGGAAGAGGTCAGTTCCCATAGTCTTGGGCTGCTCTGCCCCTGTGACTTTGCAGGGTGGCTGCCTTCACAGACTGGTGTTGAGTGTCTGTGGCTTTTCCAGGAACACAGTGCAAGTTGTCAGTGGATCTACCATTCTGGGGTCTAGAGGACAGTAGCCCTTTTCTCACAGCTCCAGTAGGCCGTGCCCCAGTAGGTCCTCTGTGTGGGGGCTCCACCCCACATTTCCCTTCTGCATTGCCCTAGCAGAGATTCTCTATGAGGACCTCGCCCCTGTGGCAAACTTCTTCCTGGGCATCCAGGAGTTTCCATACATCTTCCAAAATCTAGGCAAAGGTTCCCAAACCTCAATTCCTGACTTCTGTGCACTGGCAGGTTCAACACCATGTGGAAGCTGCCAAGGCATGGGGCTTGCACTCTCTGAAGCCACAGTCTGAGTTCTATGTTGGCCCCTTGCAGCCACAGTTGGAGTGACTGGAATGCAGGACATAAAGTCCCTAGGCTGCACATAGCATAGGGACCCTGGGCCCAACCCACAAAACAATTTTTTCCTCCTAAAACTCCAGGCCTTTGATGTTGGAGGTTGCCATGAAGACCTCTGACATGCCCTGGAGACATTTGTCCCATGGGATTGGGGATTGACATTTGGTTCCTTGTTACGTATGCAAATTTGTGCAGCTAACTTGGATTTCTCCTCAGAAAATGGGATTTTCTTTTTAACACATTTTCAGGCAGCAAAACTTCCAACCTTTTATGCTCTATTTTCCTTTTAAAACAGAATGTCTTTGACAGCACCCAGATCCCCTCTTGAATGCTTTACTGCTCAGAAATGTATTGCACCAGATACCCTAAATCAGCTCTCTCAAAGTCAAAATGCCACAAATCTTTAGGGCTGGGGCAAAATGCCACCAGTCTCTTTGCTAAAATGTAAGAAGAGTCACCTTTGCTCCAGTTCCCAACAAGATCTTCATTTTCATCTGGGACCAACTCAGCCTGGACTTTATTGTTCACATCGCCATCAGGCTTTTGGTCAAAGCCATTCACCCAGTCTCTAGGAAGTTCCAAACTTACTCACATTTTCCTGTCTTCTTCTGAGTCAGCGAAACTGTTTCAACCTCTGCCTGTTACCCAGTTTGAAAGTCACTTCCACATTTTCCAGTATCTTTTCAGCAGTACCCCACCCCTGGTACCAATTTACTGCATTAGTTTGTTTTCATGCTGCTGACAAAGGTGTGCCTGAGACTGAGCAATTTACAAAAGAAAGAGGTTTATTGGATTTACAGTTCCACATGGCTGGGGAGGGCTCACAATTACAGAGGAAGGCAAGGAAGAGCAAGTCCCATCTTACGTGGATGGCAGCAGGCAAAAAGAGAGCTTGTGCAGGGAAACTCCCTTTTTTAAAACTACCAGATCTCATGAGACCCATTCATTGTCATGAGAACAACATGGGAAAGACCTGCCCCCATGATTCAATTGTCTCCCACTGGGTTCCTCCCACAACATATGGGAATTATGGGGGCTACAAGATGAAATTTAGATGGGGACAGAGAGCCAAACCATATCAAACTGCAATGTAGAAAAAGCTTAGTAGTTGTCACTCTCACTTTTACAACAAGAGCAACAACAACAAAATCACAAATTGAAAATGAGTAACTTTTCTTGGATTCATCAGAGGGAAAATCACCATCTCAAAATTTAGAGAGAAACATGTGAATAGTAATTTTCATAAATTGTTGGAACCTTTGTATGGACTAACTTCAGGGGCAAAAAGTCTTGCGAACCCATAGTCTTAGAATTCCACCAGGTTCTCATGTTTGGAAGTTGAAAAATACCTCTTTGTAATCCTGGGAGGGAGAAGAGAGGAATAACCTTTGCAAAGCATATCAGAGTGTTCTTCACTACAAATGCTTATCTTCCAGAAGAAAAGGCTTTGCCTAAACACAAAATTATGAGAGAACTTTATCTCAGCTGTAGTGAAGGGGGCATTTCTCACTTGGATCCCCACTTAGCCTTCCTGTCCTACCCAAGAGGAAGGTAAAAAAAAAAAAAAAAAAAGAGCTGACCAAGACCAGGGTTTCTAGAAAATAGGTAGGACTATTGCATCCAGGAAATGAAGTAACCAGCAGGTGGAAAAACAGCTATCCATAATACATAAAGAGGGACAGAAACACTTGTGAGGGGCAAAATCTCAAGATAAATCCTCAGTAAAAAACCGAAAATCCAGAATATTATAGAAACTTCCCCTACTCCACACTTTATCACACCATCAGGGGCACTGTAGAATATCAGTAGATAATGAGAAAAAAAAAAAAAAAAAAAAAGAGATGCAAGACACAGTCTCCAGGGCATGTCAGAGGTCTTCATGGCAACCTCCAACATCAAAGGCCTGGAGTTTTAGGAGGAAAAAGTTGTTTTGTGGGTTGGGCCCAGGGTCCCTATGCTATGTGCAGCCTAGGGACTTTATGTCCTGCATCCCAGTCACTCCAACTGTGGCTGCAAGGGGCCAACATAGAACTCAGACTGTGGCTTCAGAGAGTGCAAGCCCCATGCCTTGGCAGCTTCCACATGGTGTTGAACCTGCCCGTGCACAGAAGTCAGGAATTGAGGTTTGGGAACCTTTGCCTAGATTTTGGAAGATGTATGGAAACTCCTGGATGCCCAGGAAGAAGTTTGCCATAGGGGCGAGGTCCTCATAGAGAATCTCTGCTAGGGCAATGCAGTACACAGGGAAGCACCATACCAAGAGGGCAAACAAAACTGAGAATATTCAAGGAATTGGAATCCTCTGGTTCCTATGATTACAGCAACATTAAATACAAATAAGCACCTAGCAAGATTAAAATAAACCAAATTCCTATTTATGATGTTTCCTATTACCTGACACAACAGCTTTCAACAAAAACTTACAAGTTATAACAAAAGGCAAGATAAATCAAGTCAGAGGAGATAAAACAACCATCAAATCCAGACTCAGATATAACACAAATGTTGGGATTATCACACAAATAATTTAAAATGACTATGGTTAATATGTTGAAGTCCCTAACAAAAAAAAATTGGCAATATGTAAAACAGATGGGTAATGTAAGCAGAAAATTAAAATTTTAAAAAATAATCCAGAGAAAATGCTGGGAATCAAATCCACAGTAACAAGAATGAATAATTTTTTTTTTTGGCGGACTTATCAGTAGATGTGACAAGACAAGGAATCAGTGAACTTGAAGATAGACCAACAGAGTTTTCTTCAGAACTAAATAAAATAAATCAACAAAATGAATAAAACTGAAAAACTACAGAACAGAAGATGCAAGAGCTGTGGGACAATACAAAAGGTTGTAAAACAAAATCTTTAAATTTTGTCCTATAAAGTTATCAAGAAAAAGGTAGAACATTCTAGGCAGATGATCAGCATATATGTAAAAAGACATGGAATTAGGAAAACAATACAGCGTATTTAGGGAAGAATTTAAAGTTTAATGTGACTATATCACAGAATATGTGGGAAGAGCCAAAAAATGATGCTAAGAATCAGGTTGTAATAGTTTCATATCCCATGCACTTGAGTTGAGACTTCAGTTTGGGGCCATTATGAAGTTGGTGGGCTCTTCATGCAGAGAGGCAACACGAACTGATTTGAGTTTTTTGAAATAATCTTTGAATGCAGTGAGAGAAAGAATAATCTGAGCTTGAGATTTTTTTCAATTCTATTTTATTGGTTATTTAGAAATAAAGTGATATCAAGATGTATAAAGATAAAAATCCTACTATTTTCTATCTCATTAACTCTTTCATGACCCTTTTTTAAATTATAAGGACCTCATAGCTGGGAAGGGAGTTCTCATTGGGCATGAACCCCTTAAATGTGAGTTTGCAACTTTGAATTCATGTATGCATATGTAATTTTTGGAGGAAAAACTATTAGCATTTACAGAAGATTAGGGTAACATTGTATAAGATCAATTTTATTCCATAATACAACATGCCATAAAATATGTTTGTTATTACTGTTGTAGTTTTATCTATATGTGAAATTACTGTCCATGTACTGAATCTCAGTCTACTATCACTACCTCAGGGAAGCATGCCGCAATCTTTCCAAATCGAGTTATCCATTCTTTTAAAGATTGAACTGTGGATACGAACTTCCATCTTTTTTTGTACTTATCACATCATACTACAATATAGACTTGTCTTCTCAATCAGAATATAAACAATGTTAAAACTCTCAAAAGCTATCTTGAGACATTAAATAAGTTGCCCCTTAAAATATTGGTTGAAAACAAATTACAATTATTTTAATAAAATCAAATTGGGATATACTAGATATGTTGATATTTTGACATTATTGATTTGGCTTCAAGCTGTCAGACATTTATTCTTAGCAAATATATTGAAGCTTATTAAGAATTGGTAAAAGGACCAGATAGATTATAGCCACATAAATACCAGAAAAGCAGTAGTGAATACCAAATACGATGCTGTCTATGAGTATTAATTTATGAAAGAAGGTGATGGGGATATCTTTATATTTTTATGCTTTTAAAAATATATGCTTTTAAAATATGTGCTTAAATATATATGCTTTTAAAAAATACATCAGCATATATTCAACAGAATGATTCATCTGATGTGACGTATTAATATATGCCATTTCTAGCATTCTAGTTGTTACTCTATTATTTTTCTTCCACTCAACAAAGCGTGTTAGAATGCAAATGAAGAAGTTTCAGTTGTTATAAGAATAATGTCATTTATGATGTAATTCATATTGTTAAAAGTACATCTCTAGAGAAATTTGGAAATTTAATTATTAGTACTAATAAATTAATTATGACACTGAAGAATTAATGGTGACAGATAAGTGTATAATAACACCACTCTTGAAAATATCTATCTTTGAATACCTTCTATTTAATATCAGAAGAATTATAAGTACAAACACTAATTGTAAATAGAGCAGAATTTTACCATCTGTAAATCAGCGTGATAGCATACCCTCCCAAGCTCATAGGATGGCTGTATTAAATGAAATGATGAATATATAATGATTTTCAAAGTATCTGGTGCAGCATGACAAATTAATCATTATTTTCCATTTTAATTAATTACTGTTATGAACAATAAAATGTTCATTATGAAGTGCCTTTACATGTACTATTCCAACTGAGAGGGAAAGCTAATGCGTGGTATTTTATCCTCGATTTATTTACAGGGAAATAAAATGTTAGAAAAATTTTTTTGAAAGTTATGTATCTATGAGGCAGCATAGCATAGTGGTAACCTACTGACTCAAACTGATGTTACATCTTCTGAGTCTCCCAACACTGCCACTCATTAAAGGTGTGTGATTGGTGCTTGGCTATTCTTTTAAGCTCTCGCATTCCTCATTTCATGATTAATATTTATATAGCACTTATGAGAGTTCCCGATGATAGTAAGTCCTTTATAAGTGTTTGTTAAATAAATAAAATAGAAAAATCAGGTAACTTTAAATACACTCTTATTGAGTAAAAACTTCACCTCTTGCCTGGACTTGTTGCTGACTCTTTTCTCTAAGTTGTCATTGAAAAGCACTGCCTCGTTTAATAGCTAAGGAACTTACTTTTCTCATCTGAAACTACAGATAACTCATTTTTGACAAAGTCCGAAAGATGTGACTCCAAAGTAGTTCAAGTAAAAAAAAAAAAAGAAAAAAAAAAACTTTCAGCTCCTATAAGACCAAATATGGGAGTAATATCTATATCAAAAATTATATAGCCGAGCAACATGTATGGTTTCTGCACTCCTTTGAGGTCTAGTTGCTACTACATTTTCTTGTTTCAGGAAATGCACCATTATCCCTTACCTACTATAGAATCAACTAAATTTCACAGACAAATTATTTTTCATATTCTGGAATTCCTCTTTGCACCATGCCACTACAATCTTCATCTAATTTCTTATTTTCTTAATGAGAACCACTATGGATCTCAGAAGCGTCATTCAAAAGGACCACCATTTAAAATTTGCTTAAACCTCACCTCCATCTGCAAAGTGTTAGAAGTATTAGATCTGCTTTTTGATGTAAGACTCATAACCATTCATTCCAATATTATTTATTGTCCTAAATATACTATTAAAACAGAATAGTGAGAGAGTAACTCATAGCCACATATTTTCTGACAAACTTAGACATTCAAATGGATTTCTGAGCAGGAAAGAAGAAAATTACAAGCATCTTTTTAGAGGATAAAAGGAAAAAAACATGATAAAATAAGTTTCAGAGTTCAAAGAACATAAGAAATAAGAGACATAGATGTTGATAATTCCACTGAATTCCGTTGACCAATTATTCTGACTAAATTTAAGAGAACTCCAAATTGTCATTACTTTAGTGGTTTGCTCCCACAAAATCATGTTGAAATTATCCCAAATATCATTATAATAATTAATGATTAGTTATTATGATACTTGTTAAGATGTAATTTTAACAAAAAAAGAAAGCACATTTTACTTTGTAAATATGTTTTGAATATAATCTTTCTAAGTAATTAAACTTTTAGGCTTTGATATATAGACAAGGAATAATTTTTATGTTATGATGATACTATTAGCTAAAGCCAATCTATCTCTTCACTATAGAATTAATAAAATCATTCTCCAAACTCCCTAAGTATTATACAATAGAGAGTTATTTTATTATAGAAGAAAGAAACCATTTATTTTGCATTTTCTTAACTGCAGTGAAGTTATTCAAAATCATTAAGTAGAGTCAGGAAGGCAGATTAAATGCACTATTGAGGCGATAAAGGAAATGCTGTAATGTTGATGTCTGTCCATCACCAGAGGCAAATTGCATGATTTTGAAAATATAGTGACAATTTGTATTGGGATTAGTGAAGCTAAACCCAGTTTCCTGAATAGGATATAGACTAGATAATTATATTATTTCTCCTTATGTCCCTATAGTAATTTTATTTGAGTAGTATTATGTCTCATCTTGTTGTATTTTTTTTTTTTTTTCTATTTTCTATTTAGCTGGTGCTCAAATGTAAGAAGATTCTGTTAACCTTAGTTCATCTTGGTTTCCTTCTGGGTAGCCAGGGATTTATCAGGTCAAATGGGAGTTATAGTCAGTAATAGTATTCTGCATTTTCTTTTTCTTACAGCCTCAGGAATTACACACTAAAAAGGTGAACAAAGGGCCAAAGAAGGAGTACTTTGATGACCAAAAAAATACCCACATCTGTTACATGAGAAACTTTTAGCATGTATTTTTAAACCATAGTAGACAAAGAATTTTATTAAGTAAGAACTGAGATTACACTCAAAATAAACAGTTCAAAGTTTATAATTGGTTGTCAGTCATGTCAGGCATTGTACTAGAACTCCAAATATGTCCACTGACTTATTTTTTATTTGTATAATGATGGCAAGGAGCTGCTCTAAACAGTAAATTCTGAAGTCATTATTGCTATTCGTGTAGTAAACAGTCATCTTTTCTTCTGACTCGTGACTTGCAACTTCAGCAAAGGCATGCTATAATCTTTGTGATTTGATTATCCTGTTGTGTCTTACTGCTGCATAATAAAATAGGAGGTAACAACTGAACAATCTGATGAGCTAATTGGAGTTCTGAGGAGCTTGAGTAATACTTAAATCCTTTCTTTCATTGGAATCACACTTGACTGTGGGTCCAAAGATTGAGGATTCACATCTTACAAACTTCCATGAATTCCTTTTTTGTTTACTGTCCCTGCAACAAAGCTTAACCTACTTTGCATCATTTAAGAATGCTTTCGCTTTGCATGCAAGCATTTATAAATTTTCAAATTAAAAATAGAAAATCAATTCAAGTACACTAATGCCAATATACCCTCTTGCTGAAATAAGGATACTATGATAAAAACTACTCAATAGAAATAAACATCAGTGTTAGAACCATGAGATCATGAGATTTGAGAACATGCAATATTTTACTTTCTGTGCCTGGCTTATTTCACTCAATATAATATCCTCCATGTCTCCCATGTTGTTGCAAATAACAGCATTTCATTTTTTTATGGTTGAATAATATTTCAGGTATATTCCAATTAAACCTATTTTCTTTCTTCATTCATTCATCGATGAACAAAGATTTATTTGATATCTGGCAAATGTGAATCGTGATGCAATAAACATAGGCGTGCTTATGTTTGATATGCTGTTTTTCTTTCTTTTGAATATATACCCAACAATGAGATTGCTGGATCATACGGTAGTTCTACTTTTAGTTTTTTGAGGAATCCATACTGTTTTCTATAGTGGTTGTAATAACTACATTCCTACCAACTGTGTACAAGAAAAGAACTTGATTCAGGCATTTCTTATTGTAATTCTAGTTTCCTATGTCTGACTTATTTGAAAGCTTCAGCTTTCACTCATGTACATAAAGTTATGATTTATAACAATTGGATGTTTATATTGAATTCCTTTGTAAATATGAATACCACTGAATGATTATATTTTTATTAAAATTTCAAGATAAAATTAAATTTTAAAAATCATTATTTCATTATTTCAAAGCTCTTATTTAAAAACTACAGAATTTCTAAGTGCTATCATAAATGTCAAAAGGCTAAGAAATAAATATTTGACTCTCTTTTATGCAAATTATAATTTAGTAAGTAATGGATTATACACAGAAAGCCACACAAATAAAACTAGAATTAAAGGCACATACATAATAATAATTTTTTTTAATGACTTAAAGATAATAAAGAATTGGTCGGCCAGGTGCAGTGGCTCACACCTGTAATCCCAGCACTTTGGGAGGCTGAGGCAGGAGAATCACTTGAACCTGGGAGGCAGAGTTTGCAGTGAGCTGAGATAATGCCACTGCACTCTAGCCTGGGCAACAGAGCAAGACACTGTCTCAAAAACAAGCAAACAGACAACAACAACAAAAAAAGAATTGGTCAAGGCAGGTGACTCCTTGAAGTAGTGAATCTCAGTACCGCTTTAACTGGAGACTTAATGCTCACTGTAGAGTTCTATTCACACAAAGAGAAAAACTTAGAAAAGTGTCTGACTCGTAGACTCTTAGTCTCTGGCCTTAAGAAATCACCTCACTTTTTAAATATGGCATAAAGTGCATTTCAAAAAGAGAGTTGATGAACTTTGTTGGTTTAGCATCTCTTACTGGGCACAGGACTAAAGACTTTGAGGTATCTATATTAGTTTGTGTGGGGATTAGATGAATTTTTCTTTTATTAGTTTTGCTCCATTTTATTAAAAGGTTGCAGAGGGTAGTATTGAGCAGCGCTTTGCAGTTTATAATGAAACTTAAAAGTAAGCTACCTGAATCCTAGGTCTTGCTCCCCTCTTTTAAACTCATTCAGAATAAAAGCAATAAAAGCAAGTATGATTATTTGATGTTCATTATCCTACCAATGATTCTGACATAAAGAACATATTACATGCCATAATGGATCTAACTTACTGTTGTTCAATCATTTACCTTTGATTTGAGTATGAATCTTGAACTTGGAGGATTAACTTCTTGAATAGTGAGTGCCACTAAGGTCACAACACAAATGTGGATTAGGTGTCTGCTTTAGTCAGGCACAGGGAGACAGATGTCGATGTTCTCACTCCTATGTGGGAGCTAAAAACATTGATCTCATGGAGACAGAGAATAGAATGATACATACCAGAGGTTGGGAACCGTGCGTGGGTGGAAAGGGGGATATAAAGAGGATAATTAGTGGATAAAAACGTACGATTAGATAGAACAAATAAGCCCCAGTAGCAGAATAGGGTGACTATAGTTAACGACATTATATAGTATATATAAAAGTAGTTAAAAGAGAGAAATTGAAATGTTACTGACACATAGAAATGATAAATACAGCAGGTGATGGATACTCCGAATACCATGACTTGATCATTACACACTCTATGAATGTAACAAATACTTTGGTTGTACCCCACATATTTGTAAAATATTTTAGTTCAATAAAAATAATAAATTTTTATTCTTAGTTAAAAACATACACCTCTCAAGCCTGTGATCCTAGCACTTTGGGAGGCCGAGGCGGGTAGATCACGGGGGCAGGAGATCGAGACCATACTGGCTAACACGGTGAAACCCCCTCTACTAAAAATACAAAAACTTAGCTGGCTGTGGTGTCAGGCGCCTGTAGTCCCGGCTACTCAGGAGGCTGAGGCAGGAGAATGGTGTGAACCTGGGAGGCGGAGCTTGCAGTGAGCCGAGATCGCCGCCCCTGCACTCCAGCCTGGGCAACAGAGTGAGACTCCAAAAAAAAAAAAAAAAAATACATAAATAAATAACAAAAACAAAAACACCTACATTTTTCCAAATTCTGTCATAGATTACTGAAAGCAAAAAGGATAAAAAGATAAATGAGACTTCTGGCCCTATAAGAAATTAAGAGTTTACTATACATCCTTAAATTCAATCACTTCCATGGCCAGTGAAGAATGAGTGGCCTTCATCATTATAGACAAGATAATAAAATAAATCCTACAAAGAGGAGACTTTTTCATGATACTGTGTTTATTTTCAGCTTCAAATAATGGAGCAGAAATTACAGCTGGTGGAGTTCCCCATAAATATTTTAAATACCAAATAGACAGTTAACAGAAATATGTGACCTATTTATACAAAAGAGTTTGGGCTTCAGATTATAGTAACTTCTAGTTTGAGGGGATCTTGAAAATTGTGCATGCTCAGTCTACTCCTAGCATAAGCATAGGCCAGTAGAAAAAGAATTGAGTCTTTGGAGCCAAACTGTTGAGGTTAAAATCCCTGTTCAAACTCAGTCTCTGACCTTAGGAAAACACTTCACTTTTATTTTCATATTTATAAAAGGAAGGAAGTTCTTTGATCATAAATTCATTTGCTGCTCAATTTAATACATGCAAGGATTTTGGCTCACACATAATAAAACACTCAATCAAACTTAGGTATTATGAAAATTTTAAGAATTATTGCTCTTCTTGCCAGAAATGGTTAACATTTTCTGAGAGGGACCATATAGATAATCAACGTTTTCAGTTTCACAGGCCATATGATATCTTTCCCAACTATTCAAATCTGCCCTTGCAGTGGGAAAGGAGACATAAAAAATATGTAAATGAAAGATGACTTTTACAATAAAACTTTATATATGGACACCACCATTTGAATTTCATGTAATTTATGTTCCACAAAATGTTCTTTAATTGGTATGTTTCAGTCACTTCAAAATGTAGAAACCGTACATAGATTTGGGGCCGTACAAAAGCCACCTGGATTTGCACCATTGACAGTAGTTTGAGGGCCCTGTTTATGTTGTGATGCCCTTTTGCTCCATGGGTTTTCTTGCCTGGTCCCAAAAATGGAAATTGTAAGACCACCTTACCTGATACAGAGGTGTTGCAATGTAATAGTAAAGAAAATATGCTAAAGCAAAGTCAGAAAACTAATCAACTGTAAACAAAGGAAGATGTATTTTTAAAGTTGAATAATTGAACCAGCACAACTTACCGAAGAATATGACTTCATTTTTTCTCCTTTTCAACAATAATCACATTTATAATTAGCAGTAGACTGTCTATGTCTTTCCTGTAGTACTGTTAACTCCACAAATACAGAAATTCTCTGTATTCTGTTTAGTCTGATCTCCAGTATTTACTAGAGTGCTTGGTACATATTAGGTTGTTAATAACGTAAACTGGATACATGAATTAGTGAATAGATAGAAATAAAAAATAAATATTTTACATTTTAATCCTCTTAATTCCATTTTGTAAACTCGAGATTTAAATAAGTGGAAGAAAACTGGGATTACAAACTAGTGGATACTTGCTGAAATAATTACAAATTTTTCCTTCTAGATCATGTGTTGATATGTCTGTTGCCCATGAACTTGATTATGTGACTCTCTTGTAACTTCCTGGAAACCCACAAACCAACTTCATCACTTTCTCACTTTCCATTCTCAGAAACTTCTAATCATTATTATTTCTTATTTTTTTGATCTAAGTTTATTGTTGAATACAAGCAAATACTCTTGAATAATGACTACATTCAATCTATCTTTTAATATGAAAATGAGTATCAGTGAAATTTAACAGCTTATAAATTTAAGACATTCAGTAGGCAAAATAGAGTTTTTATAAAGATAGGAAAAATTTATTAAGCTACATTGCTAACATTTAAAGAGCTTTCCTCCTCTTTTCCTTCTTACTTCTACTTTTCCAATTGTCTAACTGATATCTTGATTTATTTGTTCTGCATTTTTTCAACAACTGTTTCTCTAAAGATTAAGTTTATATATTTTCTTCTTTCAACATGTTCCAATTTCTCTCTTCTAATAGATCCTCTTTATTGCTTACCTGTCTTAGATACTGTTGACAGATTCTCACTCTTATTAAACCACCCATGCTCCTGCAGCCTCAGGTAGGAACCATAGCAATGGTCTGTTCCTAAAGATAGAAAATGAGATTCCAAACTTTTTCTTGAATGTGACAAAGAGAGAAAAGTTTCTTTTCATTTGCAGTCCTCAGAATCATCTGGCATTTCCCCATAGATTTACAACAGGAAAGTGATTTGGAACTTCCACCAGTGTATTCCCTAGAGCTCTTTGTAGGAACAGTAAAGAGCTTTGAGGGTGTGAGATCATTTCCCACATCTTTCTAACTTCCCTACCTTTTCCCACTAGATTCATCATTCATATCTAAGAAGGGGGGAAGATTCTCATTTTCCATGCTTTTACTCTACCACAGTGTCCTCAAGGGAGTAATTTATGGGAATATGGGCTCCAGAGTGCCTTTAAATTTTCTAGCAAGTGCAATCAGCACACCCAATGGAAGGCATACTGTATTCCACTATATCAGAGGTTAGGCAATTGGCATTGTGCCATTTACTTAACATGCTAGGCAGAACTAAGTAATTTATTTTATATCATTTGGTATTCTTAGCTAATGTGCTTCTACAATTTGCCTTCATTTGAAGGACACTATTATATTTAAGTCTTGTATCTCATACCATTGAACATCATGAACTTTGAATAAATTTTTTATTTAATCCAGATACTTGTATCTAGACTTATGGTTTAAAGACAGTATTATGCCTATTAGCATTGCATCACTACAAAGTCACAATTGATATTTTTATATTATCCAATTTTTAAATCAGTGTCATAGATCAAGGGTTGCACTACAATGAATTTATGACTACAAAACATCAGCAAAACAAAAATATAATTAGTATGATCAACAAAGTTTCTGTAGCGTAAAATTACAAGGAACAAAATAGTCATAATTTACACTTTATACAGCACAACAAAAAGAGAAGAAATGATAATTAATTTTTATTAAAAAAGACTATTGTCCAAGAAACCTTATAAACAATATATACTTCAATTTTTATAATAAATCGCTATCAGCACGTTCAAATAAATTATTTCATTAATCATTCAAAATTATAATATGTCAGTTGTATAGTCTGGTTAAAACTCACTCAATTTCTTTATGCCAAATTTGTTTTTTATTAAATTTACATTATTGGTGACACAGACTCATTTTAATGCTCTGTTATTTAAGGTCAGTTGCCTATCTTTGTAATATTTACACATGGGGTCATAGAATGTTTCTAATCTCCAATTTTCCACTATGGTTTTGTTTCTTTTCTATTGACATATTTTCTTAATTCTAACCAATATTTCTCTCTCTCTCTGACACACACACATGCATATTCACACATATCCGTTTGCACATCCACACAATTTACTGCTACCGTCGCTTTGCCATTTGTTTCTAATTTCCGTATTTTATAATTTATTTGACATTACAAAGGCCATATTGTTGGAAGGCCATAGAAACAAACAAACAAAAAAAAATTGTTATTGCATTGTATTTTGAATTACTTTAATGGCTTTGATGCAAAAATTGCCTTGTAGCTGTTAGACCTAATTTTACTCTGTTATAAATGTAGCTGTTCATTTATAAAAAGCTGAGGTGATCAGTGGAATGAAGTTAGGCTAAACTGTGTGAAAGAGGAAAGGCATAATCTATCTTTTATGTTCCCCAGACAAGTGGTAAAAAATGAAAAACAAAAATGTTTTTGACTATATTCATTATTCAACACTCTTGAACAAATCTATGCTATATGTTGTGAAACGTAGTTCTCAATTCATTTATACTCATGCTAGTATATAGCTGATCTCCAATTTTATTATCAAAATATTCACTTAAAAAACAACTCATTACATTTTATTGTACTAACATACTCAGTTGCTATACATTACCTCACATTTTTCACAAGTCGTTTTAATTATTCAGAAAAGTATGAAGTTTTTTATTGTTTTTTATTTTTTTTGTCTTTTTTACAGAAACCAACCGCAAACAATATATAGAAATTCCCATTGAAACATCTGAGAGGTGACAGCGTGCTGGCAGCCCTCGCTCGCTCTGGATGCCTCCTCAGCCTCGGAGCCCACTCGGGTGGCACTTGAGGAACCCTTCAGCCTGCAGCTGCGCTGTGGGAGCCCCTCTCTGGGCTGGAGGAGGCTGGAGCCTGCTTCCTCTCCTTGCAGGGAGGTGCGGAGGGAGAGGTACAGGTGGAAACCGGGACTGCACAGGGCACTTGTGGGCCAGCGCCAGTCCTGGGTGGGTGTGGGCTTGGCCGCCAGGGCAGGGAGGGGCTTAGAACCCATGCCAGCAGCTGCAGGGAATGTGCGGGGTTCCCCAGCAATGCCAGCTGGCCGGGGCTGCACTCCAATTCTCTCCGGGCCTCAGCTGCCTCACGGCGGGGCAGGTCTTGGGACCTGCATGCTGCCATGCCTAAGCCTCCCCTGCCCAAACCCCTGCCATGGGCTTCCGCGTGGCCCCAGCCTCCCCGATGAGAGCTGAGTGCAGTGGCGCCCAATCCCATCCACTGCCCAAGGACTGAGAAGTGGAGTGCGCAGCTCGGGACTGGTGGGCAGCTCAGCCTGCAGCCCCAGTGCGGGATCCACTAGGTGAAGCCAGCAGGGCTCCTGAGTCCAGTGGGGACTTGGAGAATCTTTGTGTCCAGCCAAGGGATTGTAAATGCACCAATCAGCACTCTGTGTCTAACTCAGGACTTGTAAATATACCAATCAGTATTCTGTATCTAGCTAACCTAGTGGGGACTTTTCTGTCTAGCACTGTGTCTAGCTAAAGGATTGTAAATGCATCAATCAACACTCTGTGACAAAACATATCTAGCAACTTGGTATAGCCATGTTTTGGCCATGTGAGTAGAAATGAAACTGCCAATTTGCAGATTGCCCATGGCTTCAGAATTCCTCTTTCCTGATAGCAGATATATGATGAGATTGGGAGGAACTGCTTTGGACACAGAAGTATGAAGACTGTGCTAAGGAGTCATGGCACCCCTAATACTTCATTTCCACTTACTTTTCTAAGAAGAGCTGTTTCTGCTCAGGGATTGTAAATGCACCAATCAGCACTCTGTCAAAATGGACCAATCAGTTCTCTGTAAAACGGACCAACCAGCTCTCTGTAAAATAGACCAATCAACTCTCTGTAAAATGGACCAATCATCAGGATGTGGGCGGGGCCAGATAAGGGAATAAAAGCAGGCTGCCCAGGCCAGTCAGTGTCAACCTGCTCTGTACTTTTCCATACTATTGAAGGTTTGTTCTTTTGCTCTTTGCACTATATTTTGCTACTGCTGACTCTGGGTCCACGCTGCCTTTAAGAGCTGTAACATTCACCAAAAAGGTCTGCAGCTTCACTCTTGTCAGTGGCACCACAAAGCAACCAGAAGGAAGAAGCTCCAGACACATCAGAACATCTGAAGGAACAAACTCCTGACACACCATCTTTAATAACTGTAACAATCACTGATAGGGTTCGCGGTTTCATTCTTGAAGTCAGCAAGACCAAGAACCCACCACTTCCGGAAACCCGTCTATTTTGTTTCTAGATCATGGGTAGAGATGTATAGCTACAAATTTAAATACATAATTTTATGTCCTATATACCTCTCTACTTTCAGGTCACAAAACTTAATTTGAGCAAAAGAAGTATGGGAGGTAGTTTGCTATGAGAAGGCAGGAGTCTTTCACAGAGTTCTCAAAGTATACCAGGATTATGGCTGAGAGACTTCTGGAACAGGGAATTAGAAGGCTGACAGGCAACCAGGAAGTGTTACTTTCCTTCATTATCTCTGCTTCTCTTGTCCTGTCTTTACTCTCTTCTGCAAACTCTCTTTCTCTGCTTTGTTCACAAGGGCGCTGGCTCATTTGTGCTCGCTAGCTCTCTGTCTTCCCTGTCTCTTTGACTCTTTTTACACCACTTTTTATTCTAAATACAAGTATTGTGTGATGATTGTTTCAACTTACATTAGGTTACTCTGCCTGGCCCAGTCAGTTTGGAAGGAGGAAGTGAGCAGAATTACATTGTTCCTAATGGTTGTGAGGGGCTGTTACTATGAATGGGAGGAAGATGGTACAAATAGAAAGGTCAGAGCAGGGCGAGGTGGCTCAAGCCTGTAATCCCAGCATTTTGGGAGGCCAAGGTGGGCGGATCAAGAGGTCCGGGTATAAAGATCATCCTGGCTAACACTGTGAAACCCCATCTCTACTAAAAATACAAAAATTAACCAGGAATGGTGGTGGGCACCTGTAGTCCCAGCTACTTGGGAGGCTGAGGCGGGAGAATGGCATGAACCTGCGAGGAGGAGCTTTCAGTCAGCCGAGATTGCACCACTGCACTCCACCCTAGGCAACAGAGTGAGACTCCTTCTCAAAAATAAATAAATAAATAAATAAAGTCATTATAAGTTCTGCAGCCAGTTCAAAATATACCCACTATATATGATGTGTTTCACGTCACATGAAGTTCTTATAATCAGAATTTACATATCCAAGCTGCCCTTGAGTTAAGCATTTGAATAATCAGCTACAGCAATCAGTCTACAGGATTTTTTTCCTTTTAATAAAGAAGACAATAATGGGTACAAAGCTATTCAATGTTCACCATTTACTTTATTCTAAGTTGTTTATAGTGAGACTATATCCTCACTAACATCATTAGTGATGAAGAAGATTGAGAAAGAAAAAAAGTTTATTAAGAGCATTCATAAATGGAAAATCATTACATAAATTTAGTTATAAAAATCAGTGATTTGAGAAGGGAAAGTATATATAGCAGTGTCAAATATTTAACAGTTAAGGATAAAACAAGAAAATGACTATCACCTTTGGCAACACATTCCACATGTCCTATATAGAAAATTGTGAGCCTTAACAAAAATGTTTTGAGACTTTTTGTTAACTACGAATGTTATAGAATGGGTTTCCTATTTCTCAATCAGAACGAAAATACTGGTTGAGAAATAGGAAACCCATTGTAACATTTGTAGTGAGTGGGAAATGAGAGATTTTCAGATAAACAATTATGGCAGGGAAAGCAAATGTCAACAAATAGCCATTACCACCTTGTTCCATTTAGTTATAGATCCCTCTGAAATTTAGGTGGCCATATGGCTGCTCAACTGCAAAAAACATATCTAGCAACTTGGTATAGCCATGTTTTGGCTTAAGCCATGTGAGTAGAAATGAAACTGCCAATTTGCAGACTACCCACGGCTTCAGAATTCCTCTTTCCTTATAGCAGAGATATGATGAGATTGAGAGGAATTGCTTTGGACAGTGTGAAGACTGTGCTGAGGAGTCGTGGCACTCCTAATACTTCGTTTCCACTTACTTCTCTAAGAAGAGCTGTTTCTTCTTAGAGAAATACACTTCAGTCCTATTTATGCCCCTAAATGTTGACTTCTCTAGGTGATAACAAATGATAATCTTTAACTTTACTAGTACATTTAACAGGGAAACAGCCCATTAGCCTTTAAGACTGAAGAGTAAAGTGAACAGTTGGAAGATGTATTTTAGGTACAGTAGAACTGTAGGTCCTGGCAGCACAGTGGAAAAGAAAGATGGGCCTGCTACTCTAAAGGGAAAAAATAAATATATATGAAAAGGAGAGAACAAGAGACAGAGCTTCTTGAATTTTAGGTGGTAAGTAGAAAAAGTGAACAAAAAATAGAAACAGTGAGATTTCTTAGCTCCACCATTTTTGCCACAATATTAAGGTTCATCATCATTTCTGCAAGGAGAAATACAGGTAGTATCTGTGGTTTTAAAATAGTTAAGGTGATTAGCAACTGATGTCAGTTATTTGACTTCTGACCATGATCTGTAAGCATAAACAGGGGTAAGAAAATGGTGTGAATAGGTCCAAGTGAGGATTTGAAAAGTGAGGACTTAATAGAATTAACTGTATTCTGCTATATATGTTATTTTCCCTTAAAATAGTTCCAATTCTCAAATAAAAGTATAGGAGTTATTTTATTGTAGCTTAAGCAAAACCACTGAATAGACATAAAAGTATCCAAGAACGAGAGATACACTGAAATACTCTGTAAATTAGATTGGTCAGTGTACAGAAAATAAACCAGAGAATGTTAAAGCTGAACCATGTAATATTAATGAACCTGCAGCCTAAATCTATTATTTTAGAAAAAACTGAGAGCTAAAGGATTAGAATTTACATGATTAAAATAACACAAATAATTAGAATTAGATCCCATATTACAAGCTGTGATCGCTTAGTTTCCTAACTCATTATCTCTGCAGACATGAGCATAGGCTTACATATATCTGTATGTTGGGAGATTGTGCCTACCTTTGTATGTTTGAGTGTCAAGAACTTATTTGAGACAATAAAGATAATCTATTTTGTTTTATGATTCTTATTATATCATTGTTTTCTACAGTATCTTTTTAAGAACTTTCATATATTTTTCAAGCAATTCAGAAAATAACTTGGTATCTGTCAGAGACATTTTTTAATTTAACAAACAAAATCTTTAGTAAAGACATAGTTCTGAAAAGATGAAAATACTGCCCCAGTGTTAAGTTACAGGTTGATGTTGGTTCCTAGACCAGATAATTGGTTTAATTCTGTTGTTAAAATTACACCTTCTGGGCCAGGCACGGTGGCTCAGGCCTGTAATCCCAGCACTTGGGAGGCCGAGGCAGGGGGATCATGAGGTCAAGAGACTGAGACCACTCTGGCCAACGTGGTGAAATCCCATCTCTACTAAAAATGCAAAAAATATCCAGGTGTGGTGGCGCACGCCTGTAGTTCCAGCTACTTGGGAGCCTGAGGCAGGAGAATTGAATTGCTTGAACCCAGGAGGCGGAGATTGCAGTGAGCCGAGATCGTGCCCCACTGCACTCCAGCCTGGCGACACAGTGAGAGCAAGACTCCAACTCAAAAACAAACAAACAAACAAACAAAAAAAACAAAAAAGAAAATCACACCTGGTTCAATGATTATCAAGAGGTCCACAGAAATACTTGCTTTGGTTTCTAAGAATGTAAGAATGCAAGTATACAATGCATGCAACTAAAGAGTGAATGGGAAGATTTTATAAACCTTACAGAACTATTGTCATGAGACTTAATTATACTTCTACTTGCTTAACTAATACATGTCTTTCCAAATTATTTATATGAACTACTGTTAACTCTGTAATAATTCTAAACTTGACCTACCTTTCTAAACACATGGTGAGGCTAACGCTTTCTGCTTTCAGTTGAGGCAGCAGGATTTATATTAATGCAACCGGTAGCTGTTGAGCGATTTCTCCTTCCAACACAGAAATGTTGCAGTGCTTGCTAATGTGTTTCTTTGCTCAGGGCTAACCATTTATAAAGGCACAATACTGTGGAAGATCCCAGAATATATTCTACCTTTCCCTCCCCTTTACCCTTCCCTTTTTCTTTCCTACATTTTCCTTTGTCTTTCTCTCTCTCCCTCTTCCCATCTGTTTTGATCCCTCCTCTCCTTCCTTCCTTCCTTTCTTCCTTCATTTTTCCTTCCTTCCTTCCTTCCTCCCTCCCTCCCTCCCTCCCTTCCTGCCTTCTTGCCTTCCTGCCTTCCCGCCTTCCCGCCTTCCTGCCTGTCTTCCACTTTCTTATCTTACACGGCATACAGAGACACAGCTATATCACTCTAATAAAGTAAAGCGTTCCGCCCTGTAACAGAACACTTCTGGATTTGAGTGAAAATCTCCAGAGACATGACCAAAAGGGGGCAGCCAAGATTCAAAGGGAAGAAAGATGTGCAGAGTTGAAAAAATCCGATAAAGAAGCATGGTTTGCCTGAAAAACAACAGTAAAACACAGCTCTACATCACTCAAAATTAAATACTTGTAGTATTGTTGACCCCAGATTTGTTACTTCTTCTTTCCTCTGTTTATCAGTTTCCGGAGTGAGAGACAAAATAACATGGTGTGTGCAAAATTTCTACAAAGAAATAAAATACAGCATCAAATTATCTTAGATTGCAACTCACTAATGATTCCACACGCTTGATTATTACAGATTTATACTGTCTTATGACCCTTATTTCCTAGAGCTATCTTTCAATAAAATAAGATCTATATTATCTTAGTTGACCAATATCTTCTAATGAATATGAGGCTCTCTTGAGTGATTTAACTGCAACAGTTCATTTAAAGTAACTCTTAAATATAGAAACTGTTACGGGTTTACAATATGTGAAGTATTAATACTCGCTGGAAACAATATGATCTCATTTTGCTCCTTTTGCATGCTTAAGTGTTCTCTTTTGTGTTTCTCTGTGTACTTTCAAATTTGAAATAAGAAGAGCTCCTTTGTATACTGAAGTACCACATGGCATACACATCTTCAAACAAGGGTTTGTACATTTCAGCAGCTCCACAGGAAACAGATTTTTCAATAAATACCATTTCTGTGTAGTCTAGCTCATTAACGATTTTTATTGCATTTTGGAAATGTGCCAAATCTCTCATGGAACTCAATTACATTCTGAGAAGGAAAAACACAGTACATGGAAACACTGAAATCTTTAAGCAAGCAAGTTTTTTTTTTTTTTTTTTTTTAAATCCCTCCCACTGAGACACTTTAGAATATAGGGCTGTAATATGTCCTGTTTTATGCATGAACATATGATGTAATGTAAAATATAGAGTGATTGAGAGCAGGTGCAACTCAGTTGCTAGATCACAAAAAAAAAATGTTCTAAGAAAAACACACATACACACACAAAATAGGATTATAGTCTCTCAACTTAACCCCTTGTTTGTGTAAAAAATAGGGAAGGGATTCTTGTGTAATGGTTTTTATTCCCCCTGGAGAGAACAAAGTTATTAAATAATAGGTTATCCTTCAGCCAGCATCAGCACAACTATAAATCTACAATCTACAAAATCAACACAATTCATTACTTGCCATTGAATATGAGGTTTAGGAATCTCAGTGGAGAAAAATATCTAACTATATGTGCCTGGTGTTGCTACATGCCTGTTCTCTGTGGTATTTTTCTCCATATTTCCTAAGCACTTTAGGTGTAACAAATTCCTATTATTAAATTTATCTTTCCCAAAATGCAATTTTTTAAAATAAATATTCAATAATGATAATTATAAGAGTCCAGAAGCAAAATCTCCCTTTAATTTGAAAGACAGAAGTACTAAAAATAAACAATAGTTTTATTAGGATACAATGTAAATCAATAATATATTTAAATTATAATAACATTAATAACATTTTGGGAGTAGAATTAGCAAGTGGCTTTGTTCTTTGTTTTTAGATATTTTCCTTATGGTACATCTTTAAAAGATTCAAAAAAAGCCCTCTATATTTGAGTTCAAATACTGTATTTTATGAAATAACAGAAATGGTTCTTAACAGGCAGAGTTTCTGGTCTATTTATAGTAATTCATATTCCGTGGTGATTATGATTCTTTTTTAGACAAGAAAAAATTTATTTAAAAAATATGGCATATAAAGTTCATTTGATCTTTTTAGCCTTCTCAATAGAGACAATCAAACATGACACTGATAACAGAAAGGAAGTCTACATACCATGACCAAATTATTGTGGTCCAAAAGAAATTTGAAGATTTTTATGTCAATGAAAATCTGCACAAATTTGATAGATGATTATATCAGATATGTTTTGATCACAAAGATTAAGAGTTTAGCAACATAAACCACTAGTATGGAAGTGTCTAATAAACTACCTTGTAAATTATAATAGAAATGAGAAACCCACAATTAACTGCAATATAATATAAAATTATGAAAGATGAAGATGATAGTAATGGTGATATTAATGATGATGATATCATAAAATAAGCACATTAAATTTTTTAGAATTACAAAGAAACAAAGGGTTCTTGTCTACTGATTGGTAGGAAAAACTTAATGAAGATGCTGACTTGTAACCAGTGTCTTAAATAAAGGGCTACTTTTTATAAACATGCAGTTTAGGTGATCCAAATTACTTGAACACATACTGAAATAAAAGAGAAATATGCAGAAAAAAATAGTGCATTTTGACTGCCATATACCCTTTAATAAATTTGTTTAACAAATAGGCAAATACTATTTATTGTAATTTATTGAAGAAAGTACCATTGATGAAAACTTGATACCATATATAAAAAATGTTCTTTGATCTTTTTTTAAATATATGTTTTGAATGAGGGACTTCTATTTGTGTTATCATACCGGTGAGTTTGTATATGATAGAGTCCAGATCAATTTGATTGACATGTATATAAGGCGAATTGAAATTTTATAAGTGACTATTTTAGAGATGTGTTAAAAAAAAAATACAACTTGGGAGTCCTCCGTAAGGATACATAAGGATTCATATCTGATTCCATTTGACTTAATAAGTATTCCTGTGAGGTTAAAAGAATATTTTAATATAGTGAATTTTAGTATCTTCCACTTATACTATTACTTTAGTATCATTGACAATCTACTACTAAACCAGAAACTCTGTCAGGGAGAGACCAAGTCTCACTTGCTCATCACTGTAAAACCAATGCGTATCATGTTGCCTGCTACAAAAGGGAGCTTAGTGCTGAATGAACAGAAGATTACATGAATAATCATTTAACAGATTCCACTAATCTGCATTTTTGAAGACTAATACTTTCCACACCAGCAGTCTCTAAATATTTTTGATCATGTACTCTTTAAAATAATCTCTAAACTATGTAACATTATGAAATATTTGGTAGTATGTGTAATTGCCATAAATTTAAATAATTGTATAGGATATAACTTCTGTTATATTATAAATATTGATGTTTTAAAGTAAAATCCACACATCACTTTCGAAATACATATCCAGGCTGATTCTAAAACTACGGTATTTAGTCTTATTCATATATTTAGTCAGTAATTTTATAGCACTTGTTTTCTCCTTTAACATTCATTTATTCTTTGGAAAAGTATTTATTGGGCATCTGATATGTATTGGCCATTGCTGTAAACACTTGACATATACCACTGGCCAAATATGACTGCCTTCATACTCCAACTTACGTATATCTTAATTTATTGTCTTCTAGATATGCTATTTAAGTGATCCAAATAAAAAAAAAACACTCTATGTTTATCCCTAGATAAAACATTTCCCCTAAGTGTCTGATTACTTACAGAATTTTTTAAATTAGTCTAACTTTTTAAAGCTAAACTCATGAATGAATATTGTCATTCAATTCATTTGTAATTTGGAGAGCCCTTTCAATTTTGAAATTTAGGTCAGCAAAATTTTTATCTTCGACTACTTTCTGACACTATTCTATTCTTCATTTGTTTGTTTCATTTTTCTGTTTATTCAGGTTGAGTTTTGCCATTTTGACTTTTATGTCACTAATGGGAACGGGGGTTGCTCTGCGCACATAGGAAACCCTCACATAGAAAAGCTTGAATTTCTCATTATGATCTCAGGGCTAGAATTGCTTATTGTGTATTGCTTTATATATCTTAACAATTGAACATTTTTAGTGCAATGAAAACTTTGCATGTACTTCGGAGTTTTCATCTAAATTTGATATATTCTTGAATACATCTAAATTTGATGCAGTCAGTGAAGATATTTCTGATGCACCATCTCACATTCTCTCAATCTCACTTTAGGACTCTTGACCACTTATTTTACCCTAACTAGTACTTTGAGGACCAACTTTTTATAGGTTATGGCCTGCGTTCATTATAATACTAATAACAACAGGAGGCAGGCAAATTCCTAGACAGTGATTGGGTCCCTGGTGTAAGTCATGCTTCAATGCAAGGATAGTGTAAAGCTAAAAACCAAATTTTCAAACAAAGTTAAAAACCAAGCCATCAGTTTCAGTTAGAATTCACGGACTGAAGTGAGAATTCCCAACCCCATTTGGCGTGCTTTCTCCTGATTGGTCCTTATCTTTCACCTAGTTTACATATACCTACCTTCCCCCAAATGGCTCTATACATTATTATGCCTTTTTCTAAATGGTACTCTTTCCAAATCCACCCACAAGCTAATGAGCATGTACCTCTCTATTCCAAGCCCATAAAACCCCCTGAACTCAGTCTCATGTCTGCCAATCCACTTTCAGGACCCCTCTTGCTGCTGAGAGTTTTTCTGTCACTGAATAAATCCTACTCTGCCTTACTCACTCTCCAGTGTCTGCATACCTCATTCTTCTCAGTCATGGGACAAGAAGTAGGAATTCATCTAACTATGGGAGTGAAAGAGCTATAACATTCCCACTCGCTAAACTTCTGGAGTAAAAGAGCTGCAAAAATACTGGTACACCCCTGTTGCTGCTAGACCACGATTTTCCGTGGGACCTGCTTAAGAAGAATATGTGAGCATTCAAGAAATTTGGGAAATTAAAATTCAGTGGAAAAGAATTTGGGGCAATAGTTAATGAGAAATAGAAAACAAATTATTCCTTCTTCCTCCTAATGACTTCTCAGGATGTGGTATTTTATACAGCCTTTTGAAAGAGAAGCCCACAAGACTGCATAATTATTTGAGCCTGGCACCAATTCGATTTCCCTTCTTTCTTATCTCAGTCCTTTTTACCTTAACTACTGCAGTAAGATTTCCTCTTAAAGAACTTACTATAAGTTTTTGCTTCTGACCCTGTTTTTTCTCTCTGTAAAACATTTGAAGATATTTATTCTGAGCCAAATATTAGTGACTATGGCCCATAACAGAGTCCCCAGAAATTCTGAGAAGATGTGCCAAAGATTGTCAGGCTACAGCTTGGCTTTATACATTCTAGGGGGACATAAGACATCAGTCAATACATGTAAGATGTACATTGATTTGGTCCAGAAAGGCAGGACAAATCTAAACAGGGGATTCCAAATCATAGATGGATTCAAAGATTTTTCGACTGACAGTTGGTTGAAAGAGTTTATCTAAAGACCTGGAATCAATAAAATGGAGTGTCTGGATTGAGATAAAAGGTTGTGGAGACCCAGGTTCTTATTATGCAGATGAAGCCTCCAGGTGGTGGGCTTCAGAGACAATAGATTAAAAATACATTTTATCAGACCAAAAAAGTGACAGACTCTTAGTTTATTCTCTCTTGGATCAGGAAAAAGAGCTGGAAAATGAAGGGATTTTCTGCAGAATGTTGGTGTTTGCCACAACTTTGCAAGACCATTTCAAAATATGTCAAAGAAATATATTTTGAGGTAAAATACTTTGATTTCTTTCAGGGCCTACTGTCTGTCATGGTGTTATCTTATTGCTACAAAGAATCTGTTTTGCCAGTCTTAAGGTCTCTGTTTGAATGCTAATGCTAGTCAACTGTGACTGAAATCCAAAGGGAGGAAGGTGTAATGAGGCATATTTGAACCCCTCATTCCCATCATGGCCTGAACTAGTGTTTCAGGTTTGATCTTTTGCATAATGAACCCATGAACATGGAGAGGACAGAAGAGTATTTCTAATTCTCTCTAGAATGGCTCCTTCAAACTTAGACTTGAAGTGCCCTAGGGAAAGTAAGTGATTTGTAGATGCCAGAGCTTTATTGGCACAGTTTTGAAAAAAATGGTCAAACAGCACTAGGATGTGGGAATGTTTTATGTTTTTATTATGTAAGGTATGAGAGCTCAGCACTTGATAAATTTCCTTGGGATGGGTCAAAGGCCATCACTACACTACACTAAAGCAATAAACAGTGTTCTCGTGATGACACTTGCAACTGTGAGAAGCTTGGTGTTCTTAGGCTTGCGTAGGTTGTTTGGGGATGATATCATCCTTGAGAATGTCCAGTGGTCCTGTGTACATCTAAAGGAATGTGGAGTTCCAGAAACGAAGAGACAAGGTGGTAGTGTTAGCAGCAGTCAATCTTTTAGGTTCTGCAGCAACCTAAATTCTTGCCTTCTCAGAAGAAATAATTTGACTGAGGGGTCATAAGGGAGACTGAGAGGCAAGTTGTAGAGTGGGATTGAAAGTTTATTAAAAAGTTTTAGAGCAGAAATGAAAGGAAGTAATGTACACTTGAAATAGGGTCAAGTGGGCAATTGGAGAGACTCACATGCATGGCTTGACCTTTGACTTGGGGTTTTATTTGTTGGCATGCTTCCAGAGGGTTTTGTTCTTTTTCTCCTGATTCTTTTCTTGGGGTAGGCTGTCTACATATGCTGCAGCCTGCCAGCACTTAGGAGGGGCCACATGCACAGTGTGTTTATGGAAGTTGTGCACATGCACATTTGAGGTGTTCTTCCCTTATCAATTAGGTGTTCCTAGAAGAAGATCATACACCAGGTAAACTCCACTATTTTGCCTCTTAACGTGCATGCTTGAGTCCACTCGCCCAACTCCTGAGATCTTATTGGGAAGTTGCTGATCACCAGTATCTAGTGTTTTCTATCTACTGGAACACTGCATTTCCCTGGAGCCAGCTGTGACAATTATTATTTTAAAGAGACAGTTTAACGAATGCCTGACCATGACCTGTTGGCCACCAGGCATTCCTGCTGGGGGTGGTAGGAGAGGGGGGCTCTCTTTTCCTCTGCTCACATCTGCCTAACAGCACTATCAGCAGGGGAAAAAAAAACCTGAAATATAATCGAAATACATTGATCTTCAGAAACCTATGGCTAATAAATCATAGTATTACTAAGGGTGAAATAGCACATCAGAATGTAGGTCAATTTAAATAATTAAAAGAAATTTTACAATAGAAAACTGTGATTTTTAGTCCAGTTTCTAATTTTAAAACATTTCATAAACACAGAGCTAATTGTTTCAAGAGTAGTCCAGTTTATCTTGGAAATGGTATCTACAGCACCATTATTTGTATACCATAAGCCTTACCCCATCCTTCCCTAAGCAACTGTAGACATTCTCCAGGGAGCCTATGTTTTGGTGAAATAAGTATACTCAGATATTACACAACTGCAATATAAATGCACTATTTATGGAAAAGTAGGTGAAGTTCATTTGAAGGATGGGATTGCAAGATTGAGTAGTCATATATGCTTTGGAATAGCTACTCAATAACATACATTTGTGTTTGCTTGTTGGCATTCCTACCTCACTGCCCTTTTGCTTTGCTCCTGTTTCTGGAATTGTATTCCTCATAAAGTTATGAAAACAAATTTTTAAATCAAGCTTTGTTTAGCGGAGAACACAGGCTATGACAATCTATCTCTATACTGAAAAACAGACATGGGTGTATTTTTTTGTGTTTTTTATTTTGCAGTTCAACACTTACACACTTACACGGTCTAATGATTATTTCAAAACTAACATTGATTATCATAATTATTGTATCTCTGCAGAGCCAGTCGCAATGCCATTTTTTGTTTCTTTCAAGATGCAGGGAGCAATTCCAGCAAGCATTGCTCCTTAAATAAAAGAAATATCACATCAGAACAAAGGTTATATAAATCTTAGTTGCCACATGAGTTAGCAATCCTATTTTTATGATATTTTACATCAGTCACTCAAATAATAGTAACACAGTCCCTGGTCCCCATCCCATCATCTGCCACAAGACACAAAAGCTAAGAGAAAATTATACAAATGTACCTCCTCTTTCTTTTTATTTACCTCACCCAGAACTATACATTTTTCTAAGTATTTGGCTATGAATTTCCTTTTGCATATACATCTCAAACACTGGGATATTAATTTTTTAGTACAATTTTAAATTGTCCTTTCAGTAATTACATATTCTCTCTTTTCAAAAGCTTACTGTATTTTTCTTATGTAAGTCATGGTTCAATCTCATACAACTGGAATATTTTGTGTGTGTGTGTGTGTGTGTGTGTGTGTGTGTGTGTATGTGCGTGTTTAATTCCTCCCCACTATCCAATTCCCCAACTTCACACACTGGCTTCACATTTTTCTTACTTTGATTGTCTGTTTAATTTTTTTTCCTTGATTCTTACTCTCAGGTGAATAGGTCAAATAAACTTTTCATTCACTCTATTAATAGTTCCTTTTATATCGCTGAGCATGGTTATAATGGCTGAGTTAAAGAAAATTCATATTTGACAATATTCACATCTGGGTCCTTCCAAAATTGATTTCCTTAAATGTCTTTTCTTTCAGAAAGCATAATTTTTTGGGGTTTTTTTTTGTTTTGTTTTGTTTTGTTTTGTTTTTTTTTTTTTTTTGCTTTTCATTATTTGTTCTTATCATTTACTAAATGTTGTGATTACCATATTAAACACTCTATACTCTCTTATTTATATATTTTGAGAAAGGTCTCACTTTGTCACCAAGGCTGGAGTTCTGTAGTGTGAACTCACTGTATGGCTCACTGCAGCCTCAACTTCCTGGGCTCAGTCGACCCTCCTGCCTCAGCCCCCCAAGTAGCTGGACCTACAGACGTGTGCCACCACACCTGGCCAATTTTTTTTTCTTTTTTTTTCTTTTTTTTTTTTTGTAGAGACAGGGTGTTGCCATGATGCCTACGCTGGTCTCGAATTCCTGGGCTCAAACAGCCCTCCTGCCTCAACTTCCCAAAGTGCTGGAATTGCAGGTGTGGGTCACCACACAAGGCTATATTCTCTTCTTCTAAAGAGTGTTACTTTTATTTGTTTGTTCATTGAGTTTAGCAGGCAATTAATCTGATGGTACTTGCTATCAGATGGCAGGTAAAATCTGGTCTGTTCATTCATTTAACTAGGATGCATACAGTCTTCCTTGATTCTTACCTTATTTGGGAGTCAGCCAGAGATTTGGGCAGCATTTATTCACAAATTTTTAGAAGCCTGGTTTCTGGTTCTTCTCTTTTTAAATGTTTTTCTTATACTTTGCTTACTGTGTTATACTCTTAACCTCTTCCTCAAGTTCCTTAAGCCAGAAATACTTCTGTCAGAACTTTGTTTAATGTGGTACCTATTGGTGCCAACATCTTCCTTTTAATCTTTAATATTTGCCCACATTCCTAAGAATAGTTTATCCATGAAAATAACAGTAAAACATTTCCATATATCAATCTGTAAAGGAGTTACTTTACAACATAGTTAGGCAAGGCGCAGTGGCTCACACCTGTAAACTCAGCACTTTGGGAGACAGAAGCAGGAGGATCACTTGAGCCCCGTTTGAGACAAGCCTAAGCAACATAGAGAGACGTAATCTCTATGAAAACATTTTAAAACTTAGCCAGGAATGGTGGCTTAGGCCTGTGGTCACAGCTACTTGGGAGGCTGAGTTTGAAAGATCACTTGAGCCTGGAAGGTTGAGGTTGCAGTGATCTCTGATCGCTCCACTGTGCTCCAGCCTGAGTGACAGGACAAGACCCTGTCCAAAAAAAAAAAAAAAAAAAGCGAAGTTAGTCAATAACATGGGAGTATCTGAGATGATAAATTAAGTAAGTAAGTTTTGTTGCTGGAAAATATAACTGCACTACCTTCATCCTAAATTGTCTCATGAAAAAAAATGTAGGAACTCAGAGAAAAAGCAATACAGACCCTAAGCAAGAATATCATCTAAGACTCTCCTGGTAGTGAGATAGGGCAGGAGGAGGGAGCACTGATGGAAGCAGACCAAAAAGAATTCCAATTCTTAACTGAATCAGAATGATGACCACTTTTTGATGATGAAAAAGCCTATTGCCCATAGTCATCATGATCTTTAAGTTATTTTAATAGTAAGACGGTTCATGCAAATCATCAATGGTGTGTGGTTTCCCAGTCACACCTTCTTCACCTTACTCTTCTCTTGAAGAAACAGGCCACCTAGTATTACTGTGTGTCACTAGGTAAAAAGCAATACACATAAGTGGACATATCATATTCCAGCTGGACAATTACATGCTGAAATTGTTCTGGATAGGACCTAAGGATTAAAATTGATGCAGAAGAAAGGGTGTTAAAGCCTAAAGTTTTTTAATATTTCTCTAAATTTCAGTTACTATAATTCAGATATTTAATTCATCCATTTATGAGTAAGAAGGGCATTCTGCTTTTTGCCATCAGGTTACCAAAATGAAATTGCAAAGAAGTGTTAAATTATTTGATGAATTTATTTTAATAGAAGATAGTATACTGAAACATTCAGATATATTTATGCCTTATTATAAAAGATAGATGTTCAATGCCAGGTAGCCTGAGAGTCTCTTCTGTTCAACTCTTCATTACCTGTCTTGAGACTTGCTTTGCATCATATCTGCTAATACTTTTTAGACTACAGTCCACTTAAAATATAAGACAGAGTCGTTCTCACTAAAACTTATTCTTACTGTTGAAATGCTGGCTCAGTTACAAGGGGATTTTCTCCTGGGACTGAAGTACTTTTCTTGAGCTCTGATGATGTGTTTCCTCTCCAAAGCTTCACTGGGCTTGGGACCCATTCTTCCGTGGTCTCAGAATGCCAAAACAAGGAATCCTATACTGACTTCCTCCCCAGAGCAGCCTGAGGCCCACAGTTTAATTTAAAACATGTAAACTGTAATAATTGGAAACTGCAGGGAGCCAAGACAATTTGTTAAATCTGCATACCTGTGAAGCAGAAATAGCTGAATTGTGAAACTCAAGTCCCAAACAAGAATGGTTCATTTTATATTGTTCAAATTCAAATCTCAGGAATCAATAACACCAGGGTAGAAAAACATATAGCTATTATAGAGAAAGCCCAGACCTTAAATGACTAGGAAATTAGAAAAAGAGATAAAGGAGAAGGAGGAAGAGAATAAGGAGGAGAAAGAGGAGGAGGAGGAGAAGGAGGAGAAGGATGAGGAAGAAGAAGAAAAAGAAGAGGAGGAGGAAGAGGAAGAGGGAGAGGAGGAGGCAGCGATGAGGACATTGTTGTTACACACACACACTCAGGTGACCTTATAAATTCCAATCACAATTTGGTCTCAAATATGGTATCAGTTACAGTTCATTTGACTTTAATATTATCTCTTGTCATTCTCATAATTACTAATAATACACAATTTATACATACATGGTTTCCTTAAAATTCGAGCAAGATAAATGGAAAAAGCAAGGTAACTGTAGAAGTTGAATTTTAAGGAAAATTACCTCCAGCAATATAGTACCACAAGAAAGAACAAAATTCAGAAAGGAAGGTGGGGGATGAAGACTATCTATACGAAGAGTAAACGGTATCTGGAAAAGGGTACCAAAGGCATTTATCTTCCGTGGGTTCAGCTTACAGCATGGAGTGAGGACTGAGTTAATTAAAGGAAAAGAAACAACAATCAGCAAATCCACTCAGAGTGAAACAGAGAGAGTTGAAGCTAAGTGGACATGCTGCAGCATCTTTTGATAGATCTGGGTAATTTGAAGAGTAAATGGTCATCTGAAGAAGTAAAGGCCTAAGCCATTGTCTGTAATGTAGGTTGGTTTCCTTGACAGTGAATGCATTTCATCGGTGTTAAATATTCCATTTCGCAGACACTGCCAACTTTCTTTACATTTATACTCTATTGAAGAGAAACTTTGATTTATTACCCCCAAAAATCATAAAATAAAATAAAACCATGAACAAAGTCCTATGCAGATTGCTATATAAGCTATATAGTGGATGTGACTAAGAAATAACTTCTGGAATTTCTTTTGAAAATAGGGAAGTTCCAGTAGTCAATAGTCAATCTAATGTTTATAACAAATTGTTTACACTTTTCTAACTTCAGTAGGGTTATGACAATATTACTGAAAGGCACATTGAAATAAAAGGCCTCATGTGAAATGATTGTCTCTTTATGTAACGTAGTATATCATCTCATTCCAATATCACCTCTTATTTCCTCATATCATTTATCTGTTCCAAACAAACAAAACCCCATTGTAAGTAATAGGATTATTTGGTTGTTAGAAAATACAATATTTTGGAAAAGTGAACTTTCAAAGCTGTACTACAGCTAAAACTGCATAGATTGATTATTCTTAAATGTTGTGTACTTTTGCTGATCTGACTGACATTTCTGTGAAAGTAGAGCTGTCACTATTTGGTGACAAAGTAACATGTATTTTGAAAATTCTTTTCTTTTTTTCTGTTGCTTCTTGGAGCTCCCAATAGGAAACTAATTCTGCTTGTTCTTTTTCAAATACTGTATTGCTTGAAGACTTTGACCAACTGTGTAATGATGGGTTTAGTCCCTAGTAATGAATGTCACGATCCTAACAATAAGATCCAACAAACAATTTGAAGTGATGTAATGGATGGTGATTCTGTGTAGAGCATACACAGAGTCTGACTGGTCTAAATAATTACTGGAGTTTGGCAGAGATGCAGCATGCACAACCCAGTACGATGGCACCTGCTGGGACTGTACATTATTTTGAAAAATAATAGGTTCTTTCAAAGAAATGAAGGCTTTGTAGTACAGTAATTGAATACCAGCATCAATAAACTTGCTTTTTTTGTGTTCTTGAGAAATTCTTTATTTTGGGGTTTTGTTTTGTCACCCATGTTATATTTTAAGGAGTTCCCATTAATCTCAGCATTATTATTTGTTGAGTTCCTTCAAAGAAGAATCAGTAGTTGACATTTTGGAAAATATACTTGGAAAGAAAAAAATGTGCCTCTAGGGACTATAATTATGTATTTAGTATTTATTTTACATAAGATACGAAGATATAGGTAATGTAATTACTTATATATATCATATACATCTGATATATGTGTGTGTGTGTGTGTATATATGTATATTATATCCACAGAGAGAGCAGAAACATAGTTATGCACTACACTGATTGTGGAAGTTGATAGTGTTTTTATCCTACAGTTTTGATTTTCAAACTCTTTTGCTTCTTTATGCTGACCTTTCTGCCTTTTGAGCATGGTCTCATTCTAGACAAAGAGGTAGGATTGTTACAATGGATTGAGGAGCAATGGGGCCACATAGACTGCTGGAAGAGATTATTTAGTTTTTGCTTCTATTGAAGGACAAAGAAGGCCACAGGAAAATAATTTCCATAGCTTTTTTTTATTTCAAGAAAGTAGTTTGAGAGACAGAAACTTTATGATAGGACCCCAGGCACTGTCCCTGCTGGGTTATTGTTGGACATTTGAATAAATTAGACCACTGGAATCTACCAGAAATAGCACTGTACCTACATTTCAAGAAAAGGTGTCTTTCTGTGTTTCCCAAAGTGTGACTCATTTTTAATTACATTGCCTGAGCTGAAAAAAGGGGACACAAAGTTGGCATGTTTTACTATTCAGATGGTGAGGACTAGGTCAGGTCTAGGTCTTTCAGAAAGTTTTAGGATAATGTCTATAAATGCAGAAGCTTCCTGTCAGATGAGACAGTGCAGAAATAGAGCATTTGAGTCTATCATTAAAGAACCAAGGGATACAGGGCAATTCTTACTTTTTAAAATTGCTTTTCAAGTCAAGCCCTTTGCTACACTTTTTGCGTTATCAGTTGCCCTTTCTACCTTGTGAATTTTGAAACTTTAGTGAGTTCTCCTTTACTCTCTCTGTTTTCTCATGGGGGAATGAAATTGATTGTCAGAGTGGGGAGTACCGTGTAACCCAAAGGCAAATATTTCATCTTTATTGAGTATGAAACTGTAGCAAGTTGCTTCTGAAGCATGTTTATTATTTTCATTAAAGCAATACAGTAAGAGTTATCTTATGAGTCTTACATACACGCACACACATCTCATATATATAGTCTACATATATTAATACATATATACGTGATTACCTTTTGAGATATATACATACACATATTTAGTGTCCCATATTGATAATTTTTCAGAATATATATGGAAAGGCGATGAAAATATTCCAAGCAACTCTCTCTGTTGGTATGCAGTTTCCTTTATTGTTTGCTTTATTCAGTGAAAATGCAAGAAGTCTATAATAAATGATATAAATAAAATATATTTGAGGAAAATGAAAAAATAAAGACTTTATCAATAAATACATACTTTGTAATCAAATCTAACTACACAAACATTTTACCGTATTTATACAGAGGGATTTTTCCCACAAATATATAAGAAGTATCAGTTCCGGGGAAAAAAAAAAAAGAGAAATCAATACATTTTACGTGTCTGCACATACCTTATAATTCTGGAGGATGAGGTTTGAAAAGAGAGGGCTAGCTACCTCACTGGGTGGTGTAATTATATGTTTGGTAAGATTCAACTATGTGTTGTTAGTTTAACATCAAAGGGAAACCTAATAGTGAATTGGATAACAGGTAGTTCTTTATGTACATGAAAATATGCCTTAGAATATGCATCATGAGCTTGTGTAGCTCAGTTTACAAAATGATACTCACACACATACACAACACACAGCGATCCCAATTACAGGTGTGTGTGTGTATGTATATATATATCTAACATTTAAAATAACTAAAAATCTAACCCTATACATACTCAGTGAATGTATCCTTTACCATCAAAACCACAATCTACAAATTAAAAGACATTTTGCTTTCAGAACATTGTTTTATTGTTGATTTAATTCATGATTTTCTTTCATTATCACTAGTAGTGTTTAATTTTCTAGTGTGTGACAATGAACATTGTATGTGAAGATAGGTAAGCTATATTTGGAGCTTAGGAAACATTTGATAAATGGATACAATGCTAGTACAAATTGTGATAAGATTTTTGCTAAAGAAAAATGACTTTTAAGCAAGCATTTAAATGTCATATTGTAGGGAGCATAGTACCTTGTAGAAAAACAAAACAAAACAAAACAAAATCCATTAGAAAATTAGAGGTGTACCAATTAGAAAATTACAAGTTGTATGAGACAATCCATATTTATTTACTTAGTTTTAATTTTGTAAATTATATCCATAAATATAAAAGAAAATGTGCCAACATGTAAGTTTCTTTTTTTTTTTTTTAATTTTTATTGTACTTTAAGATCTGGGATACATGTGCGGAATATGCAGTTTTGTTACATAGGTCTACATGTGCCATGGTGGTTTGCTGCACCCATCAACTCAGCACCTACATTAGGTATTTCTCCTAACGTTATACCTCCCCTAGTACCCCAAACTCCAACAGGCCTCAGTATGTGATGTTCCTCTCCCTGTGTCCATGTGTCCTCATTGTTCAATTCCCACTTATGAGTGAGAACATGTGGTGTTTGGTTTTCTGTTCTTGTGATAATTTGCTGAGAATGATGGTTTCCAGTTTCATCCATATCCCTGCAAGGGACATGAACTTATTCTTCTTTATGGCTACATAGTGTTCCATGAGTGTATGTGCCACATTTTCTTTATCTAGTCTATTATTAATGGGTTGGTTCCAAGTCTTTGCTATTGTGAACAGTGCAGCAATAAACATACTGTGCATGTGTGTTTATAGTAGAATGATTTATAATCCTTTGGGTTTAAACCCAGTAATGGGATTGCTGGGTCAAGTGTTATTTCTAGTTCTGATCCTTGAGGAGTTGCTATACTGTCTTCCACAATGGTTGAAATAATTTACATTCCCATCAACAGTGTAAAAGTGTTCCTATTTCTCCACATCCTCTCCAGCATCCGTTGTTTCTTGACTTTTTAATGATTGTCATTCTAACTGGCGTGGGATGGTATCTCATTGTGATTTTGATTTGCATTTCTTTGATTACCAGTGATGATGAGCATGTTTTCATACGTCTGTTGGCTGCATAAATGTCTTCTTTTGAGAAGTGTCTGTTCATATCCTTTGCCCACTTTTTGACGGGGTTGTTTGATTTTTTTCTTGTAAATTTGTTTAAGTTCTTTTTAGATTCTGGATATTAGGCCTTTGTCAGATGGATAGATTGCAAAAATTTTCTCCCATTCTGTAGGTTGCCTGTTCACTCTGATGATAATTTTTTTTTGCTCTGCAGAAGCTCTTTAGTTTAATTAGATCCCATTTGTCAATTTTGGCTTCTGTTGCCATTGCTTTTGGTGTTTTAGACATGAAGTCTTTGCCCATGCCTATGTCCTGAATGGTATTGCCCAGGTTTTTGTCTAGGATTTTTATTGTCTTGTGCCAGTTTTCAAAGGGAATGCTCCCAGTGTTTGTCCATTCAGTAAGATATTGGCTCTGGGTTTGTCATAAATAGTTCTTATTATTTTGAGGTATGTTTCACTGATACCCAGTTTATTGAGAGTTTTTATCATGAAAGGGTGTTGAATTTTATCAAAGGTCTTTTATGGATCTATTGATATAATCATGTGTTTTTTGTGATTGGTTCTGTTTATGCGGTGGATTATGTTTATTGATTTGTGTGTTGAACCAGTCTTGCATCCCAAGTATGAAGTCGACTTGATTATGGTGAATAAGCTTTCTGTTTTCTGCTGGATTTGGTTTGCCAGTGTTTTATTGAGAATTTTCGCATCTATGTTCATCATTGATATTGGCCTGAAATTTTCCTTTTTTGTTGTGTCTCTGTCAGGTGTTGGTGTCAGAATGATGCTGGCCTCATAGTTAGGGAGGATTCCCTCTTTTTCTATTGTTTGGTATAGTTTCAGAAAGAATGGTACCAAATTCTCTTTGTACCTGTGGTAGAATTTGACTGTGAATCCGTCTGGGTAGGCTATTAATTACTGCTTCAATTTCAGAGCCTCTTACTGGTTTATTCAGGGATTTGACTTCTTCCTGGTTTAGACTCGAGAGGGTGTATGTGTCCAGGAATTTATCCATTTCTTCTAGATTTTCTAGCTTATTTGCATAGAAGTGTTTATAGTATTCTCCGACGGTAGTTTGTATTTCTGTGGGATCAGTGGCGATAACCCTTAGTTTCTCTGTTTTTATACATTGAACTTAGTCTTTTTTTTTTTTCAGTCCCCTGTCAGCTGGAGGAAATCTTAATAAATTTCAGTAGCTATGAGTTTACTCAATAGGAACACTCAGTAAGAAGTAAACTATTGTCCTCAGAGTCAGCATAAATATCTGCGTTCCACACAGACCCTCTGCATCGTTCTCATCTCCAGGGCTACAGATCTATTTGTGTCTGGAATTGGTGGGTTCTTGGTCTCACTGACTTCAAGAATGAAGCCACGGACCCTCACGGTGAGTGTTACAGTTCTTAAAGATGGTGAGTCCAGAATTTGTTCCTTCAGATGTTCAGATGTGTCTGGAGTTTTTTCCTTCTGGTGGGTTCATGGTCTCGCTGTCAGGAGTGAAGATGCAGACCTTTTTGGTGAATGTTACAGCTCTTAAAGACAGCACGCCTGGAGTTGTTTATTCTTCCCAGTGGGTTTGTGGTCTTGCTGGCTACAGGAGTGAAGCTGCAGACCCTTGCGGTGAGTGTTACAGCTCATAAAGGCAGTGTGGACCCAAAGAGTGAGCAGCACCAAGATTTACTGCAAATAGCAAAATAAAGCTTCCACAGTGTGAAAGATGACCCCAGAGGGTTGCCACTGGCTGGTACAGCCTGCTTTTATTCCCTTTTCTGGCCCCACCCACATTCTGCTGATTGGTCCATTTTACAGAGAGCTGATTGGTCCACTTTACAGAGAGCTGATTGGTCCGTTTTGACAGAGTGCTGATTGGTACCTTTGCAATCCTTGAGCTAGACACACAGTCACAAAGTGCTAGTTAGCTAGATAGGGAGTTAGCTAGATACAGAGTACCAATTTGTGCCTTTTGCAAACCTTGAGCTAGACACTGAGTACTGATTGGTGTATTTACAAACCTTGAGCTAGACACAGAGTGCTGATTGGTGCATTTACAATCCTT
>NW_012104809.1:1262405-1269660 GCF_000951045.1 Mandrillus leucophaeus
GCCTCTCCCTCCACACCTTCCGGCAAGCACAGGGAGGGGGCTCTGGCCTCAGCCAGCCCAGAGAGGGACTCCCACGGTGCCGGGGCAGGCTGAAGGGCCCCTCAAGCGCTGCCAGAGTGGACGCTGAGGCCGAGGAGGCGCTGAGAGTGAGTGCTGCTAGCACTTTGTCACCTATCATATTGGCTCTCTCTCAACTGAGTTTTCTACCTTTCTTCTGGCTAGAGGGAGAGATTAGAAAAACATTTAGGTGCTTTTCTCACTGTTCTGAATCTTTTGAAATTGTGAAGGATTGTGACAGTCTCTCTCAAATGGTCTCTCCACACCACAGTACCACTCCTGGAGAGCTTCCACCATTCTGTGGTGGCTCAGGGAACTCCATGAGACTTGTTACCACTAAGGGCTCCAAAGGGGAAAAGATGCATGCATCTCAAATTTCCAGAGGTCTCTGTGACTTTTATCACTTTCATGAGCCACTTCAAATACTCAATCTGAGAACAAATATGAGGATTTCCTGAGACGTCAATTGAACATTTCTCTCTAGTGTTTCTTGTCCTTGTTTTCTTCTTCTGTTTCCTGCATAATGTTAGTCATTTTCTCCGTTTAAAAGTTGCAAATAATTGCTGATAATTTGTTTCAAATTTCTTCAACAGATATTTTCATTTTAATCCAAGATTTACATAATCGAATGTAGTATTTGTTGATAATTTGCTTAACAATTTTGGGAATTCAGAATCATATATTTGAGGGAAGGACTTCCACGGCCTGTAATACCAAAAGAACATAGAAATCATATAACACGGAATGGTTTGATAAAAGTCAGATATAAAATGATGTGAATATAGTGTCTTTTAATTAATTGAAATATTCATCTCTGAGTGAATAGTCTGTTAAAGTTTTTTAACACTCTTCAGGAAAACCCTGACACCATGGATTGCCTGAGAAAAGTATGTTGTCATTAACTTTTCACTGTTATTCAGTAATCCCCTCTTTTTCATGATTTCAGTTACCCATGGTCAACTGCAGTCTAAATACATTAAGTGGAAAATTTCAAATAAACAATTCATAAGTTGCAAAATGCACTCCATTCTGAGTAGCATGATGAAATCTTGTGCTATTTCACTCCATTCTACCTGGGACATGAATTGTCCTTTTCGCTCGTTAGTTACTTAGTAGTCTTACCAGTTATCAAATTCACCATTGCAATATCTTATTGCTTGTGTTCAAGTAACACTTTTTTTTTTTTTTAAACTTAATTTGACTTCAAAGTGCAAGAATAGTGACGCTGGTATATTATCATAATTATTAATATTCAATTGCACTATAAGATATTGCTGCTAATCTTTTAGTGTGCCTAATTTATAAATTAAGTTTTAACATGGATATGTATGTACAGGAGAAAATATAGTATATATGGGGTTTGGTACTATCTGTGCTTTCAGGCATTCATTAAGGGTCTTAAAATGTAAACCCCCCACAAATAAAGGGAAACTACTGTATTACAATTAAGTTGCAAATACTTGTCTTTAATATTATTTGTCTTTTAGACATTTCATTTTCTCTTTCATAACTGTATTATAATTTTGTTTTCTGATGTTTAATTTTCTTCAGCAGATTTTCAAAGGTTTTTTTTTTTTTTTTTTTAGATGGAGTGTCAGTGGCACGTTCTGAGCTCACTGCAACCTCTGCCTGCAGGCTTCAAGCTATTCTCCTGCCCCCGCCTCCCGAGTAGCTAGGACTACAGGTGTGTGCCACCATGTCCAGCTAATTTTTATATTTTTAGTAGAGACAGGTTTCACCATGCTGGCCAGGATGGTCTCGATCTCTTGAGCTCGTGATCCACTCACCTCAGTCCCCCAAAGTGTTGGAATTACAGGTGTGAGCCACTGCGTCCGGCTGTGGTTTTTGTCTGTTTTAATGCTATTTTAAAGACACAAAATCTTTGAAAATCTGAGGAAGAAAACTAGTATCATCTAAGCTTTTGACTTTTTTTTCACTCTATTCCATTAGTGTCAACTTATAGCTCTGTTTTTTGCTTCTCGCTTTTCACTATTGTCAACTTATAGCTCTACCTGTTTTTTGCTACTCACTTCAACATATTGTCTCATAACCTTTATAATTATATGATTGATATGTATTTTATCAAAGTATATATTTCTATTCTCTTTTTTTAAACTCTAACTTTTTTGCAAAGTGCATTTCAGATCAATCATATTAATTTTGATAATTTGGCTTTATAAAAATATTTATTTTCTTCATAAAAGTTCAACTTTTATGTTCTTTTGAGCAAGACTTTAGCAGGAATAATGTTCATTAGTTTAATGTACCAAAAGATTTTCAGAGTTTTTTTCAGATTTCATTTTTTCTGAGGAAATCATAAAATTATAGCAATTATTATAGCATATAAGATAATTTGGATTGGCAGTTTTGCAGATAAAAATATATGGTATACAATTAAAATTAAATTTCAGTAAAGGTACTTTTTAAGCTGATGTTCTACATGTTATATGACACGATTATGCTAAAAAGCCTTATTTTTCTGAAATTCTAATTGAACTAGATTTTCTATATTGGGCAACATTAATAACAATGTTTTTATAGTTAATTATGGGTAATTTTCTATCTGAATTTGTTATAAAAAGCAGAATGTACATCATTAAATTTTTCAGAAAGCACAATAAATAGCATTCCTTTTACATACCTGCTGTGAACAAATTGAAAAGTTACACAAAAGAGTCAGATAACGGTGAAAAATTAATTTTATCACAGATAAAAGCTAGACAGAATAACATCACTTAACATGAGAACCAAAATAATCATGCTGATTCCTTAGCCCTCATGTCTGGCCCAGAGAATTGATTATTGAAACAAACATTGCATCCTCAGATTCACTTTCTCAGATAACTACCTCATAATAATATGGTGCCAGAGAGAAAGAGAAAATATGCAAATTTTTACAATCATGGTATTTGACATGCAAGCAATGATTATTGGTTCATTAAGAATGTCATTCACCTCTCTGGGGGAAAGCACAAGGTATTTTAGTATTTTAACAAGTCTAGAGTGTTTAATGAAAAAATATCTCAAGAGGAGGGAAAGCAGGATGGCCAAATAGAAGCCTCCACTGATCATTCTGCCTATAGGAACACCAAACTGAACAACTAGCCACACACACACACACAAAACTCTTTCATAAGAACCAAATATCAGCTTAGGTACTAGCTTAGCTACAGTGAGATCTTAGGGTTCCTGATTTCAAGGCTTTAGCTCTTAGATGGCATTTCTGGACATGCCCTGGCCCAGAAGGTAGCACACTGCACCAAAGGGAGAGTTCCAGACCTTCCAGAATTCACCACAAGCTGATAAAGGAACTCTTAGACCTTGAGTGAGTATCAGCAGTACCCAAGCAATACTTGCCCAGGATCTGGAGTGGGCAGTATTGTGGACATGGAGAGAGACTCTTCCGCTTGTAGAAAGGGTGAGGAAGAGTGGGAAACATTTAGTGGCTGGGCACAAGCTCAGCCACAGGAGAATAGGTACCATATAGATTCCCAAGATTTCTGACTCCAGGCCATACCTCCTGGATGGTATCTTGAAACCTGTCAAGGAGAGGGGAATCTCATCACTCTGAAGACAAGGACACAATCCTGGCTGGTTTCACCATCTGCTGGTTGTAAAGCCCTAAGGACTTGACAAAACATTTGTGGTAACTGGGCAGTAGTTACCACAGGACTTCGGTGAGATCCAGTGCTGTGCTGGCTTCAAGTCTGACCCAGCATAGTCTCAGTTGTGGTGGTCACAGAGCTGCTTCCATCTCCTCTCCCCCAATTTCAGGCAGCTCAGCACAGAGAGACTCCATTTGTTTAGAACAAAGTAAAGGAAAAAGCAAGAGTCTCTGATTGGTAATACAGGTAATTCTTTGAGATCTTATTCAAGGCAGTGCCTCTGTAACTCTGCAGGACTCACTACATTACTGGGTTTGAAGTGCCCCCTTAATGCAGATATAGCTGTAGTGACCAAAAACTTAGATCACAATACCTAAGTTTGTTTGAATACCTGAAAAGCAGTCCCAAGAAAGACAGGTACAAAAAAGCCAGACTGTGAAGGCTTACAATGAATACCTAACTCTTCAATGCCCAGACAGCGATGAACATCCACAGCATCAGGACCATCTGGGAAAATATGATCTCACAAAATGAACTAAATGAGGCACCAGTGACTAATTTTGGAGAGATGGAAATATCATTCCAAATATTTGGAGAGATATTTCAGAGATAAAATTCAAAATGATTGTTTTGAAGAAGTATACAATAACATAGAAAAGGAATTCTGAATCTATTCAGATAAATTAAAGATACTGAAATATTTAAAAAGGATCAGGCAGAAATTCTGGAGTTGAAAAATGCAATTGTCTTACTGAAGAATGCATCAGAGACTCAATAGCAGAACTGAACAAGCAGAAGAACAAATTAGAGTGCTTGAAGACAGGCAATTAGAAAACACACAGTCGGAGGAGACAAAAAATAAAAATAAAAATGAATAAAGGATGCCTACAAAATCTATAAAATAGCCTCAAAAGGGCAAATCTAATAATTACCAGTTATTGGCCTTAAAGAGGAGAGAGAGAGGTATAGAGGGGTTTTTTTTGTTTTGTTTTGTTTTGTTTTGTTTTTAGGAATGATAATAGAGTACATCCCAAACCTATATCCCAAGTACAAGAATTACGGACTATCAGGGAATTTAAGCCAAACAAGACTACCTCAAGACATTTATTAATCAAACTCACAAAGATCAAGGATAAAGAAAGGATCCTAAAAACAGCAAAAATATAACAAATAACACACAATGGGGCTCTGATACATTTGGCCTCTAACTTCTCAGTGAAGTCCTTATAGGCCAGGAAATAATGAAATGAATATTAAAGTACTGACAAAAAAGTAACTTGTATAATAGAATAGTCTTACTATAGCCAGCAAAAATATGCTTCAAACATGAAGGAGAAAAAAGATTTTCCCATACAAACAAAAACTGAGGGATTTCATCAAGACCAGATCTGTTCTACAAGAAATACTATAGGAAGTTCTTTGATCTAAGAGAAAGGAATGTTATTAAGCAATATGAAACCATCTGAAGGTACAAAACTCACTGGTAATAGTAAGTACACAGAAAAACTCAGAATATGATAACACAGTAATTGTGATATATAAACTACTTACAATTTTATTAGAAAGACTAAAAGATGAACTGATAAAAATATAACTACAATATGATGTCAACATATAGAAAGACAATAAGATATAAATAGAAATAGTGAAAAGTTAAAAGGTGGGGGGATTGGACAGGCGTCAGGGTTCAAGCCTATAATCCCTAGATCACCTGAGGCCAGGAGTTTGAGTCCAGCCTGACCAACATGATGAAACCTTGTCTCTACTAAAAATACAATAATGATGATGATGATAATAATAATAATAATAATTAACTAGATGTGGTGGCACACAGCTGTAATCCCAGCTACTTGGGAGGGTGAGGTAGCAGAATCACTTGGACCTGGGAGCCAACATTGTGCCACTGCACTCTAGCCTGAGTGACAGAGCAAGACTTCATCTCATAAGTAAATAAATAAACTAACTAAATAAATAAATATAAAAATAAAAAGTCGGGGGATGAACTTAAAGTGTTTGTTAGTTTTCACTTGTTAGTTTGCTTGCTTGTGCAATCAGCGTTAGGATGTCATCAGTTTAAAATAAGGAGTTATAAGATATTATTTGCAAGCCTCAAAAAAACATACAACAGATAAACAAAGAATAAAAGACAAGAAATTAAGACATACTATCAGAGAAAATCATCTTCACTGAAAGGAAGGACAAAAGATAGAAAAGACAATAAATTTTAAAATGGCAAAAGTAAGTCCTCACTTATCAATGGCATTGAATATAAATGGACTGAACTCTCCAATCAAAAGATATAGAGTGACTGAATGGATTAAAAAGAAACACCCAACAATATGTTACCTACAAGAAACACACTTGAAGTATAAAGACATATATACATAGAAAATAAAGGGATGGAAAAATATATTTCATGGAAATGGAAACCAAGAAAAAAAAAAAAAGCGAGCAGGAGTAGCTATACTTACAGGAGACTACATAGATTTCAAGACAAAAACTACAAAAAGAGGCAAAGAAGGTCATTACCAATGATAAAGGTGTCAATTCAGCAAGGGAATGTAACAACTGTAAATATATGTATGTACCTAACACTGGAGCACCCAGATATATAAAGCAAATACTATTAGAGCTCAAGAGAGAGATAGACCCCAATACAATAATAATTGGAAAATTCAATGCCCCATTTTAAGCATTGTAAAAAATTCACACTGGAAGAAAATCAACAAATGAGACAGATTTAATTTGCACTATAGACCAAATGGACCTAATAGACATTTGTGGAACATGTCATCCAAAAGCTGCAGAATACATATTTGTCTCCTCACCAAATGAATCATATATTAAGCCACAAAACAAGTCTTAAAACCTTCAAAAAATTCAAATAATATCAACTGTCTTCTCTGACCACATCGGAAAAAAATTAGAAATCAGTAACGAGGAATTTTGGAAAATATACAAACACATGGAAATTAAACAATATGCTTGTGAATAGCCAGTGGGTCAATAAAGAAACTGAGAAGGAAATTAAAGTATATTTTGAACAAATATAATGGAAACAGAACACACCAACACCTATAGGATACAGTGAAGGCAGAACTAAGAGTAAAGTTTATAGCTATAGGCACCTACATCAAAAAAGTAGAAAACTTCAATTGAACAACTTTATGACGCATTTTAAAGAATTAGAAAAGTAAGAACAAACTAAACCCAAAATTAGCAGAAGAAAATAAATAATAAAGATCAGAGCAGAAATAAATGAAATTGAAACAAAGAAAACAATACAAAATATCAATGAAGCAAAGTTATTTTGAAAAGATAAACAAAATAGAAAAACTTTTAGCCAGGCTAACTAAAAAATTAGTTAAAAATAAAAATTAAAATTAATAGAGACATTCAAATTAAATAAAATCAGACATGAAAAATGATACATTACAATTGATACCATGGAAATTTTAAAAAAATTAAAGTTTACCATGAGAAACTGTATGCAAATAAATTGGAAAACCTAGAATAATTAAATTTCTAGACACATAGAAACTGACTAAGATTGAACCATGAAGAAACTCAAACCTTAACAGACCAATAACAAG
>NW_012104809.1:1275260-1275904 GCF_000951045.1 Mandrillus leucophaeus
TACTCTGAATAATGCTGCAATGAGCATGAATGTGCAGATATCTCTTAGACATGCTGATTTCATTTTCTCTGGATATATACCCAACAGTGGGATTGCTAAATCATATGGTAGTTTTACATGTATTTTTTGAGGGCCCTCCATTCTGTTTTCCATAGTGGCTGTACTAATTTATATTCCTATCAACAGTATGTAACGGTTCCCTTTTCTCTATATCCTCTCCAACACTTATGTTTTGTCTTTTTAGTAATAGCCATTCCAACAGGTGTTAGGTGATATTTCATTGTGGTTTTAATTTGAACTTCCCTGATAATTAGTGAAAGTGAGCATTTTTATGTACACTTTCTGGCCATTTGTATGTCTTCTTTTGAAAAATATTTATTCAGATTCTGTGCCCAGGTTTTAACAAGATTTTTAAAATAATGAGTTGTTTGAGTTCCTTACATATTTTTCAGATTAACTCTTTATGAGATGTATGGTTTGCAAATGTATTTTCCCATTCCTTATGTTGTCACTTCACTCTGTCACTATTTTTCTTGGCTGTGCAGAAGCTTCGTAGTTTGTTGTATTACTGTGCCAACATGAACAACATAGATGAACCTGGAGGGCATTATGTTAAGTGACAGAAACCAGGCACAGAAAAACAA
>NW_012104809.1:1278239-1280260 GCF_000951045.1 Mandrillus leucophaeus
AAAAAAATGGAAAGACCTGTCATGGTCACAGATTGGAAAAATCAAGATTGTTAAAATGTCAATACTACACAAAACAATCTACATTTTAAATGTAATCCTTATAAAAAATACCAATAATATCATTCACAGCAATAGAAAAAACAATTCTGAAATTTATATGGATCCACAAGAAACCCAGAGTGACCAAAGCTATCCTGAGCAAAAAGAACAAAAGTAGAGGAATTTCATTACCTGACTTCAAATTTACTACAGGGCTCTAGTAACCAGAACAACATGATATTGGCATAAAAACAGACCCAGACCAGTTGAATAGAATGAAGAACCCAGAAAAAGAAAAACACATATGTCTAATGTGAACTTATTTTTAATAAAGTTTCCAAGAATACACATTGGAGAAAGAACAGTGTCTTCAATAAATCGTGCTGGAAACTGGGTGTCCCTATGCAAAAGAATGAGACTAAATCTCTGTCTCTTTTCATATACAAAAATCTAGTCAAAAATAGATAAAAGATTTACATCTAAGACATCAACTATGAAACTACTAAAAAAATGCTTTGGGGAAAATTTTCAGGACACTGAACAGAGCAAAGATTTCTTGAGTAATATCCCATAAGCAGAGGCAACAAAGCAAAAATGGAAAAAAAGGGATCACTTCTCATTAAAAAGCTTCTGCACAGGATCAGAAACAATCAACAAAGGAGACAGTCAACTCACAGAATGGGGGAACATATTTGCAAACTACCCATATGACATGGGATTCATAACCAGAATATATAAGGAACTCAAAGAATTCTATCGGAAAAGTTTAATCATTCTGTCAAAAAATGGGCAATTGATTTGAGTAAATGTTTCTCAAAAGAAGATATATAAATGCCAAACAGTCATATGAAAACGTAGTCACATTATTGGTCATCAGGAAAATGCAAATCAAAACTAAAATTATGTATTATCTTACTCAAATTAAAATGACTTTTATCCAAATACTGGTGAGTACATGAATAAAAGGCAACAGTTGTATACTTTTAGTGGGAATGTAAATTATTAAACCCACTATGGAAAACTGTTTGGAGGTTCTTCAAAAAAGCAAAAATAAAGCTACCATATGATCCAGCAGTCCCACTGCTGGGTATATGCCCAAAGAAAATAATTCAGATTATTGAAGAGATATCTACAATCTCATATTTACTTCAGTGCTGTTCACCATAGCCAAGATTTGAAAGACACTTAAGTGTCCATCATCAGGCAAATGGATAAAGAAAATGTGGTACATATGCACAATGGAGTACTACTGAGCCATAAAAATAATGAGATTCTGTTATTTGCAACAACATGGATGAAACTGGAAGTAATTATGTTAAGTGCAATAAGCCAATACAGAAAGGCAAACTTTACATGTTCTCACTTATGTGTGGGAGCTCAAAATTATACAATTGAATTAATGGAGATAAAAGCATGAGGATTACCAGAAGCTGAGAAGGGTATTGGGGTTGGGGAGTAGAATTGGTTAAGGGATACTAAAATACAGTTAGATGTAATAAATAATAATTCATTGTTCACTTAAAAATAACAAATATAATTAGATTGTTTGTAACATGGTTGAGTTGATGGATACCTCATTTACCCTGATGTGATTATTACACATTGTATGCTTGTAACAAAATATGACATGGAATCTATAAATATATACAATTACTGTGTACCTAAAAGAATTAGAAATAAATAACAACTAATAAAAAGTATTTCTGCAAGGAAGCCTTAGATACGGTTATCTTGAGAGTTATATATTAACTCAAAAATATTCTGGCAAAAATATTCACTTTTCCGACAAATATTTACCTTCATCTTCTTCATTTAAAGATGATATTCCCCTATTTACCCAAAATGATAATTTTAATTTTATTAACATGTGTGTTGACAAAATATAGAGGTCCTAGAAACTTAAAAGAGTGGAAAACTCATTAATAGCTTTGTGGTATATTCTATCAATTCAAACATCTTTGATGTTTTTCTTTATACTTCTG
>NW_012104809.1:1281145-1291554 GCF_000951045.1 Mandrillus leucophaeus
GATTAACTCTTTATGAGATGTATGGTTTGCAAATGTATTTTCCCATTCCTTATGTTGTCACTTCACTCTGTCACTATTTTTCTTGGCTGTGCAGAAGCTTCGTAGTTTGTTGTATTACTGTGCCAACATGAACAACATAGATGAACCTGGAGGGCATTATGTTAAGTGACAGAAACCAGGCACAGAAAAACAAACACCACATAACCTCACTTAAATATCAAATCTAAAAAAGTTAAACTCACACAAGTAGAGAGTAGAATGGTTTCTATTATATGTAACATATACTTGTATATATAAATATACACAAAATATATAAATATACATTTAAATATACAAGTATATATGCATATATATATGTATATTTGTCTGAGCTTTTCCATTGAAATCCCTAAAATTCAGTGTACAGATCAAAAACATGAAGCTTGTTGTGAAAATGTCTTCTGAGTACCTGACTGTAAACTGAGAACTCAGTGAATGGAGAAAACATCTTAGTGCCAAGATAACTGCTATTGCCTGGAATATCCTCCCTCCTTTTGGGATTGTTGACCAGAATATAGGAAACTTAAACACTCCCTTTAATCAGAGAATAAATAAATTAATAAAAACCCATATGGCTTAACATGCCATCAGTAATTTTCCCCCCTCCTTTTTCTTCTCATGCCAAAAATAGTATACAGCCATGCATTGCACATACTGGCAATCAAGCACTATATAACCATGTTTCAGTCAATGATGGACTGAATGATTATGGTTCCATAACATTATAATTATAAAATTATATAAATTCATATAAAATTATAAAATCATATAAAATACGATTATGGTTCCATATTATAATATTCTACTTTTACTGTGCCACTTATATGTTTAGATATGTTTAGATACAAATGCCATGTGTTATAATTTCCTACAGTTTTTACTACAGTAACATGCTGTACAGTTTTATAGCCTAGGAGCAAATGATCTATGCCACATAGCCCAGGAGTATACTAGGCTACAGTATCTATGTTTAACACTCTCTGATGTTTGCACAACAATGAATTTGCCTAATGATACATTTATCAGAATTTTTTCCAGTCGCTAAGCTATGCATTACTTTATACTACGAAGTTATAATAACCAAAACAGCACGGAACTGGCATAAAAGCAAACACAGAGACCTATGGAACAGAACAGAAAACCCATACATAAACCTACTGTTTTCTTTTAGCTGTTCCTCTTTGCATTTTATTTAGTGATTATTATAGCTATTACAGTAACAGTATTCCATAGTCTGTATAAAGAAGATGTTGTGCCACTTTAGATAGCATCATGAAAGCTTACAATTTAGTATGCCCATTAATCCATTCTCAGTCTTTTATGCTAAAATCGTCATATGTATAAAATTACACAAGACAGTATTGTAACTTTCCTTTAAACAGTCATAGGAATTTTTAGAGATTTTGAGCTAGAAAACATTTTAGACGTATCCAGACTGTGTGGGTTCATTTGGTCTGCTATGACAGTGTACCACAGACTGTGTAATTTGTGAACAATAGGCATGTATTTCTCATGGTTATGGAAGCTGAAAATTCAAGGTCAAAGTGTGAGCAGGTTGCACATCTAGTGAAGTCCTTTTTCTACATTCTTACAGGGTGAAAGAAATAGAAGGGGAAGGAAAATGGGCGTAAAGCTGTGTTCTCACATGGTGTAAGAGCAGAAGTTAGAAAATCCCATCTCTCAAGTCATTTTATATGGCCACTAATCCCATCCAGAAGAGGTCCACCTTCTTGACTTAATCATTTCTTAAAGGCCACATCTTTTAATATTATCATATTTTCACTAAGTTCAAATACAAGAATTTTGGAAAATACAGTCAAACTGTAGCAGAGATATTTATTATTTCCAATATTTAGATTTCTTCCTGAGGATGTGAGTTTTAAACTGCTAGTATTTCCCTTCAGCTTGAAGAAGTTCATTTGGCATTTGTTGCAGTGTGTGTCTCTTGGCAAAGAACTCTCAGTTTTCTTTTATCTGAAAGTGTTTTTATGTTATTTTGTCTAAATGTTTTTGTTTTGTTCTAGTTTATTTTGAAAATATTTCTTTTATTCTGTAATAAAAGTTTTAGCGGTTTGAATAATTATTTTAACTGTTTGAAGATATTTAACTATTATATGGCCTAAAGCTTTAATTTTTCTGATTAGTGGTCAGTTTTCTTTCTGTTTTAGAAGTTGATTCATTGTTTGTTTGGTTTGCTTACTTTGGTTACTTTCAATTTTCCTCTAACCTTTTTTATTGGTAATTTGTTGATGAAGTACCTTGCCATGATTTTCTCTTATTTATCCTGCTTGAGGTTTGCTTTTCTTCATAAATCTATACATTTATATAGCTTACCAACTTAGGAGAAATTGTGATAACTATTATTAGAAATATTTCTACTGCTTGTTTTCTGTATCCTTCTTTTTAGGACTCCAGTTAAACATATGCTAGATATTTTGATAAAGACATATTAATTTCTGTGTTAATCTTTAATTTTCTCATCTTTTCTACTTAATTCCTCAGATTAGATGCTATGGAAATATCTATTTTTAAGTTAATTGACTCTCCTCTTTCATGTCAGTCCTGCTTTTAATCTATTTAGTAGTTTTCTTTAATGTCAGATATTATATTTTCAGTTGTACAATTTACATGTGATTATGTTTTAGCATTTGTACTACTGCTGAAATTTTCTATTCTTTTTTCATTATGATTATATTTTTGTATGTCATTGAGCATAGCTATAACAAATGCACCAAAATTATTCGTCTGCTAATCCCAACAGTTAAGTCACTGTAGGGTGACTATTGTTCTTTCTCTTGAGAATGGGTTATAGTTTCTTAATTTTTTTATGTCAAGTCACTTGGGAATATATCCTGGCCATTTAAAACATAATATTGTGTATATTCTGGATTTTGTTACAGTCTTCTGAAGGTTTCTTTTTTATTGCTTTTCTTTATGTTGTTGTCATGACTGGTAGTTAACTTGATTGGACTCCGACTATAACTTATTTCTCTTGGGCAGCAGCTGACCTTTCAGCTTAGATATTTTATCCTTAACTTGGTTATCTAAGTGCTGATTTGGCCCCATACACAATTAATTTAGCAATTGGCCAGCAATGGAAGCAGAGTTTGTACATAGAATTTGAAATTTCCTCTTTAGGGTTTTTTCTTTTCTATGATTCTCCCTTTATTACTAGTGGCTCTGGTTACGCCAAACTTTTGTTCTCTGGTACTTTAGGCCAAAAACACAGAAAGCTTTCTATTGGAGCTTTGTCTGCTTCTCATGGGAAAGACCATCTTGCCTTCAAGCTAGAAGCCACTTAAAAGAGAAACCAGACAATGTCATTTCCTTTCACAACATGTTATCCTCACTTTAGAAATTGCCTGAGTGATGTATTAATTTTCTCATTCTTGTTTCTCAGACTTATAGCTATTATTTTTAGGAGGGTCAGTTTGCTAGAAGTTTACTCAGTCATAACTGGAAGCAAAACTTGGTTCACTTCCTTTGAAAATAGTTTATTCTTGCTGGGCTGTCTCTTTGTTAAAATCAGAACACAGGTTGCCACTGTATGTATAGGTATTTAATTACAAAGTACACTGGCTGCATCTGAAAGCCATGAAATCTTTGTCCTATAATGCTTAGAAGTAAAGTCCTTATAGGAGATACCTGAAACACCTATATATTGAATGTAATAATATAAAGAACAAAACCAGATGTTAAATGATAATCAGGTGAAGACAAAATTGGAGCAGGTCAACTTATAATACAGATGTTGAGGGTAGCAGAAAACTTCAAAGTAACTATAAAATTATAAAGAAAATATAGAGACAATAATGAAATAAACGGTGAAACAATTTCAATGGAGATTATAATTTAACATGAAATAATAAAATGGACATTGAAGAAGATAAAAACTGTAATTTTTAAAATTAAGAATTCCTTCAATAGGTTTAACAACAGACAGACATAATAAAGTACAGGGTTGTGACATCAGAGGCAGGTAAATTAAAAATACCCAACCAGAAGCATAGAGAAGAATAAAATAAGAGAACGACAACAACAAAAAAGTTGTGCAAAACAAAGTAATATTGCCCAGCCTATCTGAAAATGGACTCACAGAAGACGAAGAAGGGAATCTGAGATGAAGAATGGCATATGAAAAGTTTCTTAGGGAGAACGTTGCAAATCATTACATGTGAGAAAGGGGGAACATATTTGGCAAATGGGAGGTTAAACTGAGATTCCTTTGTAGCAAAGGCCTCATATAATCTCGAAAGGAACATAGAACTTTATAATCACCTTGACTGAGCTAAAGATCCAGATTCATTGAACAGCTATTATCTGTAGGCTATACCTGGGGGGAGGATGGAACCTTAACAAAGGAAAATCTCGTTTGCTAGGGACAATTCCTAGATGAAGATTAAGCTGTAAGTCATCATTTGGTATCCAAAGGATGCTCCCAGCATCTCCAGCAATGAGGGTGAAGGACAGATTTGAACATCTCAGCAAAACATAGACTAGTATATAATCTTTGTGAGATACAGCACAAATCAATTTTATTTGCTGTTGCAGCTGGAGTGGGAGAGGACAATTCTAGAGCCTGTCTTACTTCAATACATTTTACATCACAGGCCAAGAAACTAATGCAAATTTTCTACCAAGTACCAAATACCTCCAATCAAATAAATATTCAGAATGAAGAAAATCATTGCCATATTGGCCATTGACCCAGAGGATCTGTTGCAAGCCAAATGTTGGTGAGTATTTTTTTATTACCTTACAGCACCTCCTCCTTTCCCACTACCCACCCCAATCTAACATGAGAGTCATAATGACACTTTAAGTATGCTGATATCAGTAACTCAGATCCCATTTCATCAAACTATCTGGGCATTGCTCTTTACCCTGCATTTGGTTACCTTAATAAATGGCTATAGACTTGTTTAAGTAGACTGGGGAAATCATCCAGGTATACATGTATTTGGGCAATTCAAGGTACATCTTCTCAGAGACTTGATTTCTTCTTCAGTCGATGGATTCTGAGACTGATAACTGAATCAATTCTGGGAACTGGACAAGATAGTTTAGCGTGTAATAGGACACCTTTTTTCATCATCCTTATAATTCATCCTTAATATGTTGTGATTCTTTTTAATCAGCCTTTGTGGGCTGCCTATTCATTTGGCATCTAGTTATATTGTGTTCTGTTTACCATCTCCAAGTCTCTTTGCAGGTTAGGACTCTTTGGCTGCAAATTCATTCTTTCTGTTTATTAAATAAGTTGTGTAATTGTGGTTAATTGCCACCACCTCGACTTTTATTAGTTTAGGATCCTATTAGCTCCATTGCTGTTAGGAGCCCAGATTTGTAATGATGTTTCCTACCATCAGCCCTGGCTAACAGGGGAGAACCACCACTGTCTCATTAATGCTGATCTCTTTCTCAAGCAGTGCATTTCATTTCACTTCTATCTGGTCCCTTCCACTGAACACGGACAACTGAAGGATATTTATACCTTTCATATCATATAACCAGTTATCCAAAGCTTTTGTCCCTTGTTACCTTTTTTGATAGCAGTCCTTGTATTTAATCTCACTCACACGTTCTTTGCTTTCTCCAAAATTCCAAGTATATATTAACAACATCTTAACAAGGTGTCTCCGAGTTTTCACCAAGCTGTTAAATCTGACAGAGGAGATAGAGTTCCATTATTTCTAATTCTTCTTTATCAAACTTTATGTTTCCCCATCCACTCTTGATTCAACACACTCAGAAACAAAGATCATACATATTTGTCCAGCTCCTCTCTGCTAGGTCCTGCAGTTCCTTTCAGATATAGCCCAACTTATAAATAACTGGGTTGATTTATAACTTGACCCTGGTTTGATTTCCAGGAGGATACATGAACACAATTTTCAGTGTAGGCCTCCCTTAGAAATAAGAGACATTATTATCCTTAGCAAACTAACACAGGAACAGAAAACCAAAAGTTGCATGTTCTCACTTATAAGTGAGAGCTAAATGATGAGAACACTTGGAAACTGAAAGGGAACAACAGATACTGGGGTGTACCTGAGGGTGGTGGTTAGGAGAGAGAGAAAATCAGAAAAATAAATAATGGATACTAGTCCTAATACCTGGGTAATAAAGTAATCTGTACAAGAAATTCCCATGATGTGAGTTCACCTATGTAACAAACCTGCACATGGACCCCTAAATTTAAAACAGAAGTGGAATAAAAAAACTCAGACACTCTGGGAGGCCGAGGCAGGTGGATGACAAGGTCAGGAGATCGAGACCATCCTGGCTAACACGGTGAAACCCCGTCTCTGCTAAAAATACAAAAAATTAGCAGGGTGTGGTGGCAGGCGCCTGTAGTCCCAGCTACTCGGGAGGCTGAGACAGGAGAATGGCGTGAACCTGGGAGGCGGAGCTTGCAGTGTCCCGAGATGGTGCCACTGCACTCCAGCCTGGGCAATGAGCAAGACTCCATCTCAAAAAAAAAAAAACAAAACAAAACTCAGAGCCTTCTACATCATCCTCAGTGAAGGGGAGATAGTTATCCTTTAAGAAGAAAAATGTGAAGCCACAGGTCTCAGAGGAATCTGACATTTTGAAGTATTTAAGTGCATCTATCCAGATGTACAAATTTCCAGTCTCAGCAACCCTTCTCAAAAAGGTCTCCAATCTCGGCATATCAGAATTTCTTGGGTTTTGAATGTAAACATTTATAGAGCTAGGACGTGCTTATGAGTAAGTTTTACGTTTTTTCTGCTCACAGACTGTAGAAGATGAGTTTCTCCTTACATACTGCCAAAGAGGCCTAATTACACGTATCACCTTAAGTTGGTGGTTAATCATACTAATCACCTCATTTGGTTTTTTTTGTCCTTTTTTTCCTGCAAGTTCTAGGCCATACAACAAAGTAAGAAAATAATTAAAGATATTCTTTTGTGGTCGTTTTATGTCAAGCCTCTGAGAGTTTCAAGAAAAGCTATAATGTAAGTACTAAGGTATTATAAGGAATTTGCATAAACTTAGATACATAAAGACTAAGCAAGATATTAGAAATTAGGGGAGAAATAGCAATATAATAAAAAGATTAGTATTTCATAACCATGGCAAATTTATTCCAGTGATGTAAGACTAGTTTAACATTTAAAAATAAATCACTTTAATTCACTACATTAACAGAATAATGGAGATAAAAAAAGATTTTGTTAAAACTTGATATGTCCTATTGGCAAAAACACTCAACAAATACACAAAGAATGGTAATTTCTTAAAGTAAAGATATCTATAAAAATTAACATATAATTATTGTATTTTATAGTTAACTATTTAGTTATTTCAACTATTTGGAAATAAGAAAAATATTTTCACTCCCACTACAGGTGGTCAACATTGTACTAAAAATCTGATACAAAACAATAAGACAACTTCCCCACTCTCTTCCTCCTTCAAATAAAGAGATTCGATGAAAATGGTAGAACTATCTTCACTCATAAATCGTGCAACTGTGTATATGGAAAATTTATACAAACATACTATACATTATACAAACATACTATAACAATTAATATGTATATTTAGCAATGTCATATGTTAAAAGATCAACAGATAAGTATCGATTTAACCCACAAATACTTGCAATAAACAAATATTGAAAATTGAATTTTTAAATACCACTTTCAACAGTACCCAAAACAATGAATAAGTAGAAACAAAGTCTAAGAAAAATATGGAATAACTACATTGAAAATAGAACATATTACTTAGAGAAATTAAAGATGACCTAGATTAATAGAGAGATATGCCATGTTCATTAATATGAAGACTATATTGTTGAGTAAATTGCTTCATATAATTGATAGAATCCTAGTCAAGAACTCCAAATATTTTAGTAGAAATTTAAAATGGATATCTAAAATTCATATGAAATCAAATAGGATATATATTAATTGTTGGGAGCAAGTCCCCCAAAATCTGGCCATAAACTAGCGCCAAAACTGGCCATAAACAAAATCTCTGCAGCACTGTGACATGTCCATAACGGCCCTACGCCCAAGCCGGAAGGTTGTGGGTTTAGGGGAATGAGGGCAAGGAACACCTGGCCCACCCAGGGTGGAAAACTGCTTAGAGGTATTCTTAAGCCACAAACAATTAGCATGAGCGAACTGTGTCTTAAGGGCGTGTTCCTGCCGCAATTAATTCAGCCCATCCCTTCGTTTCTCATAAAGGATACTTTTAGTTAATTTAATATCTGTAGAAACAATGCTAATAACTAGTTTGCTGTTAATAAATATGTGGGTAAATCTCTGTTAGGGGCTCTCAGCTCTGAAGGCTGTGAGACCCCTGATTCCCCACTTCACACCTCTATATTTCTGTGTGTGTGTCTTTAATTCACCTAGCGCCGCTGGGTTAGGGTCTCTCCAACTGAGCTGATCTCGGCATTAATCAAGATAATCTGGAAGAAAAAGAACAAATTTGGAGGTCATGCATTAAGTTTTAAAATGTATTACAATGTAATTTTATGACAGCGTATTATAGGAATAATGAAAGCAAACATACCAGTACAACACAATAAAGAGTCAATGAGTACAAATACACATATGTATAAACTTGCTCTATGAAAAACACATCAGTGCAATTTCATGAGTGGAGAATGTTTTTGTTTTTGTTTTTAATAAATTGTGCTAGGCAGATGTGCTAGATCAATCTGGTTTTGTTACAGCAAAAACAAAAACGTGTAAGTTTTAAGCCAAAAACACAAATGTTTTAAATCATAAAGCTAATTGAAAAGTAAAAGCTTCTTCAATTTCAAAGCTTTGAGAATAAATGAAAAATTCTTCTGGGAGAAAACTGAAATATTTGTGTAGGCAAAGATTTTTTAAATGGGACTTAAAACCATTCATCACAAAATGAAATAAAGATCTTCAGTTTGACTGTTTTTGTGGTAATAAAAGAGGACACAAAGAATAGTACTTACATAAATAGATGTTGCGTTGAAGACATTGCCACAGAGCAGGGCCTTAGGGTTTGATGCTTCCAAAAAGAGTGGGGGGGGAAAAAGGAATAAACCAGTCAAACCATCTTTCCACTATGGAAGAAAGTCGCTTTATCACTAAGTGTTGGGAGAGGAAAAGAACTTTTCCCTGGGAAGGTGTGGCGACAAATTCAACCTCACTCAGATTTGAGACCTCTGATTTTATCCAATAATGTAGTGACATTGTATTTTAAACGTTTTACTCTTGATGATCCTTTTAGAGTCAATATAAAAGTTCAAAAAATTATTAGTTGTACCTCTGTGCATATTATCTGCTTTTATAAAACAACTATTATGGCCCATAAGCATTAAGATTCGGTCATTTATTTTTTAGAATTCTCTCCTATAAACTATAAGTTGCTTAAGAGCAGAGATCATTTCTTACTAAGCTTTTAATCTCCTTATCGCCAAGCAGAATGACTGGCAGATCAGTGATGAGTAATGATTTAATAAAAGTTATAGGAAACTAAGAGTTAAAACCTGGAATGTCACTTAAAATGCTATTAGAATGAGAAATCTTTATGGCATTTTATTTCTTGTCTAAATTAGCAGTGTTTTTGTAGTCAGAGAATTTAAGAAAAGAAGAAGAAACAATACACTATATCAAATGCGGGAAAATTCTATTCTGTTTTATGGAACAGCCTGTCCAAATTTACAAACAGAAGGCTATTGGAGCTTCTGGAGACATAAAAATCAGTCAACATTGTTAACTATCCTACTGAATTATTCTATTGAATTATTTAGAAATGTTACCAATTTCTCAGAAAACAAATAAGAAAAGTATGCTTAAATTATAATTTTTAAAAATTTCCCACAAACTTAACACAATCTGAAACATAAAAATAAATCTCTTCAAAACATATAAACAGTAGACTGTAGAAAATGAATTTTTTTTCAAGTAAAAAATCTTTCATATACATGGACGGCCTATAGAATAAGCCCAGTTACATCTATTTTATATTTCAGTTTACATATAGCAACATTTGCATTTTGGGGTTCACAGTTTTTGGAGTTCTGAGAAATACGTAGAAGTGTGTAATCAGACTGGGTGCAATGGCTAACGCCTGTAATCTCAGCACTCTGGGAGGCCGAGGTGGGTGGATCAACTGAGGTCAGGAGTTCGAGACAAGTCAGGCCACCATGGTAAAACCCTGTCTCTACTAAAAATACAAAAATGGTCAGGCATGGTGGCAGGCACTTGTATTCCCAGGTACTCAAAAGACTGAGGCAGGAGAATTGCTTGAACCTGGGAGGCTGAGTGAACCAAGATCACACCATTGCACTCTAGCCTGGGTGACAGAGGAAGACACCATCTCAAAAAAAAAAAAAAAAAAAAAAAAAAAAA
>NW_012104809.1:1291604-1308593 GCF_000951045.1 Mandrillus leucophaeus
GTAGGCAAAGATTTTTTAAATGGGACTTAAAACCATTCATCACAAAATGAAATAAAGATCTTCAGTTTGACTGTTTTTGTGGTAATAAAAGAGGACACAAAGAATAGTACTTACATAAATAGATGTTGCGTTGAAGACATTGCCACAGAGCAGGGCCTTAGGGTTTGATGCTTCCAAAAAGAGTGGGGGGGGAAAAAGGAATAAACCAGTCAAACCATCTTTCCACTATGGAAGAAAGTCGCTTTATCACTAAGTGTTGGGAGAGGAAAAGAACTTTTCCCTGGGAAGGTGTGGCGACAAATTCAACCTCACTCAGATTTGAGACCTCTGATTTTATCCAATAATGTAGTGACATTGTATTTTAAACGTTTTACTCTTGATGATCCTTTTAGAGTCAATATAAAAGTTCAAAAAATTATTAGTTGTACCTCTGTGCATATTATCTGCTTTTATAAAACAACTATTATGGCCCATAAGCATTAAGATTCGGTCATTTATTTTTTAGAATTCTCTCCTATAAACTATAAGTTGCTTAAGAGCAGAGATCATTTCTTACTAAGCTTTTAATCTCCTTATCGCCAAGCAGAATGACTGGCAGATCAGTGATGAGTAATGATTTAATAAAAGTTATAGGAAACTAAGAGTTAAAACCTGGAATGTCACTTAAAATGCTATTAGAATGAGAAATCTTTATGGCATTTTATTTCTTGTCTAAATTAGCAGTGTTTTTGTAGTCAGAGAATTTAAGAAAAGAAGAAGAAACAATACACTATATCAAATGCGGGAAAATTCTATTCTGTTTTATGGAACAGCCTGTCCAAATTTACAAACAGAAGGCTATTGGAGCTTCTGGAGACATAAAAATCAGTCAACATTGTTAACTATCCTACTGAATTATTCTATTGAATTATTTAGAAATGTTACCAATTTCTCAGAAAACAAATAAGAAAAGTATGCTTAAATTATAATTTTTAAAAATTTCCCACAAACTTAACACAATCTGAAACATAAAAATAAATCTCTTCAAAACATATAAACAGTAGACTGTAGAAAATGAATTTTTTTTCAAGTAAAAAATCTTTCATATACATGGACGGCCTATAGAATAAGCCCAGTTACATCTATTTTATATTTCAGTTTACATATAGCAACATTTGCATTTTGGGGTTCACAGTTTTTGGAGTTCTGAGAAATACGTAGAAGTGTGTAATCAGACTGGGTGCAATGGCTAACGCCTGTAATCTCAGCACTCTGGGAGGCCGAGGTGGGTGGATCAACTGAGGTCAGGAGTTCGAGACAAGTCAGGCCACCATGGTAAAACCCTGTCTCTACTAAAAATACAAAAATGGTCAGGCATGGTGGCAGGCACTTGTATTCCCAGGTACTCAAAAGACTGAGGCAGGAGAATTGCTTGAACCTGGGAGGCTGAGTGAACCAAGATCACACCATTGCACTCTAGCCTGGGTGACAGAGGAAGACACCATCTCAAAAAAAAAAAAAAAAAAAAAAAAAAAAAAAAAAAAAAAAAAAAGAAAGAAAAGGAAAAAAGTAATCATTACCACAATAGGATACAAAACAATTACTTCATCCAAAAACTTATCTAGTGCTGCTCCTTTATAGTCAAAACCTCCTGTCACTTTTGACACCTGGAAATCACTGCTCTGTTTTCTATTAAAGACACGCCATTCCATGTCCTAATATTATCATATGAATGTATTTGATATTGTTCTGTATTCCTTTTCAAAAGAAAACATAGCTATATGGCAACTATTAGAGTGGATAAAAATTTATAAGTGAAATATTATAACAAATTTGGAATCTTAACAGCTTTATGTTTCTCTATGCATCATTATCACATTTGTAATAAAATTGTAAGCATCAAATGTGGCTTAGACATGTGAAGAAATACATCTATATAAATAGTGAGTTTTTAAAATGGTGATTACCACATTTGAGACTGTTGCTGTCTCTATAAAGCATTACATTTCAGAGAAATATGGCAAAACATGCTTTAGGTTTGTTTTTTCGTTTTTATTTAGAACTCTAATGACAACAGTTAAAGAAAACTTATTTATGATGCTTGTCTTAATGTCAATGACATTAAGAAAGATTTTATTCAGAGGGGACCACTGATATAGGTATAGGGACCACTGCAAAGCACTCTTGTAGTGAGATGAGAGACTAGAACCGCCCCTGAATACAACATGGGGGATGTTGAAATTCATAGTCAAGGAGCAGGGCGGGGGTCAGTAGATGGAAAGTTACTGAGAAGAAACATCAGAGATAAGGGGGAATTCTTGCTAAACAGACCTAATAGGATTCGTGTGGAAACAGGCCCAGGTGATCAGACATCACCTTTGGGATGGTGAAGGATGAGTAATCCTATCAGCTATTGAAGGTGATCAGATATCCAAGGTGGCTGAATTGACTTAGCAAGATTCTTGCTAAAATCTGACAATGCAGACACAAATATAGAAATCCAAAAGTCAGGCCTAGCTGAAAAAAAAGCTCAGGAAATCCTGAGTAAAGTATAGTCAAGGAGAGAATCTGTCACAACAAACAACAGGAAGTAAACTTGCACAAAAAGTTTACTATGACTCAAACTTCGTAGTAAAGCACAGGGTAATTATTGAAATATTTTATTTTTTCTTTCATATACACAATGAGGATTTCATTTATTAATAGATTTAAGGCATCTTATTAGCTATCCTTTCTTCTGTAAATTACCTAATAATTTCCCCAGTAAATACATTACCATGTTTTGTGTATGTATGACTTTGTTTCTCAAAATACAGTCTCTATTTTCAGAATAATTGTACTAATTAATTGGAAAATTATGCTTCAAAACAATTACAAACAGAAAATATCCTTTATATTTTTGTTTGTACTTATTAACAATATTAGGATTTGCATAAATGTAAGAAAGGCAAGTGGCCAATTCTTTGTAGACCTTGGTGTTAAGTATATTGAAGGTATTTTTATCTCCAGCATATTTATCAACTTCCATCAAACGCTGGTATCCTTACAACAGTGATGCTAGTATTTAAAGAAGTTTTGGGCGTGATGAACCATTAAGTGACTGAGTGTTGTAAAATTAGAACTTTCCATGTCATTTTGTTTGTTTCTTTTTTTCTTTTGAAACAGAGTCTCACTCTGTTGCCCAGGCTAGATTAGAGTGATGTGATCTCTGCTCACTGAAACCTCCGCCTTTCAGGCTCGAATGATTATCTTGCCTCAGCCTCCCCAGTAGGTGGGATTACAGGTGCGCGGCACTACCCTTGGCTAATTTTTGTATTTTTTTGTAGAGACGGGGTTTCACCATGTTACCCAGGCTGGTCTCAAACGTCCTGAGCTCAAGTGATCTGCCCTCCTAAGCCTTTCAAAGTGCTGGAATTACAGGCATGGGTCACCGTGCCTGGCCAGAAATGTTCATGTTACTTTCAGATGCATTCTAACTGCATATACTCATGTTTTTCAGTGTCTGGCAAGTGAAAAAAACAAAGTACTAATAGTAGCGAAACATCATTTTGAAATATCTGTTACAAAATAACTGTTTTCATCTAAGGAAAACACCTGCTTTGCCTAACATGGCAGCCTACCTCTGCAAACCTGCGTAAGAAAATGCCTAAGGACTTCCCGACAATATTGAAATTGCTTTCCAATTTATTCTAGAGGTCAATCCCAATATTAAAAGCCTTTTTCCTATTTACTATGAGATTCTTAAGCATAATGGTATTAAATTATACACCTCATGAGAACAAAGGTTGAGTGTATCATGTTTACGACTACTTTTAAGTACCTGGCATGGCGCCTGGCACAGAAATATTCAGTAAATATTTGCTGAGTGAGTAAAAGAAAGCATGAATGAATTAACAAAGACAGTAAAAGATCTTACAAATCTGAGATTATTAAATGTGATCTTTACTTCAATTACATGTTATAACCTGAGGAAAATCTGTCTCTCAAAATTAATAAAAAGTATATTATATTAATAAAAAACAATGTAGAGTTAAAGTGGCTGTACTGGTTTGGCAACTTTTTTTAGCAGATAAAAATTAAAGAGGAAAAATACTGTTTATTGAAATAGAAATAGGAAGCAATTCTGTTTATGGTGACATAGGGGGAGACATTTTTTTAAATGGCCGCCTGGGCATAAAGATCGTGGATAACAGGATTTTATTTTACTTTTTTTGCTAGGAAAGAGTAATATCCCTGGACAGCTATTTTGTTTAAACATCATAACACATCTCAAGGGAAACATATGGAAGGGAAATGTGAAATACCTGGAGCTCACATAACAACAGTGCTACACAAATCTTAACAGAGTACTTTAGCAACCAGTTTCACTGGAGAACAATCTCTGTTATTTACTGTCGTTTATAAAGCCCTAAAGAGTTACCTCAGTGTTCACCTCTTCTCCTGAGAATCATCCTGGCTATTATAGTGAATCAGAGACCATTTTTTTTACAGATCAGACTCCATTTTTTTTTTTTTTCAATATGAACAGATTGTTTCAGAGACCAGATCAGTCAGTTCCAGATATATGTTTACCTTTACTTTTAAGTAAATTTTTAATGCAGAATTGGGTGCATAAATGGTATTTGACATGTGTCCCTAACTTGTTCACAAGCTATTCAAAAACAATACTGATAATTTTGAGGCTAGGCGCGGTGGCTCAGGCCTGTAATCCCAGCACAGGGAGGCAGGGGCAGACTGATCATTTGAGTCCAGGAGTTCAGACCAGCCTGATCAACATGGCAAAACTCCACCTTTACTTAAAATACAAAAATATTAGCCAGATGTGGTGGCCGCACCTGTAATCCTAGCTACTGGGGAAGCTGAGGCAGGAGAATCACATGAATCCAGTAGGAGGAGGCGGCAGTGATCTGAGATGGTGCCACTGCACTCCAACCTGGGCAACAGAGTGAGTCCGTCTTAAAAAATAAATAATAATAATGATGATGATAATGGCAATTTTGAAATGGTCACTGTGCAATAAAAACTAATATCCATCATCTTCATATAGTTTTCTCAATATATTTTAGAAATATACATTCCTGTAGACTAAAGGAATACATTTCACATTGTACTTCAAATTAAGCTTTGTCCTGCTTTGTTTGGATACTTCTTTTATGATATACTTCATATTCCTTACTTCACATTTAATTTCTATTTGCCCCTCATCTCTGGTACATCTTTGTACTGTGGTGACAGGCTTTTTATGAGCTGTGGAAACATTCATACAGGTATACCTGAGAGGCCCTTGCCTAATTTTCTTGATGCTGCTCTCTCGCTTTCTGCCCTGGAGCTTTATTGTTGAAGCCTCTGGAGGACTCACCTTGGTGCCCAAGCACACGTAAGTGCAGAAATATGAATCATTCCCCTGTAAATGCCCATCAGATAAAGACCATATGAAATACATCTATGCCCAAAGTTAGATTTAATTAAGCTTGATTTATTAAAGGAGGCAGAAAATAATGGAAAACGTGGTACATTACCAATAAGAGATGTTAAGGGAACTTATAGAATTTGGAGCATATGTTGGGAGATTTGGGAGGACATTCATTAAAATGTGCTTTTCTAGATTGAGTACTCTTAAGAAGTCAGTGGCATTTAGAAAGTTGATATTTTGATACGTTTTATGATGGATGCAGGAGGAACAGAACAGAGCTAGGGTTATCATTGAAGAAGAAACTATGAAAAGAGAATGTTTAGTATAGTTTGTGTGCTTGGAAAATACATTCACACTTATCACTTTCTAGGCATGATTTTGTTTGTTAAATAATTTTGTGTATATTTAAAGTATTAATATACAACATAATAATATTAGAGATATATATGTAGTAAAATAGTCACTATAGTAACACGAATAAACATATCCGGCATCTGACATAGTTAACCAATTTTTCTTTTTGCTGCCAAGAACAGCTAAAATCTGTTTTAAACTAATTGAGCGCTACAATACAGTATAATTTTATTACCTATAATCCTCAAGTTGTACTTTAGACCTCTAAACTTCTTCATCCTACATATCCAATATTTTGTATCCTTTGACAAGTATCTTCTAATTTCCTCACCCTTACCCCCATCCTCAGTATATACTGTATTATTGTCTATTTCTATATATTTAGCTTTATTTTTTTAGATTCCATATATAGGTGAAATTGAATAATAGTTTTCTTTCTGTGTCTACCTTATTTAACTTAGTATAATTTCCTCCAAGTTCTTCTACATTGTGCAAAAGGAGAAACTCTTTTTCTTTAGGCAGAATATTATTCCAATTTGCTGCTCACTGTAGCTAAATTGAATTTGAAAGTCTGTCTTTAATTTTCTTTCTTTAATATTTTGAAAATTTTAATAAATTTTCTTCTTACTTGCCATGCTGATGCTGAGAACTCTAATGTAAAGATCATTTTCAATTAGGAGGTCTCTATTTTTTCCTCTGTAATATTTTATAATTTTCTGTCTTTGGTATTCTTAATTTTTTATGCTGTGAGTAGGATTAAAACACTATGCTTTTATATTGGCTTGCTATCCATCAGAGCTAACATTTTATAAACTTTTGGTTTGCACTCGTAAGTTTGGGAAAAATGTTATCTATTCTTCTTCCACTAGTTTTTATTTTGCAACATTTTTTCTCTCTTTTGGAATACTTAATAAATATATATGTTAGCCCTTCTGTCTTCAGGTATCTTTACTTTTCTCATTTTTTCCATTTATTTAAACTTTGAAATTTGTCTAAATGCAGTCATCCAGTGTACTGTTTCATTGTTTGGCTACATCTATTCTAATAAAACATCCCCTAAGGTCTTTATATTCTTCCAAAACAAAAATATCTTTTCCACAATTTGTTCCATATTTCATAGCATTCATGTGAATATTATGAGTCATGATTCCATAAGTATAAAATCAAACTCTATTTCATAACTACCTTTCCTTGTTTAATGTTTGAAAAGTGTTTCTTTTTTCTTCTCTGCTAATTAATGTTTGTTTATTTTAAAATTTATTACTATTTGTTTTAGTAGCTCTACTTATCCTTTTATACATTTCTGTTTGTTATTTTACATAGGATGTGTGTGATACTGGGTATAGAATTCCTTTTAGGCTACTTTTTATCTCTCCTCAGGATACAAACTTAAAGGTAGCTGACCTTGCAAGTTAGAGCCTCAGAACATTGGTTACATGATCATCAGGTCTTAAGTTTAGTTCAATCAAATATTCTGCTCTAAGTTCCAAGCCCAATCACCAATTGCTAGACAGACTTTGGGCATTATATTATTACAGTGTTTTTACAGTACTGATAAAGATACCTAAGACTGGGCAGTTTAAAAGTTCCACATGTCTAAGGAAGCCTTCTAATCATGGCAGAAGGTAAAGAGGAGCAAGTCACATCTTTCATAGATGGCAGCAAAGAGAGTGTTTGTGCAGAGAAACTCCTATTTTTAAAACCATCAGATCTTGTGATACCCATTCACTATCACAAGAGCAGCACCAGAAAGACTTGCTCCCATAAGTAAATTACCTCCCACCAGGTCCCTCCCACAACACCTGGAAATTATCAGAGCTACAAGATGAGATTTGAGGAGGACAGAGCCAAACCATATTATTCCACCCTTGGTTCCTCCAAATCTCATATCTTCACATTTCAAAATCAATCATGTCTTCCCAACAGTCCCCCAAAGTCTCAACTCATTTCAGGATTAACTCAAAAGTCCACAGTTCAAAGTCTCATCTGAGACAAGGCAAGTCCCTTCCACCTATGATCCTGTAAAATCGAAAACAAATAGTTACTTCATAACTACAATGGGAGTACAGGCATTGAATAAATACAGGAATTCCAAATGGGAGAAATTGGTCAAAACAAAGGGTCTATTAGACCTCATGAAATTTCAGAATCCAGTGGGGCAGTCAAATATTAAAGCTCCAAAATGATCTTCTTTGACACTTAAGTCTCACATCCAGGTCATGTGTTGCAAGAGGTGGGTTTCCATGGTCTTGGGGAGCTCCACCCCTGTGGTACAGTTTCCCTCCTGGCTGCCTTCACAGGCAGGCATTGAGTGTCTGTGGCTTTTCCAGATGAATGGTGTAAGCTGTCAGTGGATTCATCATTCTGGGGGCTGGAGGACAGTTGACCTTTTCTCAGAGCTTCATTAGACTATGCCCCAGTAGGGACTCTTTGTGGGAGCTCCAACCCCACATTTCCCTTCTGCACTGCCCTAGCAGAGGTTCTCCATGAGAGCCTTGCTCCTGCAGCAAACTTCTTCCTAGGCATCCAGGTGTTTCCATACATCCTCTGAAATGTAGGTGGAATTTCCCAAACCCCGATTGTTGAGTTCTGTGCACTGGCAGTCTCAACACTACATGGAAGCTGCCAAGTATTGAGACTTGTACCATCTGAAGCTATGGCCCAAGTTCTACATGGACCCCTTTCAGCCATGGCTGGAGCAGCTAAAACAAAGGGCACCAAGTCCTTAGGCTGTACAAAGCACAGGGATCCTGGGTCTGGCCCACACAACTATTTTTTTCTCCTAGGACTCGAGGCCTGTAATGGGAGGAGCTACTGTGAAGATCTCTGACATGCCCTGGAGACATTTTTCCCATTGTCTTTGTGATTAACATTGGGCTTCTCATTGTGAAAATTTATTCAGCTTGCTTGGACTTCTCCTCAGAAAATGGGATTTTCTTTTCTATCACACTGTCAGCCTGCAAATTTTCTGAACTTTTATGCTCTGCTTCCCTTACAAAACTGAACACTTTTAAGAGCACCCAAGTGACCTCTTGAATGCTTTGCTGCTTAGAAATTTCTTCTGTCAGATACACTAAATCATCTCTCTCAAGTTCAAAGTTCCACAAATTAGGGCAGGGGCAAAATGCTACCAGTCTCTTTGCTAAAACATAACAAGAGTCACCTTTGTTCCAGCTTCCAACAAGTTCCTCATCTCCATCTGAGACCATCTCAGCCTGTATTTCATTGTCTATATCATAATCATTATTTAATTCAAAGCCATGCAACCAGTCTCTGGGAAGCTCCAATCTGACTGACATTTTCCTGTCTTCTTCTAAGTCCTCCAAATTATTCCAACCTCTGCCTGTTACCCAGTTCCAAAGTCCCTTCCACATTTTCAGTTATCTTTTCAGTAGCACCCCACTCTATTGTTATTAATGTTCTGTATTAGTCCAGGAGAGCTTGTGCAGAGAAATTCCCATTTTTAATAATATCAGAAATTATGAGACCCATTCATTATTATGAGAACAGCACAGGAAAGACCTGCCCCCATGATTCAATCATCTCCCACCATGTCCTTCTCACAACAGATGAAAATTGTGAGAGCTACAGGATGAGATTTGGCTGGGGGCACAGAGCCAAACCATATCAGCCATATAATAATTCAGGTTCTACTTTGTTAACTCTGCAACTTTGCCACCCAAGTTGCATTTAAGCCCTGGATATAGTCAGGGTGATGAGGAAAAGAAAAATCTATCTTGGCCCTTCCCACATTGGCCACAGTTGGTTTTGTGTCTCGGAAGTCTATGTTTTACTTCATGCAGAGAAAAATATACCTTCATTACTTCCAGTACTTCCTAAATTTATGTTAAAATTGCTGCTTTGCATTTCTTTACCTATCCTTGCCAGTACACGGCTTGATATGCACCTGAAGTTTACTATCAAGGTCAAATTGGAAGCCTTCATTGCATTGAGACTGCTTTCTCTAAAAAGAGGCAACTTTATAGGTGTCTCACTGAAGTTGTAGTAACAATTAAATGTTCTCACATTGGTAAATTGTATCTATGCAGATTTGGATATATTACCATGGAATTATACTACAGCACTATAGGTAAAATGCAATTTGGCAAAAATAAAATGATTCTTTTTTTTTTTTTTTTTGAGACAGAGTCTCACTCTGTTGCCCAGGCTGGAGTACAGTGGCACAATGTCAGCTCACTGCAAGCTTTGCCTCCTGGGTTCACGCCCTGCCTCAGCATCCTGAGTAGCTGGGACTACAGGCACCTGCCACCACACCTGGCTAATTTTTGTATTTTTAGTAGAAATGGGGTTTCACCATGTTAGCCAGAATGGTCTCAATCTCCTGACCTCGTGATCCACCCACCCCTTCCTCCCAAAGTGCTGGGATTACAGGTGTGAACCACCATGCCCAGCCCATAAAATGATTCATTTTTTTAAAGTTCCATTTTATTTATACTCAAACTCAACCTGGTTGATAAAAAATGGCACCACAGTATAGCAAGTTTCTATGATAAATTTGTCATCTGGTCACTGGTTTTGGTTTCCATCAAAAAGCAACATGCTAGCAATTTGATAATTCCCTTATGGGAATATGGAACTGCAAGCTTTTTTCAGGTAAACTGTCATTATTGAGGTTTTTTTATGTCTCTGCTTAACAGAGTTTTTTATAACTGTGAATCTTAGTTTTCTCCAGTATGTAAGCCATTAAAATGTACTTAAACAACAACAAAAAATGTAAAATGGGATAGATCCTGGAGATTCTAAGTGATGTTGTTAAATATAAAAATATTATCAAGGCAAAATATGCCTATTGGTAGAATTGCCACATAGCAAGAAGGGTGGTTGCTCCAGTTCCCATAAGTTTCTTTTCTTCATCTGAGGCAACCTCAGCCCATACTTCATTGTCCACACTATTATCAGCATTTTGGTCAAAGACATTCAACAAGTATCTAGGACGTTCCAAACTCTCTCAAATCTTCTTGTCTTCTGAGCCCTCCAAACTGTTTCAACCTCTGCTTGTTACCCAGTTCCAAAATCACTTCCATATTTTAAGGTGTTCCTATATTAGCACTCCACTCCTGGTGCCAATTTACTGCATATGTGTGTTTTCATCCTATTAAGAAGCATATACACAAGACTGGGTCATTTAAAAGGGAAAAGGTTTAATCACAGTTCAGCATGGCTGGGAAGTCCTCAGTAAGCTTATAATCGTGGCAGAATGTGAAGCAAACATTTCCTTCTTCACTTGCTGGCAGGAGGGAGAAGTGCAGATTGAAGAGGTTAAAAGTCTATTATTAAACCATCAGATCTCATGAAAACTCACTCATTATCATGAGAACAGCATTAGTGGGGGGAACCACTCCCATGATCTAATCCCCTCTCATTAAGTACTTTTTCCAACATGTGGGGATTAAAATTTGGATTATAATTTAAGATGAGATTTGGGTGAGGACACAGAGTCAAACCATATCAGATATATCACATAGCTCAGTGTCATCCTCATGAAAATGAGTCAATTCTCTCTCTGAGGTCACAAAAGATCTGGTTGTTTAAAAGAATGTGATGGCTCCTCTCTCTCCTCTCTGTCTTTCTCTTTCCACCTTTCTCACTATGTGATATACTGGCTTACCCCTTCACCTTCTGCTATGATTGTAAGCTTCTGGAGGCCTTCACAAGAAGCTAATCAGATGTTGGTGCCATGCCATGTATACCCTGCAGAATCTTGAGATAATTAAACCTCTTTTCTTTATAAATTACTTGACCTCAGGTATTTCATTATAATAATGCAAGAATGGACTAACACAGTTAGAGAAAGTTATTCTTTGAATGTGAGGAAGAATTAATTAAGAAGTATTTGAAGGACAACAAGAAAAATTAATGAAGTCTGTCATAATTTCAGTATCCTAAATGAATATGTTAGGAATAGAGTTGTGCCAACAGATAATATTTTCTTGAAAAATAAATACAAATAATACTTCTAGATATGATGGATCATATACTTTCAAAAGGGTACTCTTTTGAGTCAGTAATTTCTTTCCGGGTTTCCCAACATCGGAGACTTAAACAAATAAGAGGTTATTTTTCATGTGCACTTCATTTTTACTCTACACTTAGAAGTTTCAAGTGCTCCTCTCCAAAAGAAGTTCACAATGTATTGCTTTTCAGGTACTCCCTTTGTAAGATAATTTTTATTTAGGACACCTATTATGGGGGCGGTGTAGATAAAAGAGAAGGCTTGAATTTGATCCATTAATAGCATTGAAGTACAAGAGGCTGGCACAGATAATTGAAAACTCTAGAAGCAGGGAGAGGAGATGGCTGCAGTAAAGATAAATTATGGAAGTATAACTTTACATAATAACTTGGATTTTACATAATTCTGGGGGACTTTACATAATTCTAGATATTAAGAGCCTAAAGCATGCAATAATCACTATGGCTTGGGGGAAGGTGGATGCATTCCTGCTTACCATATTTAGCATTCCAGTATGCATTCTTACTTTTTTCCTTTCTTCCTCATTTTTATTAAGTTTTACAATTTAAGTATATGACATGCATATGCACATACCCACAGTCCATTGCAGATGCTTGTTTTTAGCTGCAATACTAAAAGCACCAATCTCTCAACTTATAAAATGGCTCATTGAAATGGCAAATTAAACAAAGAGGTTGGTGGTATTTTAAGAAGTTTAAAATATGCACTGAGCATTTGACATCTTTGTGGTCACTCTGAGTTCAAGCAAATCTTAATTTCATGGCAATTCTTGTATTTGAAATATAGGTAAACCACCAAGTCTGTGTCTAGTGGAAGCATACATTCAAAACAATAATTTAAAACAAGTAGGATAATATTCCTTGTCCACTCTGTTAAATGTGGCAGAGTGGGATGGCCAGTATTGGCTATAAGAACCATCACTGGCAAAAACCTTAGGTAGTGATTGGAAAACCTTTCAAAATAGAAGGTGTCTTAGAATGACTTAGATTTGATAATTGCTAATAGGTCTTTAGCAATGGCTTATTATTTCAATATATGCATGCAAAACATGCAGAATTACTTTTCTTGAATGTATTAATTTCTAAATAACTTGACCTTTAGTTTTCCTTTCATTGGTTTGTATTGAAACGTGAGGGTTTTTTTGTGTGTGTGTGTGTGTAAAGTGTTTAAAGATGTTCATTCCTTAGTTTCAAGGAATACCCACCCATATGATTTCCATTTTTCAGGGAAATATGCATTGGATTGCTTACTCAGTGTCAAAAATTTTATAAATAATCAGAGAGACGGGGAAAAGGAGATCATAAACCAAAAATAGCCACTGCTTCTGTAGAACACTTGAGACCATGTTAATGCCAATATTTTGCTTGTAAAGGTCATTTAAGGTACCATTTTTGAAGTATGTTGTAATTTCAGAGGACAAAATACATTTCATCTTCAATCAATCAAATCATCTAGAGATAATTTTGATATTATGCACAAGAAGAGTAGCTAATGATGTAGTAAATGTGTATGACTCCACTGACAGACTTTTATTAAGTGACCCAGAGTTTAAATTTATGTATGCTTTTCTGATTTTGTTTCATTATAGAAGTCTTCAAAATATTTTGTAAAATCTATTTATCAGTAGGCAAGGAGATGTGGTAAAAGAAAAAGGAAAGACAAATGTGAAAACCTTTGATAAAAAAAAAAAACTTTAAGTGGTTGTTCATACAGATATAAACTTAATATATGGATAGGCACTGGATATACACACATATATAAGGGAAATATGCACATATTTCTAAAACACATATATATATGGGAAATCTTGACCTCAGGTATTTCATTATAATAATGCAAGAATGGACTAACACAGTTAGAGAAAGTTATTCTTTGAATGTGAGGAAGAATTAATTAAGAAGTATTTGAAGGACAACAAGAAAAATTAATGAAGTCTGTCATAATTTCAGTATCCTAAATGAATATGTTAGGAATAGAGTTGTGCCAACAGATAATATTTTCTTGAAAAATAAATACAAATAATACTTCTAGATATGATGGATCATATACTTTCAAAAGGGTACTCTTTTGAGTCAGTAATTTCTTTCCGGGTTTCCCAACATCGGAGACTTAAACAAATAAGAGGTTATTTTTCATGTGCACTTCATTTTTACTCTACACTTAGAAGTTTCAAGTGCTTCTCTCCAAAAGAAGTTCACAATGTATTGCTTTTCAGGTACTCCCTTTGTAAGATAATTTTTATTTAGGACACCTATTATGGGGGCGGTGTAGATAAAAGAGAAGGCTTGAATTTGATCCATTAATAGCATTGAAGTACAAGAGGCTGGCACAGATAATTGAAAACTCTAGAAGCAGGGAGAGGAGATGGCTGCAGTAAAGATAAATTATGGAAGTATAACTTTACATAATAACTTGGATTTTACATAATTCTGGGGGACTTTACATAATTCTAGATATTAAGAGCCTAAAGCATGCAATAATCACTATGGCTTGGGGGAAGGTGGATGCATTCCTGCTTACCATATTTAGCATTCCAGTATGCATTCTTACTTTTTTCCTTTCTTCCTCATTTTTATTAAGTTTTACAATTTAAGTATATGACATGCATATGCACATACCCACAGTCCATTGCAGATGCTTGTTTTTAGCTGCAATACTAAAAGCACCAATCTCTCAACTTATAAAATGGCTCATTGAAATGGCAAATTAAACAAAGAGGTTGGTGGTATTTTAAGAAGTTTAAAATATGCACTGAGCATTTGACATCTTTGTGGTCACTCTGAGTTCAAGCAAATCTTAATTTCATGGCAATTCTTGTATTTGAAATATAGGTAAACCACCAAGTCTGTGTCTAGTGGAAGCATACATTCAAAACAATAATTTAAAACAAGTAGGATAATATTCCTTGTCCACTCTGTTAAATGTGGCAGAGTGGGATGGCCAGTATTGGCTATAAGAACCATCACTGGCAAAAACCTTAGGTAGTGATTGGAAAACCTTTCAAAATAGAAGGTGTCTTAGAATGACTTAGATTTGATAATTGCTAATAGGTCTTTAGCAATGGCTTATTATTTCAATATATGCATGCAAAACATGCAGAATTACTTTTCTTGAATGTATTAATTTCTAAATAACTTGACCTTTAGTTTTCCTTTCATTGGTTTGTATTGAAACGTGAGGGTTTTTTTGTGTGTGTGTGTGTGTAAAGTGTTTAAAGATGTTCATTCCTTAGTTTCAAGGAATACCCACCCATATGATTTCCATTTTTCAGGGAAATATGCATTGGATTGCTTACTCAGTGTCAAAAATTTTATAAATAATCAGAGAGACGGGGAAAAGGAGATCATAAACCAAAAATAGCCACTGCTTCTGTAGAACACTTGAGACCATGTTAATGCCAATATTTTGCTTGTAAAGGTCATTTAAGGTACCATTTTTGAAGTATGTTGTAATTTCAGAGGACAAAATACATTTCATCTTCAATCAATCAAATCATCTAGAGATAATTTTGATATTATGCACAAGAAGAGTAGCTAATGATGTAGTAAATGTGTATGACTCCACTGACAGACTTTTATTAAGTGACCCAGAGTTTAAATTTATGTATGCTTTTCTGATTTTGTTTCATTATAGAAGTCTTCAAAATATTTTGTAAAATCTATTTATCAGTAGGCAAGGAGATGTGATAAAAGAAAAAGGAAAGACAAATGTGAAAACCTTTGATTAAAAAAAAAAAACTTTAAGTGGTTGTTCATACAGATATAAACTTAATATATGGATAGGCACTGGATATACACACATATATAAGGGAAATATGCACATATTTCTAAAACACATATATATATGGGAAATGTATTTTGATTTATGTGGTGTTTCTTTTCACATCCCACCTTCCTGTAGTAGGAATTGATGCTACTGCTGAAACAGTGGAATCACACCTCACAAACTCCATAATTTTAGCCTGCCTAATCTTCATGCATTGCACCTGGTTCATTGTCTCCATGCACTCTACCAATTTCCACAGGCTAGAGTTTCAGCCTTAACTGGCTGCTGGTCAAAAACAAATACAGGAAATATAAATGTGTTGCTGCATCCATGCTTCCCCAACACAACAGATAGATAAAAGACTTTTAAGTACTGCAGCACTGCAGCAGCTTTTTTTATTTTCAGTAAAAGCATGCCAATTTTGCTTTCAATATATTATATTTTAAGATTTTAAAAATTTCTATTTCCAGAAAATAATTTTTAAATTACCTTTTGGATCCTGAGGTGAAATTTAACTCGCATTGTATTCTAGGTCGTGGGAATATGTACCCCTGCTTTTGCTGCAGTAAGCATTCTTGCTGAAATGTTTTGCATACTTGCTAGAAAGTTTTCTGCATATTTTAACAAGAGAGATGCATCTGTGGAAATTTATGTATGGAGTGTTAGGTATTGTGGTACATATGTAAACTTGTTTATAAAATATGCAAATTTCTTGTCATTATTAATACTAACACCTGTCTAAACCATGTGTTACTCAGAGAAAAAAAATCGCATGTATTTGTTGTAACACAGAGATTTGCTAACTTGAATTTTTTTCAACAATTTAGTTTTTATACTTTCTTGCAAATTTTAATTTTGGCTCCCAATTTCAAAGAAGAAAAACAAAATGTGCCATGGCATTATGAATATATTCAAAGCAAATGTGGTTTGATAAATGTAGAGAACTACTGAGGAACAAAACATATTTTTGTCTGTAAAATTCAGTTTGGGTTTAATGCTTCTCATTCAACTATTCAACTGTTATTCTAGTCATTTTGGATCTCCAAACTCATTACTGATGTATCATGTAAGATACACTTTCCTGAGCAGAAATGGTAGTTTAGACAATAATAACCCAAACTATATATAAAATGTGAAGAAGTCAAACAGTAAACATGATTAGAAAGAGTAAAAGGCAAAAGTATTTTTGCCCAGGGGATCTAGAAAATTCAAATTGCAGAAGACACGGTAGTCAAATCTCAAAGTATAGGCAAGTATTTGACATGGCAATGGATGCCTTTCTACCATAGATTTTATGGAAAATGTGTAAGTGTAGGGTATAGTCAATTTATTAGGCTCCAATTGTTTTGTTTTAAGTCATATTAGTAGTCATCAGGGTAAAGATCAATATAAATAAAATTTGTTAAGAAACTCTGTAAAGGGGGAACTCTAACAGTGCACAATGGGCCTGGTCCAGGGGAATGATTGTGTGCAATTAGCTTAT
>NW_012104809.1:1309576-1315233 GCF_000951045.1 Mandrillus leucophaeus
TAATTTGAGGGGAAAGGTAAAGACAGAATAGGAACAAAATCCAAGGTCTTAGACCACTTGTTTATATTTTTCCTAAGTATACGATAAGAAAATGATTATGGACTTGAGAGTGGAATCAGGATGCATTATTTACACCACACATTTTTCTGAAGGCAGGGACGGTGGCATTTACTTTGTTGTTGCAATGCATTAGGCAGATAATACATAGTTTGCTGCTCCATTCATTTCTTTCACAGTTAACATTTATTAACTGATAGTCTTTTGCTTTAGTTTTGCAAAATAAAACTTTGTCTCTTGCATAATTACTAGAAGACTACACAAAGTGAAGCAAAAATTATGTTTCAATGATCACATTACGAATGGCCACATAGCCACGATTAGGAAGTATACTTTCCTCTCTTACTCTATTTGAATATGATTTAAAATATATTAACTTTTAATAATTTAAAATATTAACTTTTTTAAAGTACAGTAAAACAATATTTTCAAAGACTTTCAGTAATAACGTGTTGACATTGAAACCATTTTTTGACATCATAATCAAATGAAAACCCATTTTACAGTGGTTTAGGGCAAATGTTCATGACATTCTGGTTAGTCTGATTTGATATGTACTATTACATTATGCTTTTCTCAAAAAGATTAAATAAGTTAATGACTTTATAATTGTCAAGTTGTTAGCTGAAGGGTAGTAAAAATAATCTTGGTTATTTACGTGCATTTTTATTTTCACCTATAAAACCAAAATGTAATTTTGTATCTTCATTGTTTCGGTTAACACAGATTGGAAGTAAATGGGTCAATGTGAGAAGCTTTTTTGTGTGTGTGAGCTTCCTGAAGGATCATGATGTGATTGTTTAGGATTGGTGGTTTATAGCAAGGTGAGAAATTTGAGACAAGCAGTTCAGAGTTTTGAGACGTAAACTGTCCCTTGATATTTTTTAATGAAGATTTGATGGGTCTTTCATGCAATTCCTAAAATGAATAATAAAGTTGTCTAGGAGTTTTCTTTTCCTGGACAAGAGTCTTTCAGAGCAGTAAGGTCATGATAATGAAGAGAACAGAATAGTAACATCACATTAACAAAGACAGTGTCCCCTGCAGGGTTAGATGTCAACATTTTCAGAGGATTAACATTTAAGAGAAATAAGTGAAAAAATTAAAATAAAAAAGCACACACTCTTACAAACTTAAAACAGGTAAGGATTTTTTATTTTCTACCACAGAATCAGCTCATGTTTATCTTTTCAAAAGATTTCCCAGGTCTATTTCAATCTTCCACTGAATTAAAAAAAAAAAAAAAAAAAAAAAAAAAAAAAAAAATCTGAACTCTAAAACCTCAAGATTACTTCTTCAAATGGCATTCTCACTGCCTCAAAGAGTTAATGACACTTTCACAGACAATTTACATCCTGTTTCTTGAAGTACCCCAGGGTGCTTTTCCCTGCAGCTGAAGGTACCAGATAAGGAGTCCATGGAGAAATTACCCTTAATCTCAGGAGCTGCTCCATTGCCTACACATGTCCTATATCTAATCTTTTCTGTCTTCAATTCATTCTTTCCTTCATTCAACAAATAACTTATGGGTTCCTAGAGTGGACAAACTGTACAACAGTCACTGGGGACAAAGACAGAAAAGAGGGAAACAGATTTCTGAAGCTACATGTCCATCTGATCTGAAAAGAAAGACAAGTAACTGTTAACATTGTAATCACAATGAGTGGTCTGAAGGAAAACATGGGCTGGGATTCCAAAGAGCCTGTGTTTTCCTTAATTGCAAACACTGCAATTACTTTTGCACCAACCTAGTAATAAGAAAAACTAACCTAATGTCTTTTGGCATGGTTCGGGAAAGATTTTCTGAAGAAGTAAAGTTTAAGCATAGAATTGCATGATGAGTGGGATTTAGCCAGTTAACACTGAAGTGAAAGGGAGAAGACAGAGAAAATATCAGAAACAGAAAAAAATATTTATTTAACCATTAATTTGACATATTTATTTCTACCATGTTTTGTGTCAGAAAACTTTCTTGGCATTGTGAATACAGCAGGAAAAAAAGAAAAAAAAAATCAAAAAGCACGCCTACTCACACACTCTGGGAGAGATTTAAAACACGTATGAAGTTTCAATACAGGAAATAATAGTGTTGTCAAGGGGTTTGAAAACAGAAGGGTGGTTTGAATTAAGAGACAAAATATGAGAAAAACTTGCAAATGAGGCTTCAGAGATAAGCAAGTTTAGATTAGCCAGGGTTCTTTTCCAAGCCGTAGTAAGGAATTCAGACTTTTCTTCAAGATAATGGAAAGCTACAGAACTGTGAGAATGTATTTATTTATTTATTTATTTATTTATTTATTTATTGAGATGGAGTCTTGCTCTGTCGCCCAGGCTGGAGTGCAGTGGATGGATCTCGGCTCACTGCAAGCTCCACCTCCAAGGTTCACACCATTCTCCTGCCTCAGCCTCCTGAGTAGCTGGGACTACAAGCACCTGCCACCATGCCCGGCTAATTTTTTTTGCATTTTTAGTAGAGATGGAGTTTCACTGTGTTAGCCAGGATGGTCTCAATCTCCTGACCTCATGATCCAACTGCCTTGGCTTCCCAAAGTGCTGGGATTACAAGTGTGAGTCACCGTGCCCGGCCGAGAACTTTAAGTAAACATAGAATTGCATAGCATGCCTAATTACATTTCCAACAGCATTATACATGAAGGTAAAGCTCCATGACATTGAGCTGGGGAATGATTTTTTTGGATGTGAATCCTAAAGGGCAGGCAACAAAAGCAAAAATAGACAATGAGATTACATCAAACTAAAAAGCCTCTGCACAATCAAAGGAACACTCAATAGAGTGAAGAGACAACCTAATGAATGGAAGAATATATTTGCAAACCATACATATGATAAGAGGTTAGTATACAAAATATGTAAAGAACTCAGATCATCATAAATACACTACTAAGGAAGCAAATAGTCTGATTAAAACATGGACAGAGGATGTCCATGGACATTTTTCAAAAGAAGACATACTAATGGACAAGAATATTTTAAAAATTCAACATCACTAATCATCAAGGAAATGCAAATTGAAATCACAACAGTATATCACCTCATACCTGTTAGAATGAATATTATCAAAAAGATGAAAGATAATAAGTGTTGGAAAGGATGCAGAGGAAAGAGAACACTGTGAAAGGAAAATAAATCTTGGGGCCCCTAAATCACTAAGGTAAAGAAAAAAGTCAAGCTGGAAATTGTTTAGAGCAAACCTGCCTCTCATTCTATTCAAAGTCATCCCTCTTCCCACTGAGACAAATGCATATCTGATTATCTCCTTTGGAAAGGCTAATCATAAACTCAAAAGAATGAAACCATTTGGCTGTCACCTATCTGTGACCTGAAAGTGCCCTTCCTGCTTCCAGTTGTCCTGCCTTCTGTATATAACCAATGTACATCTTCCATACGTTGATTGATGTCTCACATTTCCCTAAAATATATAAAACCAAACGGTGCCCTACCACCTTGGGTGCATGCTGTGAGGCCCTCCTGAGGCTGTGTCATGGGCATGCTTCCTCAGCCTTGGCAAAATAACCTTTCTAAATTAACTGAGACTTGTCTCAGATATTCGGGTTTCACATTTTGGTAACCATAAAGGGATTCTGAGAAGAGTTGCCCCTGACCTTGAACAAATCACCTATCTTTACCTGCTATCAACTTGAGCTATCTTTATGGCTCAAATCAATAGAAAAATTTGCTGAGGCCTAGAAGCACCCCCTTGAGAGAATCCCTAATCTCCCAAAATGTGGTCATGGTTTAAAAAATGTACTGCTGTACAACTCGTTTTTCTGGAGTTTTACTTGCTTCCAACACGGGGAAGGCAAGTTTTCCTGCTTGCATGACGATGGAAGGCAGGTAATTCCTCCATGGTGTTTGAGCTCACTTCCATCAGGGAAGATGAGTTTGCGTTTTTTTCTGCTTCTAGGATGGTAGAGAGCAGTCTTCAGTCTGAGACTCATCCCTAGGTAAATAACTGAATTGGGGTTTTTTCTTGGCTACAGTTAAGATTAACAACCAGCTGGTCTTAATTTCTCCTTAGCATTAGAGCGCTCAGTAATCACATAAGTTGTACAATCATTTGTTTTGCTTAACTGTTTTTGTTGTAGTGGTTGTCTGTTTGTTTCTGTTGTTGTTGTTGTTGTTATTTCAATGTTTTTTCCATTGGGTTTGACCAGCGCTATCAGATTTAATCAAATCTGAAGGTAAGTTCCAAATTATCAGGAACAAGGCCTCTGAAGAGGCTAAATTCTGCCTCCCTTACCCCCACCCCTTTGCGTCACACACAGGAAAGGTGGTATGGTCTGGGGAGAAAAATGGCCAACAAAAGGAAAAAAAAAAGGAAAGATTTTTGACTATGTACGGGACTTTATTTACATAACAAGGTCACCTTTTTGCTAGCCAGGCCAAATTGAAAGAGCAATGGCCGCTACCCCATGCTGCAGTTCCATAGCTAGGGTTCTGTCTTCTTTATTTCACCACAACAGCCTGAGTTTGTTTCGTAAATCAAGCACTTTCTGGTTTGATACTTGGTACTTCTGGAAGAGGAGCAATTTGTCCTAGCTGAAATATGGTAATGAGATAAAAAAATATTTAAAGTAGCTCAATGGTTAAAACTCAGCTTAATTAGAAGCTAACATGCAAGATGTGTGTGTGTGTGTGTGTGTGTGTGTAAGTCTGTTTATGTGTGTGTGTGTGTTTATATTTAAAAGGCTTTCATTTTTTTTTTCCCTCTCTCCAAGGATTTTGTCTTTTTTGAGCAAAAATATTTTTTTTTCTTCCCCATTGACTGAAATCTGTTTTCTTCATTTATTTCTGAAGTCTCTCCTTTCGCTTGCATCTTCTACTGCATGGGGGATCTATAATAGTTTGTAATAGCCTAAGGTTTCTTAAAGAAAATGAAGAAGTTGCCAGACTCCCTTTTGGGGAGAAAGCTCTGATTTTCCTTATGGAACCCGAAGAGTGTAATTAGACAAGTTTGTCTCAGCTCTTAAACTGCTTGTCACCTGATTTTTTTGACTAAAATAGTTATTGCAACAGAGGCTACTCTTAGGTTTTTAAGAAAGAGTGTAGTTTATGTGCACTGTAAAAGAATCACATGGTCTAGCTTCATAGTAATTCTCCCTTTTTGAAGACCCAGGAGTTAGTGTGGGCTCTCCCCAGAACTCAGAAGATAGATAGTCCCTATCTAAAAGAAATTGGTCTCCTTACACAATCCTGTGATAGATTTCTATGATTTCATGCTTGATTTGGCATCCATCTTTAATCCCTCTCTAGCATCACTAGACATTTTCTCTCTGTACCTTGAGATATAATTTTTGATATCTGATTTTTCTCCTAAGAGTTGTTTCCTTCATTATGCAGATATAGGGTTATTTAGCTGACATCTGCCAGGGTAATGAAAAAGGCTATCAAACATTTGCAAGTGTAAGATAAGGGAAAAAGCAAGTCTTATAAATCTATAAGATGTATTTCTAGGCCGGGCGCGGTGGCTCAAGCCTGTAATCCAAGCACTTTGGGAGGCTGAGACGGGTGGATCAGGAGGTCAGGAGATTGAGACCATCCTGGCTAACACGGTGAAACCCTGTCTCTACTAAAAAAAT
>NW_012104809.1:1315357-1323015 GCF_000951045.1 Mandrillus leucophaeus
AAAAAAAAAAAAAAAAAAGATGTATTTCTATAGGTATGCTTAATACATCTATGTATTTATATAATGTGTACACAATGTTTCACTACTGAAGATGTAGAAAAGAGATCTAATTAACTGGCTTAAAGAAAAATAAAAGCCCTTAAATGAAATATTTACCAGAAAAAAAGAAAAGATTAGTCAAATGTTTTTTCAAGTTTACATGATTAAGTAGAATCTTTAATAAAAGAGCTAGCTTTGAAATTATTGGTAAAGTAATATTAGAAATGTCTTAAGAATTGCCAACATGCATTTTTGTTTGCATTTTTTGATCGAGCAATTTCATCCTTATCCTTGCCAAATGATATAAGTTGTCAAAATTTGGCATGGGGTCAAAAAACTGTAAACTCAGCCCAAAACAAAATGATCTTTGCTTGTATAATTGTTAACAAATAAGGCATTGGTATTGGTTTAATGAAAATAGATATATCTTAAGTTATTTAGTAAAATTTCCATAACTTCTAATCCTGTGGCTTTAGTCAGTCTAGTCTACAGGCAGAAAGGAGGTTTGTTTTGCAAAAGAACTGTTATCATCTATGTTTCAAAGCTAACCTATAAACTAAGTTTCTCCCAAAGGTAGTTCAACCTATGCCCAGGAATCAACAAGGATAGTTTGGAAGTTAGAAGCAATATGGAGTCAATTAGGTCAGATCATTTTTGTTGTCTCAGTTATAATTTTGCAATGATGTTTTCATAACTTTAAATAAGGACTATTGAAGTTTTCATAAATAATCTCAGTAAATGACTAAAATTAAAAAATTAGGTAAATGTAATGGGATAAATACTTGTACACAAATTTATCATAATTTAGAATTTAAAGTTAAATTAAATAATAAATATTTCATTATTTGGGAATTTTCCAATAAAAATATATTGTAGGAAAACATTCTTTCTAAAAAAAAGTATCTTTTCATAAAGGTGAATATTTTTTGTCTAATTCAAAGCTTACTTAAAGTTTATGTATGAAACAAGATAAAAGGAACAAGGAAATAAGAGATGTAAAGAAAGTTATAGGAATGAAGATGTTTTTCTCTTTTTTTTTTTTTGCAAGAAAGTTTTAAGATAAATAATTTTATAAAAGAAATACTTTCATATGAGAAAGAATGTCGTATGTAAGTTTCATCCTAGAATAAAGTGACTAATTGTTTAAGAAAGAGAAATGTTCAGGACAAACCAGAAAGTCCAAGTATATCATGAATGATCTGTGTAAGTCACTATAAGGAATTTATTTTTAAAAATTAAAAAACCAAAAACTTTTAGTTGATCAAGTTGCCTATGAGTAAAGGGAAATTATAATGGTCTTTCTAGAGATTGGGTTTGATGTAAAAACAAACACACAACACTTATACACTAAATAATTTATAACAACAATGAAATTTTCTTATGAGGTTGATTTACTCTTAATAAACTTTAAAATATTTTAATTTTTTTAACCCAAAGTTCAACTTTTATTACATCTCACTGTTTTCGGTTTTATCTCACCTTTTAAAAGAAGCAAAATAGTAATACTCTCCTTTAACTCATTTTCAGCTCATATTAGTTTTTGTTGTTGTTGTTATTATTCATTTTGTTTTTTCCTCTTGGATTCTGTTTGTTATGGCCTGATGCTAACAATGGTTCCTTAAAATTCTAAAGAAAATGTTTTCTTCTAACAATACTCTGTGCACTGCAGAAAGGTTTTTCTTTTGCCTTTTGGTAACTGGCGTAACAGATTTTATGTTTATCAAAATAATGTCTATACCATTTTTATTAAATATTGGTTTGCTTAGAAAAAACAGGAATAATTTTTTAATTAAGATTATTCCATCTGTTTATTTTTCTGTATGTGCTTTTAAAGTCTTTGTGACACTGAGTTACAGGGCTTTGACTCCTGGATCTAAAAAGGACACCAAGTCCTGTTAAGTCTTAAATTCTACAGCAATTAAAGCCTCATCTTCAGACCTGGTGGAAGATGCCAATCAAAATAAACTGTGTTCCTGAGAAACAGGGCCAGAAATTAAAGCTATTCAACTCCTCAAGGCCCATGGACTACTGCAGAAGAAGTGGGCATGTTAGAGTGTAACGACTGATTTTGAGAGATAAAATGAGTTCAGTTTCTTTATAAATTAACCATGGATATCAAAGGTACACTGATGCAAAATCAGCATATGGGCCCTTATGTCAGATTAACAAAGTTTTCTTGAAGCATTAACTGACTCTTTCTTAAAAGTTATAAAGATTATAAAAGGCTTATGGGAGTTATATCTTATGGTCAAGACTAAAATTGTATATATTCTTTATACAATTTTAAGAAACAAATTTAACTGCTTCATGCTGTTTATATTAGAGCATATTGCTTGGAAAATTAAGAAACCTTCAAAGAATGAAGGTTTTTGCCTTTTTTGAAATCCTTGAGTTCTCACTTTAGTTAAATTAATGAATTATTTGACAATAACCTGTGGTCCTATTTTGCGATATCAAGTGTTTTAAACATTTGGTATTGGAGAAACTGTCCCAAATCAAATTATAAATTATGTCTTCTTCTGACCTAATTAATCCTTTATGCTATTAGATTCCCTAAAGTCCAAAAATGGCATATTTGGCTTATTTGGTATAAAAATTATACAGAAAGCATTGTCAAATGTGAAATGGTATTTGGCTTTCTTTGGGCTATATTTGTATAAATTAGTCATTAACATGTGTTCCAAAATTATGGAAAATATATAATTCTGATATGACAGCGTACATTATCAGTAATAATTATAAGTGTAATGTTAATTGTCATGTGCCACAGAAGTAACAAGTTTCCTTGCCAATTGGGTCTTTATGGCTTCCCTAAAACTTTTTTTCATCAATGGATAATTGTTGTCTTGTTTTGGTCATCTTCAAAGGGTTGTTTTATAATCAGCTATAAAACTTTAACAGATGTTCTTGAATGCAGGTTTCTGAAAACTTTGGAGACTGTGACATCAAAATATAGGAAGAATTTTCAGGACTCATGGAAAGCCAAAATGTTCATGAATATCAAACAGAAGAGGAGTTAACTGTATGGACTGAACTAATAATATCAGACTGAAGTAATCTTTTTGACTTTTTCCATAAAATGTTGCTGATCCTTTGTTTTGTTTTCCAGAGTCAAGGAAACTTTTCTTTTGAGGCATTGACAGCTTTTTAACAATTAAGTAACTCCTACAAACCAAATTTGGGGCATATTTGTTTCTCTTTACCTGATTTCTAGAAAACTTGGGAACTTTTGAGTATTATTAACTTATGGCAATACATTTATTTGCATAATTGTAATAAAAACCTGTTTTCACATGTAACAGGACACAATTGGATAAGCTAGTTATTTTACTAAGGCTTTGACTGGAATGGTATGCTTTGCTTTAAGGAATCAAACTCGACTTATAGAGGCAATAAAAGTCCCTTGGGAAAACTGGATTCATACCTTGTCCACACAGTTTTTGTACAAGGTTTCTGACCTGTACAAACCTGTGGTAAGTAAAGAATGTCTCACTTTCTGACAGCCAGGAATCTCAAATTGTCTTTGTACCTCAAGAGGAGAGGAATTCACCCAACTCATAGGTGTCAGAGGATACAAACCCATGGCAGGGCTTGGCTTTTATTTTATCCATTTATTTATTTTTTGGGATGGAATCTCACTCTGCTGCCCAGGTTGGAGTGCAGTGATGAGATCTTGGCTTACTGCAACCACTACCTCTTGCTTTCAAGCAATTCTCCTGTCTCAGCCTCCCAAGTACCTGGGAGTACAGGCGCTCACCACCATACCTGGGTAATTTTTGTGTTTTAGTAGAGACAGGGTCTTGCCATGTTGGCCAGACTGGTCTTGAACTCCTAACCTCAGATGATCTGCCTGCCTCGGCCTCCCAAAGTGCTTGGGATTACAGGCATGAGCCACCATGCCCGGCCCAGGGCTTGACTTTTAAAAAGCCTGATCTGAGATTCTTTCTATGGAAAAAAGTTCCATCAAAACCAATTTTAAAAGCTTATGTGAAAAATAATTATTCTTTCTTCACTTTATACAAATAATCAGGCCAAGTTTAATAAAGCAAATCTGTCCTACCATGATTTGTCTTAGTAAAAATGGGAAACTGAAGAGAGAATTGTTTCAAAAACTGTAGTACATGTAATGTTAGATTCTAGTCATGATTAATGTTTTTCAGTTTTTATTATTTTCTACATTTTGGACTGAATTCTAATTTTTCCTGGCTACGAGTCTCCAAAATAATGTTTTCAATTTTTTCTTCTTTCTTTTCCTTTTTTGCCCATTTTTTTCTAATTAAAAATTACTGAAAACTAAGCTGTGCTTTCTTAAAGCCCTGAAAACTGAAGCTAAACAATTTAAACTTCAGAAGAAAATAACAGCAACCTATTTATGTACGTAAGCCACTTTCATACCTGCCTACTGATGTATGGACTTTAGAGTAATGTGGCCTATACAGATTTTCCAGGATTGTTCTTCCGTTTGTTGTTGTTTTTCTTGACTCCTCCCCTTATTTTACCTTCACAGGACATGAGATTTTACAATCTGCTAAAAATGAGCTTTCCTAGTAACTTGTGACATACCCATCTAAGAATAAACCATCCTAGCCATGAGAGATCAGATGAAACCTGAGACCAAAAACTCATTTTCTTCTAAAATGCTTTCTCCAAAATATTTTAAAAGGAAAAGTGGGGAAATGTGAAAAGAAAAATAAATCTTGGGGTCTCTAAATCACTAAGCTAAAGAGGAAAGTCCAGCTGGGAACTGCTTAGGGCAAAACTGTCTCCCACTTTGTTCAAAGTCATCCCTCTGTTCCCTGACATAAATGCATATCTGACTACCTCCATTGGAAAGTCTAATCAGAATCAAAAGAATGCAACCATTTGTCTCTTACTTATCTGTGACCTGGAAGCACCCTCCCTTCTTCGAGTTGTTCTGACTTTCTGGACGAAACTAATATCCATCTTACATGTATTGATTGCTGTTTCATGTCTCCTTAAAATGTATAAAACCAAAATGTGTCACGACCACCTTGGGCTTATGTTGCCAGAACCTCCTGAAGCTCTATCATGAGTACGCATCCTCAACAATGGCAAAATACCCTTTCTAAATTAACTGAAACCTTTCTTAGATATTTGGGGTCCACAACTTGTATATTGCTAGTGGAAGTGTAATTGGTGTAACCACTGTGGAAAGCACTATGAAGTTATCTCAAAATAGAAAAATAAAACTATCATATGATCCAGCAAATCTGCTACTGGCTATATATCTACATGGTATGAAATTAGTATGTCATAGAGATATCTGTACTCCCATATTTATTGCATGGTTCATCACAGTAGCCACGATATGAAATTAACCTAAGTATCAATCAATAGATGAATAGATAAAAAATGTGTTATGTATACACAATAGAATATTATTCAGCATTTAAAAAGAATGAAATCTTTTCATTTACAACAACATGAATATACCTGAAAGACATTTTGTTAAGGACAATAAGCCAGGCACAGAAAGACAAATAATGCCTGATTTTATTTATATTTGGAATCTTAAAAAACTGAACTCATAAAAGTGGAGAGTATAATGATACTTACCAGAAGCTGAAGGGTGGAGGGATTGGGACTATGTTAGTCGAAGGATAAAACATTTCAGTCTGCTAAGGCGAATAAATTCAAGAGATCTAATTGTGCATCATAGTAAATATAGCTAATAACAGGACATTATATACTTGAAAATTTTTAAAAAGCAGTAGTATCTGAGGTGATGAAAAATTTTGGAAATGGAGAGTTGGAGGTGGGCCTAGTGGGAGGTGTTTTGGTCATGGGTGTGAATCCTTTACATAATGATGGTTGCACAACATTATGAATATAATTAATGCTACTAAATTGCATACTTAAAGTTGTTACAAGGACAAATACTATTTCTTTATACTAGATTTTTTAAAATAGTTTTTAAAAATATGTTAAAAAAAGAGTGCATGCCAAAGGGACATAGGAGCAAAATTGAAAGAGCTCTCAATGACTAAAATTTGAGAAATCTGAGCAACAAAAATATTACTGAATCATTACTAATATAAAAACAAGAATTCATCATGATATAAATAAATGATTGAATAAACAAATAAATGGAAGACATCAATTTTCTTACAGAAGAATTGCAAAAATATACATATGTAGATGCTGTCTCAAAGAAGTGGAGTTTATCCCTTTACTAAATCCCCATCACTCTGAGGGTGCATTAAACTTGGTGTCTAGCTTTCAAAGTACAGAATAGGAAAAGGGAAATCTAGTCTTCTTACTGTGGAAAATCTGCCAGATACCACCTTAAACTAATCATAAAGATGAGCATCATTAGTGATGTTAGGTGGATATCATGTGTTTCCACATATAATGTGTCAAGGACACATCAACTTTGGTATTCTTTTCAAAATCTCATAACCCAAGTCTAATAGTGGGAACAGGAAAAAAACACAAACCCAGTTTTGGGGTTATTGTACAGGATACTGTTCAAAAGTATTAAATACTTCTGTGCCAAGGGCATAACAAATAAGGAAAGACTGAGAAACTGTCAGAGGCCAGATGGGTGTGAGGACACATGATCACTAATAAAATATGATATTCTGGATTACAACAAGGGACATTATAAAGACTATGATATGGTTTGGATGTTTTGCTCCCTCCAAATCTCATGTTGAAATGTGATCTCAAGCCTGCATATGTCAGAGGTGGGCCTAGTGGGAGGTGTTTTGGTCATGGGGGTGAATCCCTCAGGAATGGCTTAGTGCTGTCCTCGTGGTGATGAGATAGTTCTCACTCCATAAGTTCACACACGATCTGGTTGTTTGAAAGATCCTGGCACCCTTTGCCTCCTTCTCTTGCTTTCTTTCTTACCATGTGACCCATTGGCTCCCCTTTATATTCTGCCATGTTTGTGAGGTTCTGAGATCCTCACCAGAAGCAGATGCCAACACTAGGCTTCATGTACATCCTGCAGAACGGTGAACCAAATAAATCTATTTTCTTTATAAATTACCCACCCTCAGGTATTCCTTTACAGCAAAGCAAATGGACTAACACAGACAATCAGTTAAAAAAAATAGTAAAGTCCAAATAATATCTGGAGTTTAATTGATTGTAATGTACCAATGCCAGCCTCTTAGTTTCAACAAATGTAGCAAGGGAATGTAAGATTCCAACAATGGAGGAAACTTGTGAGAGGGTTAAAGAAACTCTCTGTATTATACTGCAGCTTTCCTATAAATCTAAACATATTTCAAAGTAAAAAAAGTTTAAATAAAAATAAATAAAAGGCAGCCTCATACCTGTCACAGTCTGCAGGACACTACAGTGCCAGCAGGGTCATGTCCTCTCTTAGCTACTGAGTGAGCATGGAGAGGTCTTAAATACAGTAAGTTAATTATATTTTAACAGATATTGGCTCTGAAAATGTTACTTGACTTTTTTTTTTTCCTCTAGTGGGCCAGAGAACACTTCAAAACAATTCATGATTTGTGTTGGCTTTTTTTCATGTGTTTAGAATAACTGCCACGAAAAAATAATCATTTCAAAAAATAAATGAAAGCAAGCATCTTCTCAGAAAACTATTAAAGGACAGAGAGAACATTACATTTGACAAG
>NW_012104809.1:1323535-1326982 GCF_000951045.1 Mandrillus leucophaeus
ACACAACATTTTCTAAAATGCAAAATGTGTGTTCTCTGGCTTTTGCATATAATTTAGTTCTTCTATTTAATTAGTGAGTGATTCTTAATTATTTTAATTTGTACTTTATTAGAATTTTCAGCTTTTCTTCTCTGGTTTCTCCTCATCTTTGTGGTTTTATCTACCTTTAGTGTTTGATGTTGGTGACCTACAGATGGGATTTTGGCGTGGATATCCTTTTGGTTGATTTTGATGCTATTCCTTTCTGTTTGTTAGTTTTCCTTCTAACAGTCAGGTCCCTCTCAGCTTCAGGTCTGTTGCAGTTTGCTGGAGGTCCACTCCAGACCGTGTTTGCCTGGGTATCACCAGCGGAGGCTCAGTTGGAAATGCAGAAATCACACATCTTCTGCGTTGATCATGCTGGGAGCTGCAGACCAGAGCTATTCCTATTCGGCCATCTTGGAGCAGAGTAATTTGGACTTTATTATTTCACATTTAATCAATCCTTCATAATCGTGTCTAATAGTACAGTCGTTTTTCAGAGTATCTTGGCATGGCATAGTGGCTCATGCCTGTAATCTGAAAACTTTGAGAGGCTGAGGCAGGAGGATCTCTTGAACCCAGGTGTTCGAGACCAGCCTGAGCGCCATAGTGGGTCCCTGTCTCTAAAAAAAAAAAAAAGAATTAAAAGTAGCTAGGAAAGACCAGTTGATACTGCACCACTTCGCTCTACCCTGGGATACAGAAGGAGACCTTGTCTCAGAAAAAAAAAAAAAAAGAGATCAAAAAACAAAGAAATAAACAAACAACAACAACAAAAAACTCATGCCTGCACAGCTCATTTAATAAGTCTTAAATTAGTGTCTCTTACTCTTGCTCTTCCATCTCTAATATTGTCCAATCAAACTCTGCTTCTAATTATCTCTTACATTTTCTATAGCCGGTGGTCGGGAAGGGGAGACCCTTCCCCTCCAGGAAGGCTGATGACTGGTATCCACCCCCTACTTCAATCACCTCCTGACCATTCACAACTGTAAACATGAGTCATGGTAGTTTACAGCTTCTTCGAACATGGGATTTATACCTGACTCATTTTACGTTTTTTATACCACCCCGCACAATGTCTATCATTATTGGAATCAGAATTTGTGTTTTTTTTGACATCCTACCTACTAAAATAAAACACATCATATAAAAGAAACCCAAATAAGCAAAAACACTAATTTTCTGGAAAAAAAAAGTGTGTGTATAGTTTTTCTCATGCTATTAATCTCCACTTAGCTTGAGCTTGTCATTCTACCTTGTTTGTGTGTTTGCATGTGTGTGTGTGTGTAAATTTCAAGAGTCCTTTATTAGACCTTTCCTAAAACGCATCTAGCACCCATCAATTTTATTTTTTGATCTCTTCTATGACTTCTGTACTTTTTCAGTCTTTGTAATATTCAGGGTCTTACAGAAACAAAAAACCAGAACTAATATGATAGGTATTATATTTATACACATATATGTGCACACACACATATACACATATATACATACATATTATGTATATGTTGAATGTCCCTTATTTTAAATGCCTAAGACAAGAAGTGTTTCAGATTTTTGAAATGTATATACTACACACGTTAAGCCTCCTAAATCTGAAAATCCAAAATTTAAAATAATCTAATGAGCATTTCCTTTGAGATATATTGGTGCTCAAAAAAAAAATTGAGTATTGAAGGATTTCAGATTTCAGATTTTCAGATTGGAGGAGTCAACTTCAATACATATACATGAAAGTAGATTTATTATATGAATTGGCTCACAGAGTTATGAAGGTCAAGAAGACCCATGATCAACCATCTGCAAACTGGAAAGTCAATGACATAATTCAATCTGACTCCAAAGGACTGAAAAGCAGGAACCAATGGTATAAGTTCCAATAGAGGTTCAAAGACCTAAAATCCAATGATGTGGGAAGGTAGAAGACAATGAATGTCCCAGTTCCAGCAGAGAACAAATTCACCTTTCCTCTACTTTTTTGTTCCATTCAGTCCCTTAACAGATTGGATGATGCCTACCCACATTAATAAGGGTGCTCTTCTTTACTCAGTCTACTAATTAAATTGCTATTTCCTTTAGAAATACCCTTTCAGGCAAACCCAGATATATTTTATCAGCCATCTGGGTATCTTTTTGCCACGTCAATTTGACACGTAAAATTTACCATTCTAGCTTTCTACTGCTACTATTTTATTTTTTTCATTTAGTTTGTCTTTTCAACAGAAGAGGCCTTGCCTATCCATGATATCACAATTCATTGCCTACAGTGAATATAGGGGGGAAAAAAGAGATTTTAATTGTTTGCAACTTGTCTGGCTAATTACATATTTGCTGCCTTTGACTGTTAGGTGCATGGTCATCTCATATCAGAAACTTGCAAATGTGGCTGTGTCTTTCAGGTCTATTTCTATGTCTAACTTTTCATTGTATAATGTGAAAAATATGTAGTAATTAATTGGAAATCTAGACATTTTCACAGTTGATCACAGTCTTAAAACCCAAGAGGCAGAATTACAAATACAAATATATGTGTATATATGTGTGTGTGTGTATAATTTGTTTGTTTCTATATTATCATTTACCGTATTATAATTAGCATAATTTTCCAATTGATCAAATATTCTAATAACATAATTTGAAAGTTTACTTTAGCTTAATCATTACACATTGTATGCTTGTATCAAAATTGCAAATATTCCCTGTGATATTTTGTACATAGAGATGTACAAATACATCATTACCACTTAGATAAAGAAACTCAGATTAACAATAGTTAAGTACCATCTTAACTGAGTCAATAATGGAGCCAGAACTTGAACTTCTAGGAATCAGATTCTAGAGGCTATTCATTTCATCACAAAATTTCTCCTGACACTAGGACAAAATTATTTTTACAAATGGCAAGGTCAGGCAAAATAACTTGGTTCTTAGGTACTAAGTCATATTTCTTTTCAGTTATTTATTTTTAGTTCAATAGTTTTTGGGAAACAGGTGGTTTTCGTCTACATAGATAAGTTTTTCAGTGGTGATTTCTTAGATTTTGGTGTACCTGTCACCTGAACTGTATACACTGTACCTAATGTGTAGTCTTTCATCCCTCACCCCCTCTCATCCTTCCTCCTGAGTCCCCAAAGTCCATTAGATCATTCTTATGCCTGTGCATCCTCATAGCTTAGCTCCCACTTACAAGTGAGAAAATATAATGCTTGGTTTTCTATACTGAGTTACTTAACTTAGAATAATGGTCTCTACCTACATCTAGGTTGCTGTGAATACCAGTTTCCTTCCATTTAATGGCTGAGTAGTATGCCATGGTATAGAAATACCACATATTCTCTATCCACTTGTTGGCTGATAGGCATTTAGGCCAGTTCCATATTTTTGCATTTGCAAATTGTTCTGCTATAAACATGTGAGTGCAAC
>NW_012104809.1:1328367-1331306 GCF_000951045.1 Mandrillus leucophaeus
ACATTTTGATCAGAATTGCATTGAATTTATAAATTGCTTTTGGCAGTATGGTCATTTTGACAATATTGATATTACCCATCCATAAGCATTGGGGTGTGTTTCCATATATTTGTGTTACCAGTGATTTCTTTCAGCAGTGTTTTGTAGTTGTAGAGATCTTTCACTTCTTTGGTTAGGTATATTCTTGAGAATTTATTTCAGCTGTTTTAATAGGGGTTGAGTACTTGATATGATTTTCAACTTGATCGCTGTCCGTGTATAGCAATGCTACTGATTTGTGTACCTTGGTTTTTTATCCTGAAACCTTACTGAATTCATTTATCAGATCTGGTAGTTTTTGGCTGAGATTTTAGGGTTTTCTAAGTATATGCTTATACAATTATGTCATCAGTGAACAGCAAGAGTTTGACTTACTCTTTACCTATTTGGATGTCCTTTATTTATTTCACTTGTCTGATTGATCTGGCTAGGTCTTCCAGTACTATATTGAACAGAAGTGGTGAAAAGGGGCATCCTAGTTTTGTTCAGTTCTCCAGGAGAATGCTTTCAGTTTGTCCCTGATCAGTATAATGTTAACTGTGAGTTCGTGATAGACAGCTTTTATTACCTTTATGTATGTCCCTTCTATGCTAATTTTGCTAACGGTTTTAATCATAAAGGGATGCTGGATTTTTTCAAATACTTTTTCTGCATCTATTGAGATGATCTTTTTTTTTTGCTTTTAATTCTCCTAATGTAATGTATCACATTTACTGATTTGAGTATGTTAAACCCTCCCTGAATCCCTAGTATGAAACCCACTTGATCATGGTGAATTATCTTTTTGATATGATGTTGGATTTGGTTAGCTAGTATTTTGGTGAGGATTTTTGCATCTGTGTTCATCAGGGATATTGGTCTGTAGTTTTATTCTTTTGATATGTCTTTTCCTGGTTTGGGTATTAAGGTGATAATGGCTACATAGAATGATTTAGGGAGAATTTCCTCTTTTTCTATATTTCGAATAGTTTCAGTAAGATTGGTGAAACTCTGAATGTCTGATAGAATTCAGCTGTGAATCCGTCTGGTCCTGGACTTCTTTTGTTGACAATTTTTAAAAACTATCATTTCAGTCTCACTGTTTGTTATTGGTCTGTTCAGAGTTTCTATACCATCTTGATTTAACCTAGGAAAGTTGTATATTTTCAGGAATGTACCTATCTCCTTTAGGTTTTCTAGTTTGTGTGAAGGTGTTCATAGTAGCCTTGAATGATCTTTTATATTTCTGTGGTATCAGTTGTAATATTTCTCATTTCATTTCTAATTGAGCTTATTTGGATCCTTTCTTCTTTCTTTGGTTAATCTCTCTAATGGTCTATCAATTTTGTTTATGTTTTCAAATAACCAGTTTTTTGTTTCATTTATCTTTTGTATTTTTTTGCTTTAATTTCATTTGTTTCTTTTCTGATCTTTGTTATTTCTTTTCTTCTGCTGGGATTGTGTCTGGTTTGTTCTTGTTTCTCTAGTCCATTGGGTGTGAGCTTAGACTGTCTACTTGTGTTCTTTCAGAATATTGGATGTAGGCATTTAATGCTGTGAACTTTCCTCTTAGCATCATTTGTGCTGTATACCAGAGGTTTTCATAGGTTGTTTCATTATTATTGTTCAGTTTAAACAATTTTTATATTTCCATCTCGATTTTATTATTTTTGCAAAGATCATTCAGGAGCAGATTATTTAATTTTCATATATTACTGCTGTTTGAGGGCAACCTTTTAGAGTTGATTTCCAATTTTATTCCATTGTGGTCTGAGAGGAAGTCACATTTCTTAAACTTTACCTTAGTTTCTAGTATTGTTCTTGACACATAGAAAGTTTGAAAAGTGGCTGTACATTGTTTAGGGCTTTACGTTATGAACTAGGTAGAAATATTTGTTTTCTTTTCCTAATTAGACCTTTCTAAAGTATGAGTCACAAGTTTTACTACATGTCATTTTGTGATTTAATTTTTATTCCCAAATACTTCTCACATAAATTACTCTTATTTGTTTTTTATACAATCAAGAACATAGACTGAGATCTTGGTTCCCTAATGACCTACTCAATATTATGTTAAATTTGGCAAAGCTACATGCATTAGCATAGATGTACTATATAAGACCTTGGAAACAGTGAGTTTAGGGTTATTACAAATAAATGTTTACAAACTTGGTTTAAAAATCAACAATCATGGCCTAACACGGTGGCTCATGCCTGTAATCCCAGCACTTTGGGAGGCTGAGGCGGGTGGATCACGAGGTCAGGAGATGAGACCATCCTGGCTAACACGGTGAAATCCCATCTCTACTAAAAATACAAAACATTAGCCAGGCATGGTGGCGGGCACCTGTAGTCCCAGCTACTTGGGAGACTGAGGCAGGAGATGGCGTAAACCCATGAGGCAGAGCTTGCAGTGAGCTGAGATCACACCACTGCACCCCAGCCTGGGGTGACAGAGACAGACTCTGTCTCAAAAAAACAACAAAAAAATCAACTATTATGAAAACAATTTAAAAAAGCATATTTTTTGCAATATACTAGCAATAATGGAAGGATTATACAAAGTAAATTAGAATATTTTCTTCTACAATTAAATTTTGCATTAATCTTGTTTTTTCTCCATTAAGTCATAACAGAAAGGAGCAGAAATGGAGGAATGAAGCTGACTGTAAACCTTATCCAGAAGCTAGTAAACCAATTTATAGAAATGTTATCAATATTAGTTTACTGTTATTATATAAAAGAATTATATTGTTTAAAATGTCTTTTTCACAAGAATAGAAGCTTAAAACTAATAAATTAGTTGTCTTTAGAAATGTGTATAGAGAGAGCCAAAGCTCAGTCTTTAGAACTGCTCTCTTTCTCTGCCTCTCTTTCTCTCCCAAAGTGTAAAGACATAATTTCAATATGAGACAATTTAT
>NW_012104809.1:1332151-1337642 GCF_000951045.1 Mandrillus leucophaeus
TTTTCAATATAATTTTATTACTCTAATTTATTAATCTGACAGAAACATTTCAAATTAAAATGCTTTTCAATCAATACGTTCCAGTCGACTAAAAACTGCTTTGGCCATGTTAACCTGATACTTTATATGCTTAGAATGAAAGCAAATGTGATACCTAGGAAAACCTATATACAGATCTAGTTTCAAACAAATGAAACTGGCTTCATCTATAAGCTCATCAAAATGATTAGACCTGGTTTCTTATCGGAGCATCTTACAGCAGTAAAAGCTATGGGGAAAAGGCAGTATAAGTCATAGTGTAGCATTTAGCAACTTAACAGGTAAGCTTGTTTTATGCATTGTATGATGTGATATTTACACTGATTTGTTTTTACAGCTCAGAACATCTTTATGTAAGATTCTTGTAGATTTTTATGTGATTCTGATCACTGTATATAGTAATATTATTAAATATCACAGGAAATCAAAGCCAGAATGTGTATCATTTTGTTCATCATGATGTTTCGTTAGATTATGATTGGATGTAATCATGTATGTCAAATATTTAGATATTTTTGGTTACAAAGGACTTTTGCTATGTGTTGATATATTAAGCTATATAACCAGGTAATTCTAGTAGGCTCTTTCCAAGCTAATGTTCCTGGTTTCTGCATTGTTTTCTGGTTATCCTAAGTCATTGATCTAAGGTGCAATTCAGTATCTAACTCCCAGGGGTCTCTTTGGATCGTAGTTCCCCATGATTCCCATATATTTTTCAGACTGGGGTGCTACTTTATTTTCTGCCTCACTGAAAAATTGTAAGCCTTTTTTTCAAGGATTTTTGGCGTGAACTCTGGATGGGTACTTGGACCATGGTGATAAAAATGCACCATCTCATCTGGATTCTCTCTCACTATATTGCATTGAGCATCTGTAACCTAAAATAATAATGAGTTTTCCATATGTAACTGATGATGCTTTTCATAGTCTTGGATTACTTCCTCTTATTGGCCTCACTTCATAACATTTTTAGTTGATGTCATAGCAGATCCTATTTCCTAAGAGTTTTTCACTAACCACTAATCTAAATTTGCCTAAAATAAATCTTAACTCACATAAACAACAACAAAAATCAACTATCTGTGATCTTTAGTACACTGTTACAAGTATAAGTATTTACCTGTTACCTAACCCTAACCCTATGCAGTATCTCTGGTAGTTATCATTTTAAACATCTGTGATTTTTAAAATAAGCTAATTGGAAATTGGTTGTCTTCTGACTCTGCTTGTTAAACTAGATGCCTTATTACATGTTTACAATTTTTGTTAAATATTGCAATGATCTAATATCAGTTTGAAATGGCTGCCCAGCGGCAAGAAACATAACTTCTTATAGATAGGATCAGTTATAGTAAGTTAGGTAAGTAGGAAACTGAAGAAAAGGGCTCATGGTCTTCCAGAGAGAAGCTTCCAGATGATGTAGTTATATGAGAAAGGGTATCTGTGGTTGATAAAAAATTTTATTGTTCAAGAGAAGTTCAATATCTGGATTTCACACACAATAAATCTTTTTTTTTAAATGTTTAATAATTTATTTTTGAAAAGTGATTAGCTAAGAAAATTTTGTCTGTGGCTGGAATCTATATCTTGGCTAGCAGTGTTCAAATTATCTAAAGTTACTTAAAATAACCAATGCTACATTATAAGTAGATTATTTTAATTGAAATGTTTTACTGTAACTCCCCTTATCATAGAGGCTTTCTAAGTTATATCCACCAGCACCGTGTAATAATACTTATTAATGCATTATTCAATATGCACTTAGTAAATATACTGTTGTATGTATTACAAAGACAGAAATGTTTAAATACAAAAAAATGAGACTTAAGAAATCTGGGCAAAAAAGCATCCTCCACCCTATCCTCAGCTGTTCATCGGGGAGTGGTGAATATTTTCTAAACTAGATGCCATTGGATCCATATTTCTGAGCTCAGGCACTAATTTAGTCAGTATAATGAGCAATACATTTAGATTACAAAGGAGCAACAGACATCAAATCTCGAGAAACATTGATTGCACTAGGAAACAAAATCACCTCAAAGAACCCTAACTCAAAGAAGCTAATCACACAGCTACATGAAGACATTTTCTTTTCTTGCATAAAAGATGTATTAACAATAGGGCTACAAAACAATACAGAGAAATCCAGATGTGTTAGAATTTGATCAAATATTAAAAATGAACCAGATAAAATATATGTGGATCACTTAGAAATAACCTCAACGAGAGAAGCCAGAGAAGTGGCAGTGAACACATAAAAATAAAAGAGCAAACTAAATGGTTTTTATAAAACTGATGATTAATTTCCTCACTGACCTCTCAGAGAGTTACCTGCACAATTATTCATTTTCAAATGGGCATATTGCAAAAACATCTCCCATCCACACTTCTTCCACAATCTTTCTCTGCAATGCTCTGTTCCTTTGAGGAGGAAATTTCCCAAAATAATTGCCTATATTTTCAATTTACCTTTTTTTCTGTCTTTATTTCTTAATCTCATTTCATTCAAGCTTTCATCTTTAACCAAGTCACAGAAACAGTCTTGTCCAATTTACAAATTTTATCTGTATAACTGAAGCAGTGCTTTATTATCTTTCCTCCTCTTATTTTACCTATTTGATGTAAGTTTGTCTCTCCCTCGTATTAGGTATACTTTCTTCATTTGGATTCCAAGACAACAGTCCCATATTTATTCTCCCTTCTTACAAGTCGTTACTTCTCAATTTTCTTTGCTTTTTACTCCACTTTCCTAAGTCTCTTAATATTGAAGAGTCTCAGGGCTCATTTCAGGTGAGTGTTTTCTTTACTATGTTCACTCACTTATTTATATAATACAATTTGATGACTTTTAATAATACTCATATATATGCAATGACTCCTAAACTTGTATTGCCACCCCAGACCTCTGTATGTAATTCCAGACTTATGTGTCTAAATGTCTAACCAAAATCTTCATTTGAATGCCTACCTCATGTTTCAAACTTACCATGTAATCTGATCTTCCTTCTCAAACCTACTGTAGACATAGTTTCTCCATTTTAGTGAATGGCAAATCTGTTCTTTGAGTTGGACTGGTCAAAACCTTGATTTCATATTTGGTTGTCTCCTTTCTTATGTAAACCTTAGACATTCCATCAGGAAGTTTGATTGTTTTGTTATAGATCCCTCCAAATACAATTACTTTTTTTAAACTTACCTGTTACAACTCTGTTTTGAAACACATCGTCTCTTTCCTCCAATGTGATTACTCTGATAGAGCCATCATTCTCTTTTACATAGACCACTACGATAGCCTTCCAGCTTGTCTCCTTGCTTTCAACATTGACCACTTATAACTACTTTTGTCAGGCCTCATCAGTGCTCCCAACAAAATCTATGACTTCTTTTCTTTTCTTTTTTTCAGGATATGAAGTCTTACTCTGTTACCCAGGTTGGAGTGCTGTGACATGATATGATCACAACTTTCTGCTGCCTTGAACTCCTGGGCTCAAGAAATACACCTTCTTTATCCTCCTGGGTAGCTGGGTTTACAAGCATGGGCCATTATGCCCCAATCAATGACTTCTTAACTCCATGCAAGAGACAAAGGCTTACAATAGCCAACATAGCCACTCATGAATCTGATCTCTCTGATGTTATATCTACTACCTTCTCCATTTCTTGAACTATTCCAGGTACATTGCCCTCATTTCTGTTCCTTGAGCAGACATTCTACCACCTTAAAGTCTTGCACTGGCTTTCTTCTTTGACTAAAATGATTTTGCTTCTAGATGCCCACATGGCTAACTTCCTTATATCCTTCAAGAACTTTCTTAATGGGTGTCTTCTCAATTAGTTTTTGATCACTACTGTTTATAACTTCAATCACTGACACTGCCGTATTGTCCTCCTAACACTCTGCTGTCTTTATTTCTATACTGCTTATCAATTTCTACCTATCTTGATTACTGTTCTTATGTTTATTCCTTGTTATCCACTGATAATATATAAAGTCCACAAAGAAAAATACTTTCCATATTTCCTCCCTGATGTACTCCAACTTCTATATGCTCAGGAAGCATTTGTTGTAAAAATACATTAGAAAGATGAAGAGATAGAAAAAAAAAGAAGTGGAGAGTTTGGAAACATGAAGGATTGATTGAGAAGGTGAAAGTTATATTTAATTAAAATTTCAGAAGCAGATTTAAGAGAAACAATACGAGAAAAAAAATCCCCCCAAAAAATCAAGGATGAATTTACCTATAACTGAAACAAACAAACAAACAAAAAAAACAACAACAGAACACCAACAACAAGAAACAAGCTTTTATAAGGACAGTGGACACTGGTTAGAGGCTCCTCATAAGCAGCGATGGATTACACATAACTACCTTGTTTTATTGCTTCCAAAATGTAATATATTATGGTATCTTTAAAGATATATAGTGGTTTGATATGAAAATAATGTGCTAAGAAAACTTATAAAATTTTAATACATTTTCTAAGGAAAAACTGATTTTAAATTTTATCAGTAAAACACATAGTAATATCGTCGGTTCCAAGATGGCCGAATAGGAACAGCTCCAGTCTCCAGCCCCCAGCATGACTGACACAGAAGATGGGTGATTTCTGCATTTCCAACTGAGATACTGGGTTCGTCTCACTGGAACTTGTTGGACAGTGGGTGCAGCCCACAGAGTATGAGCCAAAGCAGGGAGGGGCATCACCTCACCTGGGAAGCACAAGGGGTCAGAGAATTCCCTTTCCTAGCCAAGGGAAGCCATGACAGATGGTACCCAGAAAGTTGAGACACTCCCACGCTAATACTATGCTTTTCCAACAGTCTTAGCAAACGGCATGCCAGGAGATTATATCCCATGCCTAGCTGGGAGGGTCCCATGCCCACAGAGCCTTGCAGTCTGAGATCAAACTGTAATGTGGCAGTGAGGCTGAGAGAAGGGCGTCCACTATTGCTAAGGCTTGACAAGGTCAACAAAGCGGCTGGGAAGCTTGAACTGGGTGGAGCCCACTGCAGCTCAAGGAGGCCTGCCTGCCTCTGTTGACTCCATCTCTGGGGGCACGGCATAGCTGAACAAAAGGCAGCAAAAATTTCTGCAGACTTAAACGTCCCTGTCTGACAACTTTGAAGAGAGTAGCAGTTCTCCCAGCATAGAGTTTGAGACCTGAGAACAGACAGACTGCCTCCTCAAGTGGATCCCTGACCCCTGAGTAGCCAAACTGGGAGACACCTCCCAGTAGGGGCCAACTGACACCTCATACAGCCAGGTGCCCCTCTGAGACAAAGCTTCCAGAGGAAGGATCAGGCAGCAACATTTGCTGTTTTGCAATATTTGCTGTTCCACAGCCTCCGCTGGTGATACCCAGGCAAACAGGATCCAGAGCGGACCTCCAGCAAACTCCAACATACCTGCGGCTGAGGGTCCTGACTGTTAGAAAGAAAACTAACAAACAG
>NW_012104809.1:1338522-1339785 GCF_000951045.1 Mandrillus leucophaeus
AAAAAAAAAAAGAAAGAAATATGGGACTATTTGAAAAGCCCAAATCTACGTTTGATTGGTGTACCTGAAAGTGACAGGGTGAATGAAACCAAGTTGGAAAACACTCTTCAAGATATTATCCAGGAGAACTTCCCCAACCTAGAAAGGCTGGTCAACATTCAAATTCAAGAAATATAGAGAACACCACAAAGATACTACTCAAGAAGAGCAACCCCAAGAAACATAATTGTCAGATTCACCAAGGTTCAAACGAAGGAAAAAATGTTAAGGGCAGCCAGACAGAAAGGTCAGGTTACCCACAAAGGGAAACCCATCAGACTAACAGAAGATTTCTCTGCAGAAACTCTACAAGCCAAAAGAGAGTTAGGCCAGTATTCAACATTCTTAAATAAAAGAATTTTCAACACAGAATTTCATATCCAGCCAGATTAAGCTTCATAAGTGAAGGAGAAATAAAATCCTTTAAGGACAAACAGAGATTTTGACGCCACCAGGTCTGCGTTACAAGAGCTCCTGAAAGAAGCACTAAATATGGAAAGGAAAAACAGGTACCAGCCCCTGCAAAAACATGTCAAATTGTAAAGATCATCGATGCTAGGAAGAAACTGCATCAACCAACAAGCAAAATTACCAGCTAACATCATAATGACAGGATAAAATTCACACATAAGAATATTAACCTTAAATGTAAGGTTAAAAGACACAGACTGGCAAATTGGATAAACAGTCAAGAACCATTAGTATGCTGTATTCAGGAGACTCATATCACATGCAGAGACACACATAGGCTCAAAATAAAGGAATAGAGGAAGATCTACCAAACAAATGGAAAATAACAACAACAAAAAAGCAGAGATTGCAATCCTAGTCTCGGATAAAACAGACTTTAAACCATTAAAGATCAAAAGAGACAAAGAAGGCCATTTCTTATTTTTTTTGAGAGGGAGTCTCACTCTGTTGCTCAGGCTGGAGTGCAGTGGCCGGATCTCAGCTCACTGCAAGCTTCAAAAGAAGGCCATTTCATAGTGGTAAAGGGATCAATTCAAGAAAAGCTAACTATTCTAAATATATATACACCTAATACAGGAGCACCCAGATTCATAAAGCAAGTCCTTAGAGACCTACAAAGAGACTTAGACTCCCACACAGTAATAATGGGAGACTTTAACACCCCACTGTCAACATTAGACAGATCAACAAGACAGAAATTTAACAAGGATATCCAGGACTTGAACTTAGCTCTGCACCAAGTGGACCTAATAG
>NW_012104809.1:1339835-1340941 GCF_000951045.1 Mandrillus leucophaeus
TGGGAGACTTTAACACCCCACTGTCAACATTAGACAGATCAACAAGACAGAAATTTAACAAGGATATCCAGGACTTGAACTTAGCTCTGCACCAAGTGGACCTAATAGACATCTACAGAACTGTAGCCCAAATCAACAGAATATACATTCTTCTAAGCACCACGTTGCACTCATTCCAAAATTGACCACATAGTTGGAAGTAAACATTCCTCAGCAAATGTAAAAGAACACAAATTATAATAAATTGTCTCTTAGACCACAGTGAAATCAAACTAGGACTCAGGATTAAGAAACTAACTCAAAACCACACAACTACATGGAAACTGAACAACCTGCTCCTGAAAGACTACTGGGTAAACAATGAAATGAAGGCAGAAATAATGATGTTCCTTGAAACCAGTGAAAACAAAGACACAACATACCAGAACCTCTGGGACACATTCAAAGCAGTGTATAGCGGGAAATTTATAGCACTAAATGCCCACAAGAGAAAGCAGGAAAGCTCAAAATTGACACCCTAACATCACAATTTAAAAAACTAGAAAAGCAAGAGCAACCATTCAAAAGCTAGCAGAAGGCAAGAAATTAAGATCAGAGCAGAACTGAAGGAGATAGAGACACAAAAAACCCTTCAGAAAATCAATGAATCCAGGAGCTGGTTTTTTGAAAAGATCTACAAAATTGATAGACCACTAGCAAGACTAATACAGAAGAAAAGAGAGAAGAATCAAATACATCCAATAAAAAATGATAAAGGGAATATCACCACCAATCCCACAGAAATACAAAACACTCTCAGAGAATACTATAAACACTTCTATGCAAATTAACTAGAAAATCTAGAAGAAATGGAGAAATTTCTGGACACATACACCCTCCCAAGACTAAACCAAGAAGAAGTTGAATCCCTGAATAGACCAGTAACAGGTTCTGAGATTGAGGCATTAATTAATAGCCTACCAACCATAAAAAGTCCAGAATCAGATGGATTCACAGCTGAATTCTACCAGAGGTACAAAGAGGAGCTGGTACTGTTCCTTCTGAAACTATTCCAATCAATAGAAAAGGAGGCAATCCTCCCTAACTCATTTTATGAGGCCAGAATC
>NW_012104809.1:1343327-1344675 GCF_000951045.1 Mandrillus leucophaeus
CATTCAGGACATAGGCATGGGCAAGGACTTCATGACTAAAACACCAAAAGCAATGGCAACAAAAACCACAATAGATAAATAGGATCTAATTAAACTAAAGAGTTTCTGCACAGCAAAAGAAACTGCCATCAGAGTGAACAGCCAACCTATAGAATGGGAGAAAAGTTTTGCAATCTACCCATCTGACAAAGGGCTAATATCCAGAATCTACAAAGAACTTAAACAAATTTACAAAAACAAAATAAAACAAAGCAACCCCATCAAAAAGTGGATGAATGATATGAACAAACACTTCTCAAAAGAAGACATCTATGCAGCCAACAGACACATGAAAAAATGCTCATCATCACTGGCCATCAGAGAAATGCAAACCAAAACCACAATGAGATACCATCTCACACCAGTTAGAATGGTGATCATTAAAAAGTCAGGAAACAACAGGTGCTTGAGAGGATGTGGAGAAATAGTGACACTTTTACACTACTGGTGGGACTGTAAACTAATTCAACCATTGTGGAAGACAGTGTGGCGACTCCTCAAAGATCTAGAACTAGAAATATCATTTGACCTAGCAATCCTATTACAGGATATATACCCAAAGGATTATAAATCATGCTGCTCTGAAGACACATTCACACATATGTTTACTGCAGCACTATTCACAATAGCAAAGACTTGGAACCAACCCAAATGTCCATTAATGATAGACTAGATTAAGAAAATGTGGCACATATACACTGTAGAATACTATGCAGCCATAAAAAAGGATGAGTTCATGTCCTTTTTAGGGACATGGATGAAGCTGGAAACCATAATTCTCAGCAAACTATCACAAGGACAGAAAACCAAACACTGCATTTTCTCACTCATGGGTAGGAACTGAACAACAAGAACACTTGAACACAGGAAGGGGAACATCATACACCAGGGCCTGTCATGGGGTGGGGGGAAGTGAGGAAGGATAGCATTAGGATAAATACCTAACGTAAATGACAAGTTAATGGGTGCAGCACACCAACCTGGCACATGTATACATATATAACAAACCTGTATGTTGTGCACATGTATCCTAGAACTTAAAGTATAATAATAATAAAAATAATAATGATATTTTCATAACTTAGTTCAGTACTAAAGGAGCTCATTCTCAAAACTTTTATATGAAAGGTAAATTTGTAAGGGAGAGCATATATGATTGAATTGAGCTCACAATCAGTATATGTACTAAGTAATTGTAAAATGTGAGTATATTAAATATTCATAATTAATATTTTGTTTAAATACATAAAATAGAATCTTACTTAAAAGTAATTAGAAACCAAATATTATACAACTTTTTTTACTAAAT
>NW_012104809.1:1350345-1351676 GCF_000951045.1 Mandrillus leucophaeus
TCCTGATATCAAAGCCTGGCAGAAACACAACAAAAAAAGATAATTTTAGACCAGCATCCCTGATGAACATTGATGCAAAAATCCTCAATAAAATACTGGCAAACCGAACCCAGCAGCACATCAAAAAGCTTATCCACCATGATCAAGTTGGCTTCATCCCTGGGATGCAAGGCTCGTTCAACACACAAAAATCAATAAACATTAAAAAAAAGGACAAGAAACACATGATTATCTTAACAGATGCAGAAAGGCCTTCGACAAAATTCAACAGTCATTCATGCTAAAAATTCTCAATAAATTAGGTATTGATGGGACGTATCTCAAAATAATAAGAGCTATTTATGACATACCCACAGCCAATATCATACTGAATGGGCAAAAACTGGAAGCATTCCCTTTGAAAACTGTCACAAGACAGGGATGCCCTCTCTTGCCACTCCTATTCAAATATTGTTGGAAGTTCTGGCTAGGGCAATCAGGCAGGAGAAAGAAAGAAAGGATATTCAATTAGGAAAAGAGGAAGTTAAATTGTCCCTGTTTGCAGATGAAATGATTGTATATTGGGAAAACCCCATGGTCTCAGCCCAAAATCTCCTTAAGCCGATAAGCAACTTTAGCAAATTCTCAGGATACAAAATCAATGTGCAAACATCACAAACATTCCTATACACCAATAACAGACAAACAGAGAGCCAAATCATGAGTGAACTCCCTTTCAAAAGAGATTAAAATATCTAGAAACCCAACTTACATGGGATGTGAAGGACCTCTTCAAGGAGAACTACAAACGACTGCTCAACAAAATAAAAGAGGACACAAACAAATTGAAGAACATTCCATGCTCATGGATAGGAAGAATCAATATCATGAAAATGGCCTTACTGCCCAAGGTAATTTATAGATTCCATGCCATCCCCATCAAGCTACCAATGACTTTCTTCACAGAATTGGGAAAAACTACTTAAAGTTCATACGGAACCAAAAAAGAGCCCACATTGCCAAGACAATCCTAAGCAAAAAGAACAAACCTGGAGGCATCATGCTACCTGACTTCAAACTATACTGCAAGCCTACAGTAATCAAAACAGCATGATACTGGTACCGAAACAGAGATATGGACCAATGGAACAGAACAGAGCCCTCAGAAATAATACCACACATCTACAACCATCTGATCTTTGACCTGACAAAAACAAGAAATGGGAAAGGATTCCTCATTTAATAAAAGATTCTGGGAAAACTGGCTAGCCATATGTAGAAAGCTGAAACTGGATCCCTCCCTTACACCTCAAATAAAAATTAATTCAAGATGGATTAACGACTTAATGTTA
>NW_012104809.1:1356681-1358802 GCF_000951045.1 Mandrillus leucophaeus
ATCAGTATATGTACTAAGTAATTGTAAAATGTGAGTATATTAAATATTCATAATTAATATTTTGTTTAAATACATAAAATAGAATCTTACTTAAAAGTAATTAGAAACCAAATATTATACAACTTTTTTTACTAAATCTGTAGAATTATTTTATTTGCTAATTAGAATTTTGTTTCTGATTTATCTATCATTAGAACTTATGCTTATGCTAGCTACACTATAAATACCAATCAATTTTATTCATTGTATATGTTTCACCTATAATATTATTTGTTCTTAGCATTTGTACATTTTATGAAGTATTTAATTTTCAAAGCAATTAATAAGAGTTGTTAGAATAGTATTTAAGCATTGTAGAGGTGAAAAAAATCAAACAGAAGTAAAAATGCATTAAATCTAATAAAACTAGCACATTGCCAGATCAAGACTGAACTTGTGTCTAGATTTTTTCTTATAATATTTTGATGACATTCTTTGTACACATTTTATTATCCAACCTAACGGGGACTAGCCAGTAAATGAAATGCACAATATATTTTTCTCATACCTCATCTTCCTAGACATCATAAAAGTATTTCTTTATTCTCATTTTATTATTTCAGCCAAAATGCTATTTTGCTGAAGTAATAAGAAAGTGATTGTGACCGATAAAGCTGCAGATAAGTGAAAGTTAAAATGTTAACAATTTCATAATTCTGTACTCCATATTAAAGACAATCTCATGATTGCAATGCAAATGAAACAATATGCAGATTAAAACTATGTTTTAACTGTGTCTAATATTTACAGACTGCTACTCATTCTACTATAATAATTTTACTAATTTTAACAATTACTTCTTGGTATATTATCTACTCTTTAAAACCCAACGATATAATGCCCTGTTGTTCTTATACTTCTTCAAAAAATCAACATAAAAGTTTTTCAGGGTAGAGATAGATATAATATTGACAGGGAAAACAAACAAAAGAACCATGGCTGGCCTAGAAGAGTCATCTGACACTTTAAAATTATGATTCACAGGCTCCTTTTCAGACCTAAGAAGTCTGGATACTTACAGATGTATACTTAGAGTCTAACTGTTTAACAAATTTTTTCTTTATTTCTCACTCAGTCACATGAGCCTCTTCCTAAGTTTGGTGTGTGAAATTGTTGACCTGCTATATTTCTTATTCCAATTTTTAAATAAATGCAGAACTATGCAGCATTCATTTTAATACAATTTATACAATGTATGCTTTAAACATTATCCATTACTTAACTAATACTATATGCTAGATAATATAAGAATAAGTCATTAAAATGTGGCTGATATATTAATTATATCAAAGTAAATAAAAATTTAAAATATTTATAAGCAAGAAGGCATTAGTCTAGTTGTTGTCAGCTCGTCATAAAATGATTGGAGTTATATAAAAATATGGCTGGGTAATTATATATTTTTAAATGCTGACTTGGGATAGAGTAAGTCATTAAGGCATATAGGTGAAATAGGAATTCAATAAATATTATTTTACCTGATTCATGCAGTATTGGGATGAATTAGTTAACAATGGAAATGGAATATTTTTATTATAAGATAAAATCAAAGACCTTGTTAAATTACACATACATCCCTAAACAATATGCTACTTTTTTACTCCTTTCTCTTGTAATTCCCCATGCCCTACTTTTTAGTCACATTCATTGCAGGTTCCTTAAAACATCATTCTGGTAAGCAATCTGTGAGTATGTCAGGTTATATGGCAAAAAGGAATTAAAGGATGTTAATCAACTTCCCTTAAACAAAATAATCATCTCTGATTATCTAAGTGGGTCCAATGTAATTAGAAGGGTTCCATAAAGTGGGAGACGCAGAGGAAGAGAAACAAAGGTAAATGTGGCAATGCACCACAGATACAAAGAGATGCAATGTAGCTAGTTAAGAGCAGCAGGAAGTGGGCCACTAATCAAGGGAACTGGATGTGACCTCTAGAAGTTGGAGAAGGCGTGACAATGGATTCTCCACTAGAGCCTTTAGAAAGAACATAGTGCAAACACATTTATTTCAGCCTAGTGAAACCTGTGTAGAAATTTTGATCTATAGAACTGTAAAATAATTTTTAAAGTGTTTAAAATCAC
>NW_012104809.1:1359656-1393750 GCF_000951045.1 Mandrillus leucophaeus
TGCAATTGTATTATATAAAAGCGTAATCACAAATAAAAATATAAAACAAATGATTACATGATGAAAATATACCAAGTAAATACATATAAAATGTCAGTAAACTTACTTTTATTATTCAAAGTCCTTTTGATGCAAATCTCTATAAGAAGTTGAGGATGCTTTATTTCTATGGTGCAAAACGTTTCTTTGCTTAGAAAAATCTTTGGATGTGCATTCTATTAACTAAGAAAATCAAAGAGCCACTTCTAAAACACATTTTAAAACATCAGATATCCAGATAGGTAAATCTCAACTAATATTTTAAATAGGTTTGTTTTTAGTAGGCCCAATTATATTACTGCAGATTACATATCCTAAGCACATTCTTTGTAAAGTGTACATTGATGCTCATCCTTGGGAGATACACCTGTCTTCTTGTTACAGTAGTTAACTTACAGGATATTTGAAGGCAAGATATAAGCTTAGAGAAGGGGAAGGGGATATTCGGAAAAAGCCTCTTGAGTTATAAGTTAAAAAGCAGAAGGAGTAAAATAGATACAGAACAGAGAGTAATTACTACTCCCACAAATATTCTTGAACCGGTCTTGTTTATAGAGAGATAATCCATATTCTATCCGTTATGGAAAAATTATGCAGGCAAGAACTCTTGATCCCCATCTTAAAAACAGTGTAACAGTAAACAAGTGTCTCAAATTTTCACCATTTCTGTTTCTCTATCATTAAAACAAATATAATAATAGAACATATCTTAATTGCACTGAGAATTGAATAAGATAATGCTTGTAAATGAAGCACATTGCCCCCAACATAAAAGATTAATATATTGTAGTTAGAAAAATACAAGATGTTGATCCACATTGAAACGATTAAGATAAAACATCTTTGATGATGGGTTGAACAAATTGATTACATTTTCTTTCTCTGTAAAGGTGATGGAATGAAAAGGAAAACAGGTTTAAGATAAATAAGCTTAAGGACAAAAATGCAGCATTTCAAAACTAATATAAATTTTAGAATTAGACAAAATTATTTCTAGAAGTATAAGGCACAATAGAAGAGTTTGCCAGAAAACCTAAAAGACTTGAGAAAACTCAAACTCATATATGCAAGATAGACAGCAACTAAAGCAATTGATATTTTCCTGTAGAATGCCTAGCTGGGGGCCCACTAAACATGAATACTCCATCTAGAGGTACCCACTCTGGTCAGAAATAAATTATGAAACCCACTTGATCATGGTGGATTATCTTTTTGATGTGCTGTTGGATTCAATTAGCTAGAATTTCATTAACGACTTTAGCATCTATGTTCATAAGAATATTGGTCTGTAGCTTTCTTTTTTGATAGTGTCCTTTCCTGGTTTTGGTGTTAGTGTGATTCTGGCTTCGTAGAATGAATTAGGGATGGTTCCACAATCTGTACAACTGACAAAGGACTAACATCCAGAGCCTACAATGAACTCAAGCAAATCAGTAAGAAAAGAACAAACAATCCTATCAAAAAGTGGACTAAAGACTTGAATAGACAATTCTCAAAAGAAGATATACAAATGGTCAGCAAACATATTTTTAAAAAATGCTCAACGTAATTAATGACTAGGGAAATGCAAATCAAAACCACAATGTGATACCACCTTATGCCTGAAAAAAATGGCCATAATCAAAAAATAAATAGTAGATGTTGGCATGGATGTGGTGAGCAGGGAACACTTCTACACTGCTGGTGGGAACGTTAACTAGTACAGCCACTACGGAAAACGGTGTGGAGATTCCATAAAGAACTAAGTAGAACTGCCATTTGATCCAGCAATGCTACTACTGGGTATCTACTCAGAAGAAAATAAGTCATTATACAAAAAAAGATACTTGCATACACATGTTTATAGCAGCACAATTCACAATTGAAAAATCATGGAAGCAACCCAAATGCCCATCAGTCAACAAGTGGATAAAGAAACTGTGATGGTGGTGGTATATCTATGTTTATATACATATATATATACACACACACAATGGAATATGTATATATACAAATGTGTGTATATATATATGATGACATACTATTCAGCCATAAAAAGGAATGAATTAACATCATTTGCAGTGACCTGGATGAGACTGGAGACTATTATTCTAAGTGAAGTAACTCAGGAATGGAAAACCAAACATCGTATATTCTCACTGATATGTGGGAGCTAAGCTACGAGATGCAAAGGAGTAAGAATAATACAATGAACTTTGGGGACTTGGGGGGAAGAGCGGGACGGGGTGAGTGAGGGATAAAAGACTGTAAATATGGTGCAGCCTATACTGCTTGTGTACTGCTTGGGTGATGAATGCACCAGAATCTCGCAAATCACCACTAAAGAACTTACTCATGTAACTAAATGCCACTTGTACCCCAATAACTTATGGAAAAAATTAAAAATAAAAATAAATATTCAAAAAATTAAAAAATAACAATCAAACAGTTAAGAAAACCAGTATCATGAAACAGGGACACAAAAGTGGAATAAAAAAATAAAAACAAATTACCTAAACCTAAGGGAAATTAAAACGACAGCAATATGTGATATAGGAATACCTCAAAGATATTGAGGGTGCAGTTCAAGAGGAGTGGAATCAAGCAAATATCACATTAAAGTGAGGCACACAAATATTTTGGTTTTCTAGTACATAAAAATATTGTGTTTACACTATACTATAGTGTATTTAGTGTGTGATAGCATTATATCTTTAAAATTAACATTTTTTAATTTAAAAAAAAGTCTTTAGGTAAAAAATGTTAACAATCACCTGAGCCTTCAGTGAGTCATCTTTTTATTGGTGGAGAGTCGGGCCTCAATGTTGATGGCTTCTAACTGGTCAGGGAGGTAGTTACGTAAGGTTAGGATGCTTTGGCCGTATCTTGAAATAAGACAATTACGTTCTGCCAGAGCAAACAGCTTTTCCTTTCATGAAAGATTTTTCTACAGCATGTGATACTCTTTGAGAGCAATGTCCTCACAATAGAACTTTGAACACTGGAGTCAATTCTCTCAAACCCTGCCACAGCTTCATCAACTAAGTTTATGTAATATTCTCAATCCTTTGTTGTCATTTCAACAATGTTCACAGCATCTTCAGAAGTAGTTTCCATCTCATGAAAACACTTCTTTTATTCTTCCATAAGAAGCAACTCCTCGTGCTTTCAAAGGTGATCATGAGATTGCAGCAATTCACTCTAATCTTCAGGCTCCACTTCAGATTTTTTTTTTTTTTTTAGATGGACTATTGCCCTGTCACCCAGGCTGGAGTACAGCTATGTATATTAAAAGAGCAAATGATAATTGTATAGAACATACTTTGGTATTTCAACATCTGTAACTGGAAGTTATAATAGAATAAACAAAATAAAAGGAAGAGAAAATTCTAAAATAAAGAATATAAAATATCTAAGTGAATTTATCATCTCTACAACTTTTCTTAAGGATAAGATTAAATAGACAGCAGCAAGATTAAAATAAATTCAAGAATATATGAAAAGTTTAAGAAAAATAATCAGTAATAAAATGTTTTTGAAACTTAAAGATTTCTTAATATGTTGCTGGGAAGTTTTGGGCACTGATAACTTAAAAATCATTGCAACAAGAGGCATACAGTGAAATATCTGTAACAAAAGTAACAATAACCAATATTGCATATGTTTTAATGAACTTTGATCACAGAAACGATATATTTAAATTAGGCAAGTTACTAACCCTGAAAAAAGGGTTGAAATAATATAGTTCTTGAATAACTATGGATACTTCCAGGAAAAAAAAGTTTAAATATATTTAATAGAGATATTTAATGTAGAATTATAAAAAATATTCAATATAATAAAATATATTTAATATAGAGTTAACCTGTACACTCTGGGACTCAAAGTATTATGGGGCACCACATCAAGAGAGTGAACCAGAATTCCACATCAAAGTCTTTGAAAAGCCAGAAAAAAATAAACACTCCTAAATAATCCTAGAAAACAAGATTTTAGGAATAGCACAAAATCTCAAGATTATTTGTATTGATTGCATTTAGAAGCAATTTCAATGTTAATATGAAGGAAAGTGGAATAAAGTTTTTAGAACACTGATGGAAAAAGATATATCTTTAGGCAGATTTACCTGTCCAATATCAAAACACGCTCCAAAGCCTTGTTATTTAAACTGCAACGCAGGAATTGAGAAAGAGATCTAAGAAATCGAACAAACAGTCCACGAATAGATTAATGCTACTGAAAATGTGATGAAATAGGCACCCTCACACAATATAATGGTATCACAGTGTAATGGTGTAAATTGGTACAATTCTTGGAAAGGTAAATTGTCTATATTTATCAAATTAATGTGTATCAAGTTAATAAAATATTCATTCTTCTGGGAACACATACACTTGTCAGAATATTGTGAAGTTGTAAGAATTATCTTTATGAAGATTATGTATTAATATGCAAACGTACCGATGTCACAATAAGGGAGTGAATATCCAGTATACAAAAAATGTATATTCAATATGAACCCAATTATGTTAAAAATAACAAAAGTTCAGGAAGGTGTGGAAAATAAATTATTTTCTCCCTCCATAATGGTAGGATGCACTTTTTCATTTTCATTTTTTATACGTTTGGTCTTTCTCTCTCTCTCTCCCATTTGATCAGACATAATACAGTACTGCCAATTTATATAGATTTTTAATAACCTATTTATGGCTGTATGTATGTAATGCGTGTGTTTAGTTTTTTTCAATTATCTCTTTAATTGTCTTTTTGTGTGCACCAATATCCTGTGACTTTTGGATGGGGCATTTATTTGAGACTTCCAAGATAAGAGAGAGAACTCTTTTTGTCTAAGATGGTCTCTAGTTTAAACTAAAGTATTTTAAAATTCACTACTCACATTGGATAAACTTTGTGCCTTTTGTCAATACCATTTCATATTTACTTTTCTTTATCACATTTTTCTCTTCCTCTGTGTGTGTGTGTGTGTGTGTGTGTGCGCGCGCGCGCGTGCATGCATGATTATACTAGCCAAAGTCTTTGTAGGGCTTCTGTGAGAACTCCATTCCTAATTTCTAACCAAATCGCTATCTTCCTCCTAATCTTCACAGAGAATGTACATTTTAGTACTTCAGCCATACTATGGAAGTAACATATCTGCCCACAAATCCATCAGTAAAATGTAGAAAAATGAATACTAATAAATGAGATGTCCTCCCCAATTTTCTCAATTTTCCAGCTAACTTTTTAATCTTTCTAAATCTTTCCATTAAAATTAATTCTTCTAATCTCATAACAGCTACCTTATAGGTGAGTTAACATGTGAACAAAATTCGAAACAGTGCCTGGTACTAAATAAACATTTGCTGCCATTTTTTTAAGTTCCCTTATCAATTGAGAGCTTTATACATTTTTTAAAAACTTATTAATGCATTAAAATATGTCTTAAATATATTCTCTGCTTAGAGCAGTGGTTTAATGACCTGGGGATTCAGTGAAACACAAAATACAGTTTTCCCTCGAAGGAGCTTGGAGTCACATATTTGTATCTAGGGACATAAGTAAAAATGTAGATAAAAGGCAGAATTCGTATGGGATACACAATTTTAAATGCATTTATGTATAATTAGATCAAATTAGCCTAGGAATTTACAGTAGGAATTTATTTCAATCAATAACAATTTCATATGAAAAACTGCAGTTTTAATGAGAAGTTGTTTAAATATTATTAAAAAGTTGGTACTGTCAACCAGGTCATGCATTCTTTATCATGCTTCTCTTCCTTATCTAAAAGAACCTCCAAATACTTTAGTTTCTCCCAATTCTGGGAGCACGAATGTGGCTAGATACAAAACTAATTTATTTTGAGTTTAGTTTTTACATAACATGGTTACAAGTTTGAACCGTAATATGGTCATCAAAAAGTGATTCTTAGGGAATGTATTTTTTAAATAGGTACCTGTTTTTTTTGAGCTTTCAAATCAAATTTTTAGGCCAATTTGTGTTTTGTTTCTCAATATACACACAATACCAATTGTTGTACACAATATACATACCATCACCAAATGCTACATAAAGAATGAAGAAGCAACACGCTGCCTGTGCGGATTCCTTTTCCTCAGCTGTATCTCTGATAATATTGCACCTATTTTCCCATTGATATGTGGGGATTTATGTACTTTGTTTCACTGTGCATTGATTGGAGAATAAATCCCTCCCATATATTTCTTTTCCACAGCTTTGTTATATATCTATATTTCAGACCAAATGTTGCTGTAATATTTTAGTTCTTTTGCCACACAAGCTACAGACAATCCAGTCGGACCAACCAAAATAGTTCGTTTTTTACCCTGCTAAAAATACATATGTTTGAAAAATGTTTTTGAAAACTTAACAATAGTTAATATATGCTTTTAGTTTTTGAAGACACTTTTTCTTTTTGAGCATTAGAGACAAAAATAATAGCAAAACCTGAAAAGACAATTGTTACCAGTTAAAATTTAAAACCCACAATCTGACACAACACAGAAAAATACATTTGTTGAAACAAGTCAGTTGCTAGAACATATCTAATAGATTGCCAGTGTGGATTTAAGCATCCAATAGTTTACATGGTATTCATTCTATTATTTCCGCTGTATGGCATTATCTGCACATCGTCGATTCCTAGCACAGTTTCTGACATAAAGTTGTTTTAAAATGTTGTATTAAATTAACTTAAGTCAGGCACTAATTACTGTTAAGAAACTTTGCTTTTCCATTAAAATACATGCAATATTTTTGATTTTTACATTATAGTAATTATTCAGCTAAAATGTATCTTTAAACAAGTAAGCACAACTCAGAGTTATAATTAAAGGAACCATTTTATTACAGCAGTAATATAATCAACGGAAAAGAAGTTATGCTACATTTGTGCAGTTATTTTGGGCCCAGTTAGGCCTTGTGTAGAATTAAGACACAGGCCAGGCACAGTGGCACATGCCTGTAAATCCTAGAACTTTGGGAGGCCAAGGCGGTGGATCTCTTGAGATCAGGAGTTCGAGACCAACCTTGCCAACATGGTGAAATCCCGTCTCTACTAAAAATACAGAAATCAGCAGGGTGTGGCGGCACACGCCTGTTATTCCAGTTACTCTGGAGGCTGAAGCAGGAGAATGTCTTGAACCCGGGAGGCAGAAGTTGCAGTGAGCTGAGATCCTGCCACGGCACTGCAGCCAGGGAGACAGAGTGAGACTCTGTCTCAAATAATTTAAAATAATAGTGATAATAATAATTAAGACACAGGACTAGACTGAAGGTGCGATAAAATTTTATGAATGTTCCAGGCCACTTTAAAAATCATCCCAAAAAAGAGTGCCTGGCACATAGACACAAAACTAATTCATTTTGAATTTAGTAGTTAAATAAAAAGATTGCAAGTTTGAGCATTGGTATAGTCATCAAAAAATGACTCTTAGGGAATATATTGTTGGATACGTATCTATCACAGATACCTTTGGTTTTGCTTTTGAAATGTTTCCCCAGAAAGAAAATATAGAAGATAGAAAAGTAATTTTTTTTTTTTTTTTTTTTCAGACGGAGTCTGGCTCATTCACCAGGCTGGAGTGCAGTGGCACGATCTCGGCTCACTGCAACCTCCGCCTCCCAGGTTCAAGTGAGTGTCCTGCCTCAGCCTCCTGAGTAAAGCTGGGACTACAGGCGCCCGCCACCACATCCAGCTAATTTTTGTATTTTTAGTACAGACAGGACTTCACCATGTTGGCCAGGATGGTCTCGATCTCTTGACCTCGTGATCCACCAGCCTCAGTCTCCCAAAGTGCTGGGATTACAGGCGTGAGCTACCGTGCCCGACTAGAGTTAATTTTTAGTAATAACAATTGTGGCCGGGTGTGGTGGCTCAAGCCTGTAATCCCAGCACTTTGGGAGGCCGAGACGGGCGGATCACGAGGTCAGGAGATTGAGACCATCCTGGCTAACATGGTGAAACCCCGTCTCTACTAAAAAATACAAAAAAACCAGCCGGGCGAGGTAGCGGGCGCCTGTAGTCCCAGCTACTGGGGAGGCTGAGGCAGGAGAATGGCGTAAACCCGGGAGTCGGAGCTTGCACTGAGCTGAGATCCGGCCACTGCACTCCAGCCTGGGCAAAAGAGCAAGACTCTGTCTCAAAAAAAAAAAAAAAAAAAAAAAAAAAAAAAAAATTGAGATATTTCAAATGAAAATTTTAGGTTATAAGTGTGGATCATTATTTTAAGTGACTTGGTTTGCAGACATTTATCCAAAATGTATAAACATAATACGCATTTAGAAAACACAATTTATGAGAAAAATTACTGTAGATAACCTTGATGATAAGCTGTCATCAAGCGGTGACTTACGAAATTCCTTGCTAAAGCCAAGCATCTCAATCCTCGACCACCTCCACTGGCTGTTGGGTATATATGATAACTGCAATATTTGATTCAACATTTACCCTTTATTACTTCAAAGCTATTAGAGATATTCTGAAAAGTGTAGATGTCCTGATCACAAAATTATAGGAGTTAAATAAAATAGAATGAATGTCTCCATGTAGATTTTGAACCACGAATCATCTTTATTCTCAGCTTCTCAACTCAAATGGCTATATCACAAATTTTAATATACCAACTTCCAAAAATTGTAGAATACCTGCTGGTTTTATCATCAATCTAAGTTCAATATTTGAGTTAGTGACTCAATTTTTGACTAATTTAACAGGTTGACCATTTATAAATAAATCTCTGAATTTATATGTCTTAACTTTTTGGCTCTTCTTTGAATGCTAACAGTTAAAAAATACAATTAAAGGTAACCAACATTGACCAAAACCTTGTGCAACACAATATGACATAAAAAAACAAAGCTACACGAGAAGAAAACCTCTCTCTCATATACTTAATATATCGCATATATATGATGCTTGGGAAATTTTGGAGAGTGAGTGCAGTATGACAATGCCTACTTTGCTCTGACTAGCATCAATGTCTTGACTGAGAATGAGAATCAAACTCATCAAATACAATAGGCTTCCTCAGTTCATAAGTAATAAAGGCCACTTAGCTTTGAAAAAAATGAAGCAAAAAAATATGGAACAAGAAACCGAGTGCACAACATTTTAAGTATAGTATTTTATGTCTGAGTAATTCTACCCTTGGAACTAACATAGACTCAAAGGACTAGGCTGAAAATTTGAGGAAAACTTTAATTCAGAAAATTCTAAGCCCTTCAGAAATGCATGACCAACACCATTCTTCAGACTCACCAGAAACCCATCAACTTGTTGCTCTAATTACTTAATAAACTGTCCAAAGCGAGTCCTAGTGCTTCGTCTGGTACAACTGGCCTCATCAGAGTTTCAAGTTGTTAGATAAACAAGTAACAATGTCCTCAGTTATGTGTTGCAAGAAGTGACCAAGCCAAATGTTCACAGACCCTCAAGCCAGAGGACAGACCGTAAAATCAAGTATTAACCATTTTCTTCAAATGCTGAGCATCAGTGTAGTTTCTATGACAAAGTTTAATTGAGTAAATGAAAATCACTTAAAAGCTTTCCTGTTAATCACGTATTTGTTGAGAATATACATTTATAATGAATAATTTATTGTTGAATATTGATAAATGTATTCATTTTAATGTAATACAATGATCATAACACAATCATTAATTTATAATTCATGTTTAAATGTTTGATATGGAGTATCTTAAGTGAATGTGCTGCTTCAAAATTTATTTCAATTCATCTCATTTTAAGGAAGATAGTAGTTTCTAGTTTCTTAAGAAGACTAACTTTAGCTCTCTATACCATGTTGGTTTCCTAAGTATATTTTCAGTGAATGAATTTCATAAACAATGCATTTTGTAAATACTTTTTGATTTATAGATACTTAGTTGATTAGATATTTAATTGTTGACCTTTCAAATATCTTTTTTCCTGACTCTTAATCAAATTAAAATGTACTAACTTAAACTTTTCAAAGATTTTATAAATAAATATTATTTGGTTATCTTTTCCTCCCAGGAGGTTTGAGATGCTAGTTACAAAAAAAGTGGAATCCTTGTTTAAAAGGACATTGCAGTCATGTGATAAAAATATATATTTAAATGTGCATGATTTCTCAATTTATACTTCTTGAACACATGAATACTTCTTAATGCATGTATGGTATTCATATTACTGTATCTTTACGTAATGTGAGAAAACAATACATGTTTAAATTCCAAAACTCTAATAAATGAGTTTTCATTGTTATAATTGGCAATTTACATATTTAACTGCCTGCTCTTTTCATTTGTCTTTACTAATTTGTACTATGATGATATAAAAATTTTAAAAGCATATCAGAGAAATATTAATTTTGCATTTTAAACATTTAAATTATATATGTAACTGGTTTTAATTTAACATAAAAGTCATTTTGTCTACACAGCTTATGCATTGTAAGTTGTTTTTTTAATTTAAATTTTATTTGTGCATGTTTCCTTAACAAATGTTTACTAAATGAAACATTCATGGAAGATAATTTATCATTTACTACAGGTAATATAAAGATGAGTAGACTTTAATATCTGTTATCCAGGCCCATATACTCTAGTGTTCATAATAACCAGATAACACAAATAAGAATATAGGAAAATGGCTTCAAAAAGAAAGAAAATAGACTTCTATCAACTTGGAGGAAGATGGCATTTAAGTCAGGCTTTAAAAGTAAGTAAAAATGGAGCACTATGAGAGGGTATTAAAACAGTGAGGAGGGGAAACCACAAGGTATGTTCTAGGAATGATGAGCGGGTCAGATTGGCCTCATCATTTAACATATATTGAGAAACAGTGTGAGAAAAGACTGACATATGTATACATATATACACACACGCACGTATATGTGTATATATACACATATATATAATTTATGTGTATATATACACATATATATACACATATGTGTGTGTGTGTGTGTGTGTATATATAGCTATATATATACACATATACAGCTTGTGGAGAAATTTGAATAATCAGATCAAATTATAAGACATTATTGGCCATAATACAGAGCTGTCAAAAATTTCTGAGTAGGGAAATTTAATAAAATCTCTTAGGTTTAGGATTATTAATCTGGCAGATATGTATAAAAGGAATTTGAGAACAAATTTACTGGAAATAATTAAAAGTACTAATGAAAGGTCCACGAAATAGAAGAGAGGGGTAGGGGTTGTTTAATGTAATGGCCTGGGAGAGAGAAATACTTTGGACTTAAACATTATGGGGCTTAGATATGAGCATCTTCTCTTTACAAAAATGTTTGTTTCACTTTCCACAGCTTAAAATTTTAGCTAAGAAGAAGTTGTCTGGCAGGGACTGTAGGTTTTAAATCCCTTTTCTGTAAGGGATAGCTAAAAGTTTAAAGATAGCTAAAAACATGCAAGAGGACATGATAGTGAAATTATTAGGACAGGTGAGAAAGAAGCAAATTTACCTTCTCCAACTTCTTTTCCTGTAAGTGTAGGAACTCAGAGTGTTAGGGATGTTGGAAATTAAAGATGGGAGAAGCCCTGTTTCCTAACTTACCACATGAAGCGTAACTCCTGAAAACCTGCAAAAAGAATGAAGTGTTATGTTACCAAGGTCTCTCTCTCTCTAAGGTTTGGGGTTTTTGCAACTAACCTTGCCCTGTTTACCAACATTGATACCACCTACAACACCCTACATATATTTTATTTTTTGTGTGTTTAAGCAATAGGCAAGAAGCATTATTTTCTATTATCTTGTAAAATGAATTAGGGCTCCTTAGAAAAATGCTGATGCTAGGCGTAAGGCAGAATATCTACAAGATGAATCTGGAGCATCTTCTAGTGTCAGAGAGTAAGCAAGTACTCACCATAGTCATTCACACACACACAGAGGGAATATATCAAAGGAACACGGAATCCAACTGAAAGAACTCCCAAAAGTCCAATCCGGAATACACTGAGGGACAAAATACATTTAAAAGTATTAGATTATAACCAAAAGTAAAAAAAAAATAAATATCCGTGTACCCATATTAATATAAATAAATAAGCAAATGGATAAAAATGCAGAAGAATTCCAAATGGTATATGTAGATACTTCAGCCTCAAAAACCTGACGCATAAATGTCCACTTTTTAAGTGTGTGGATAGTGGCTTTCCTCCAAAAAGTATAGTATAGAAAGGCAGGGGCCAGGCGCGGTGGCTCACGCCTGTAATCCTAGCACTTTGGGAGACCGAGACGGGTGAATCACGAGGTCAGGAGATCGAGACCATCCTGGCTGACACGGTGAAACCCCGTCTCTACTAAAAAATACAAAAAACTAGCCGGGCGAGGTGGCGGGCGCCTGCAGTCCCAACTACTCAGGAGGCTGAGGCAGGAGAATGGCGTGAACCCGGGAGCCCCTGCACTCCAGCCTGGGCGAGGGGGTGAAAAAAAAAAAAAAAAAAAAAAAAAAAAAAAAAAAGAAAAAAGAAAAAAAGAAAGGCAGAAAAAAGAGTAACTTTATGGTGAAGAAATCTAACTGATATGGCTTGGCTGTGTCCCCACCCAAATCTCATCTTGAATTGTAGTTTCCATAATTTCCACACGTCGTGGGAGGGACCCAGTGAGAGGTAATTGAATCACGGGGGCAGGTATTTCCCATGCTATTCTCATGATAGTGAATAAGTTTCACAAAATCTGATGGTTTTATAAAGGAGAATTCCCCTGCACATGCTGTCTTGCCTTCATCATGTAAGATGCACCTTCTTGCCTTCTGCCATGATGGTGAGGCCTCCCTAGTCATGTGGAACTTTGAGTAAATTAAATATCTTTCCTTTATAAATTGCCCAGACTAGGGTATGTCTTTATTAGCAGTGTGAAAACACACTAAAACACTGACAAACACTATCTTAGCCAGGTGATTAAGAATAATATCAACATCAACAGTGGCAAATATGATAATATGTACTCTTGATATGAAGTCATGAAATGGTACTTTATTTTAGTAATTTTCCTAGAAACCCACGTTCTCAGTCTAATAATGAAAAAAAAAAAAAAAGAAATCAAGCAAATACCAATTGAAGGTTATTATACAAAATACTTTACTATTATTTCTCAAAACTCTCAAGGTCTTCAAAAATAAGAAAAGCTTGATAAACTATCACAAACAAGAAGTACGATGTGACATGATGAAATATGACAACTAAATGTAATATGGTATCTTGGATGGAATCTTAGAACAAAAAAGGGACATTAGCTAAAAATTAATGAAACCTGACTAAATTATGTAGCTAATTTAATAACGTTGTATCAATATTGACTCACTTATTTTGGCAAGTATACCTCATAATAATTAAGATATTAATAATATGAGAAACTTGATGTTGGGTATACAGGAATTCTCTCTCCTATCTTCAAACATTTTCTATAAATTTAAAACTATTCTAAAATAAAAAGTTTATTTAAAAAGATAATAATTATAGAATAATCACCCAGAAGGCAGTAATAGACCACAATTACTTATAAAAGAATTTATCCCAGAAACCTGAATAAGCATCTAATCAAAATATTTAGCCATCATCAGAAAAAAAGGTAATTTGGGAGACACTTCTTCATAAGTCTCTCATATTTCTGCACATGTTATGAGTGAGATAGTCATTTTCCTTTCTTCCAAACTGTCTGTCAAAAGTGTTAGCATAGAAAACTTTGTATATATCACACATTTGTATCACACACAGCCTTGAGAGATAGAATTAATGGCAGGTCCATTTACTTCACATTGTAGAAGATCCAGATTCCCTCAGCTCATGTTTCCTCTCCTGTAACACAATTCATTGCATGTGAAGGCGATACAAAGTGTTTATGTTTCCCTGGGAGAACTGACCCAGAGTACAGGCACACATACACAAAATACTAATATTCTGACAACTAGTGCTGTAAATATTAACTGTCTTTCGCCTTCATCTGTGATCCAGAAATTTTATATACCCTACCCTCAACCACAAAACTACCCAGGCTAAACTGTTAGTTTGCAAGCGGTGTGACATTTCAGATATTTAGATGTGTCTCCCATTCTTTTCCTTTCCAAAGGGGAGTTTGTGTGGCATATACAACTGTTGTATATTGAGTGATTTAGCTAAATTATTTTTAGTTCATATGTGCTTTAGTTCATATGTGTTTTTTGTTGCTGTTTTTTTTTTTTTTTTTTTTTTTTTTTTTTTTTTTTTTGATGGAGTCTCGCTCTGTCACCCAGGCTGGAGTGCAGTGGCATGATCTCAGCTCACTGCAAGCTCCGCCTCCTGGGTTCTCGCCATTCTCCTGTCTCAGCCTCTTGAGTAGCTGGGACTACAGGCGCCCGCCACCACGCCTGACTAATTTTTCTTTTTGTATGTTTAGTAGAGACGAGGTTTCACCGTGGTAGCCAGGATGGTCTCGATCTCCTGACCTCATGATCCGCCTGCCTCGGCCTCCCAAAGTGCTGGGAATGCAGGCGTGAGCCACGGCACCCAGCCAGTTCATATGTTTTTAAGACATGGTATGCATATGCAGATGTGATAAAGAAATGTGTATATTCAGATCTGAAGAAGTGGCATCTTCTTCAGATGTGGGCCCTTGTCTTTATGGGAGGAAGAGCATGCAGAAATATTTGTGGCCTTACGTTCAGACTTTGGCCCAGGTGTTCAATTGCTTTTCCCTGGGATGTAACGGTGAGGCCAAGGAATATGTTTCCAGTCCCCTTGAATCTAGGCATGACTATGTAAAAAATAAATGTAAAATAGACATGATGTGCAATTTTCTGGGCAATGTGCCAAAATATATATGAGCTTCTATGCTGCTTCATTTCTATCAAAGTGACATAATGTTAGAAGGAGTAGAACTGGCTGTTATTGGCTTTGCAGATGGTGGAGGGGGCCACAAGCAAAGAAAGGAATGCAGGCAACTTCTAGAAGCTGCAAAGGGCAGGCAAACAGATTCTCTGCTAGTACCTGTAAAAAGGAACACAGCACTGCTGGCATCTGGATTTTCATCTAGTCAGTTTCATTTCAGATTACTGTTACCAGGCCTTAAAGCAGTTAATTTGCATTGTTTTGGAGAACCAAGTTTGTGATAATTTGTTACAGCAGTCACAGAAAATTAATACAGTAGTCATTCACGCAGAGGTGATATTTTAAACCACAAGAAAGTAAAATATCAGCAGGAAACAGAAGTTAAAAAGAAAGGAAAAAAAAACAACATAATTAAGAGGAATAGAAAAATGTAATCCATAGAACAGTTATTTAATAATACCCATACTTTGCATCAAGATATGGAAAAGAAACAGAGGAGATGTCAACTATAAGGAAGACAGAGCCCTTGTTCAAAGCAGTAGGAAAAGTGTTAAACCATAACATAACCAATGTTATACTATTGTTCCATGGTATCTCAACGTGACATTTTTTTTCATTTAATATTTAATGTCATACTATTGAAAACAGATATTCTCTAGGTGCTGGGTAAATGGTGCCTCGTGGCTATGGTCCATCACTTGACATATATGTGACACCCATCAACTACTAAAAACCCCTCTCACTATCCATCTGACCAATGCACCATTGCTTGATCAAGAAAGAGGAATTTGAACCAGGCAATTCCTGACTCTTTCCTCGAGTACACAACTCTAACCAGGGGAAGACGGCCAATGCCCAGAGGATGATCTACATCTGTGAAGCCGTGGGTAACTGGAGGGGTGGTAAATAAGTGGTTGGTAAATAAGAGGTTCACACCTGATAAATCAACCTCCCTGTAATAGGCTAGATGTTTCCTGTTTGTGGAGAAGGATGCAGAGAGAGGTACAGCTGTGAACGTCGCTACCCAAAATTCAAGGTAGGTGGAAAATGGAGTACACTCCTAGAAAAAGGAATATGAATAGGGGGCCAACTGTAACTCCTACATCAACACAGAGGATTGTGGTCTGATTGTGGGCTGGCACGTGGCTCTGTAGTACACTGACCAAGCTATACCTTTCCTTATTCTACAGGACTGTAACTACAGAACTGAAGTATCGAAACTTAAAATGTTAGCCCCCACACTGGGCCTGGTGGTGAGTGCCTATAGTACCAGCTACTGAGGAAGCTGAGGCAGGAGGATCAATTAAGCCTGTTAGTTCAAGGCTATAATGCACCACGATTGCACCTGTGGATAGCCATGGCACCCAACCCTAGGCAACACAGCTAGACCTTGTCTCTTAAAATAAATAAAATAAAATATCAGACCACACATTAATTGGTTAGTATAAAATATCAGACCACACATTCATTGGCTAGTACAAATATTGAATAAAATTAGAAACAAATTTTGACTTAATGTCAATCATCAGGAAGTTTGGAATTGGTCATTACTAACGTATTAATGATTGGGATCATAAACAGGAATAGGAAACAAGACCAAATTATGAAAACCAAAAGGAAGGGATTTAAAAAAAAAAAATCTTCTTTAGGTTTTGATTAAGCTATGCCTGACTATATATAACTTTGGAGAGAACTGGAGCTATTTCCATGGTTATTAACATCAAGGAAAAGAGCATTTATTTAAGCCATTCTAGAGTTTAATAACAGCAAATGCCAATCTTTTCTGCATGGATGTGTGTATAGAAAATTACTAAGGATTTATACATGTTCCTGAGGACATACACACACAAATAACCAAAAAGCTCAGATTTTACTTAAATAATTTTAATCTGTTTAAGATTGATAAGAATATTTTCTGTCACTTTTTTTTAATGTCACAAAAGTAGCTTTCTTGGTTAAGAATGTTATTTAAATAACACATGAAAAAAATAAAACAAGTTTCACTGACATTCACATCTGCACAAGACAGACCATAGATATTCTATGGCTTAAATTTTCTTAGGGGTATGGATCATAATTTTATCATTTCAGTTATCTTACTTAACTAAATAATTCCTAATCACTCTTCAAAATAATGTTGTTTGTATTTTTTTATTTTTACCTCAAAGACAGATGGAAACAAAGACAACATTTTAAAGTCAATAGCTCTGTGTTTGGTAAGTATATTTTAATAATACTCTGATAATTTATTAGCTATCATAAAGCCTACATTTTCAAATACTGATTTAAAGTATCTATAATATTTAATATAGTAAAATAAATAATTAATATTAAAGAATACAAACCAAGATTGGGAAAACTACCAGGATTTTTAAAATATCAGTTTATTGGTTAATTCGTATTTCCATTAACCAAACAGTTACAAGGTATCTATTGTCTGTCAGGGTTGAGCTAATTACATTTCACAGGAGATTTCTCATTTAATATTAATTGAGTACATGACTAGAGTAATGAATAAATGATGAATAAATTAATTGTTGCCTGTTTATCTTTGAATCATTAGTATACATAATTTACTTCATGAAGAAAACTAAAAATGTGACATGGAAAATAATTATAGGAATCCTGGGTTCAGATCACAGCTTTAACCCGTAATTGCTATATGATCTTAGGTAAGCCATTTAATCTCTCCTGGAAATCAATATGGTATATATTTTTTTTAAATTTCAGGTTCTGTATTCATATGATCTATGATCATTTCCTAGCTGAATAAATATAGAGAAGGGCCAAAATACCCTTTTAATCCCTTCATTTCCTCAGCAATAATAGAAAAATAATATTATTACTTCCCTGTTACAGTATTTGTGAAGACTAAATGAGTGGATTCATGAAAAGCATTTAAAAGAGAATACTTCCTTCATCTTCAATAAGTATTAGTTATATATTATTGATATGATGTGGGTGTGTGACCCTTCCAAATCTTGTGTTGAAATGTGTTCACCAATGTTGGAAGCGGGGCCTAGTAGGTGGTTATTGAGTCATGGGAGGGTCAATCTCTCATGAATGACTTAGTATTTTCTTCATAGTAAAGAGTGAGTTCTCCCTCATGGTTTATGTGAAATCTGTTTTTTTTTTAAAGAGCATGGAACCTCTCCCCTCTCTCTTACTTCCTCTCACCATGTGACATGTCTGCTCCCACTTTGCCTTTAGCCATGACTGTAAGCTCACTGAGGCCTCACTGGAGGCTGAGTTGATGCTTGTGCCGTGCTTCCTGAACAACCTGTAGAACTAGGAGTCAAACCTCTTTTCTTTATAAATTACCGAGTCTTTGGTATTTCTTTATAACAATACAAAAATGAAGTTATACAATTCATTGTGCACAAACCACAGGTGCAATTTCATCTGCTTTTGACCTTTTAGCCTCCTTTTATGAAGACCTTTGTGGTTACTTGGATATCCAGGATATTTGTCCCATTTCAAGGTCCTTAACATAAACACATCAGCAAAGTTCCTTTTGGCTTGTTAAGAAATATAATTTTAGCTTTTCAGGATTATGATATGAACATCTTGGGGGCCATTTTTCTGTCTGTTAAATTAATAAAAACAGTTCAAAATAAAAGAAGAAAGAAAAATCAGATTTACAAGTTTTATTTTTATTTAATTAAGAGAAAGTTATAGTAGCTTTCAACTCTAATGGAAAAACAAAAAAATTAGGTTTTTTGTAATTTTGCCAAATTTTTTTAAAAGTATTTGTTATGACCTACTTGTATAGAAAAAAAAATTGTTAAGTGTTTATGATATTATTAAACTTGACCCACACTGGCTTAAGATTTATTGAGTAAAAAAAAAAAAAAAAAAGATTTGTATGTCATACATTAGGAGACAACTTTTTAAAAATATATATATACATAAACATATAAAATTATATTCCAACTGAAAAATTAAAGATCCACAAGTACGAAAGCAATAATTTTTAAGTTAAAAAAAGAATGTATAGAAATGATAGAAGTGTGAGTGCAAATATCCCACTCAAATGAATTACCCTAGGAACTATAGGTTATTTTAAAATGCAACTATGTCCTTTGACATTTCTCCAGAACCCATTTTTTTTTAAACCAGTCCAATTTCCAAATGTGCCATTTGATAAAAAGGAAAGTTAAATGATCTGCCAAGGTGCTGCTCCTCAAGAGTGAAGAAAACTACACATTTTATTGAAAATAAATATCATAAAACAAAAGCTACAAAAAGAGAAGAAAGGAGTAACCAAGCAAAAATTCAGAAATAAAGCATATATATAAACAGTATATAAATGGATCAACAGAAAAAATAAAAATAAATCTAATTAGTACTGATAGAATCAGTACTGCATACATTGAAACAGTACTGATAAAATAATTTGCTTAAGATAAGCAAAAGTTTACTGAATTTAACCTTTTGAGGTCTTATGAACACAGGTAGCACATTTTTGAAAAGAAAACAATATATTTAACTCTCATTTCTAAATGTTTAAATGTTATTTGTGACACCTTAGAAGAAGGTTTTATCTCTCCACCTGTATCTTTCTTTTATTTCTTTGGATACCAAAACATTGTCCCTGTTTTTGTATTGATTCCATCAAATCATAACAAATAAGATTTTAGGATCTTTATTCTTGGTTTTATGATTTTATCTTTCCTCCCACACTCTTAGGGATTAAGTTTGTTTTTTTTTTTTTTTTTTTTCTGTTTCATTACTATACTTTACAACTGTTAGAACCCTTGTAACACACTAGCAATGATGTGTGTACAGCTCTCTGGTTACTATGTCAGTAACTTGAGATGATATACAATATTTTTATCCTAATTATTGTAAATCCCAAATCACTTATCACAGTGTCTGACACAGAGTAGAACTTCAATGCAATATTATTAAATAATGATTGCTTATTACGCATAGGGCTAATGCTTATGATAATTAATGAAGATCTTATTCTTTTCTACAAATAAAATGCTAGAGACATGTAAGTGTTACGAGCAATAGTGGAGTTATCAGAAAAGGATGTGAGTTATAATAAAAGTTTAGATCCTATTTTAGCAATACCTTTAAAGTAGTATCAAATTATCAGCTATTTCTAGACTTTCAGTCACTTATTTTCTGAGGTGAAATATGGTAGAAATAAAAAAAAATCTTAAATAAAATGAAGATCAGTAGATAATGCAGATAACAAAATACTTGTTGTTTAATTAGCTTTTATTATGTTCTAGTACTAGTCATTAATTGTGCTAATACTTTATATACAATCCTATATAATTTAATCCTCAAAACACTTGTGAGTATTAGTTGCTATAGCCATTTTTCAAGTGAGGATCACATGAATAAAGTTTTACATTTAGAAGTGATGAGGCCGGGCGCGGTGGCTCAAGCCTGTAATCCCAGCACTTTGGGAGGCCGAGACGGGTGGATCACGAGGTCAGGAGATCGAGACCATCCTGGCTAACACGGTGAAACCCCATCTCTACTAAAAAATACAAAACACTAGCCGGGCGAGGTGGCGGGCGCCTGTAGTCCCAGCTACTCGGGAGGCTGAGGCAGGAGAATGGCGTGAACCCGGGAGGCGGAGCTTGCAGTGAGCCGAGATCGCGCCACTGCACTCCAGCCTGGGAGACAGAGCGGGACTCCGACTCAAAAAAAAAAAAAAAAAAAAAAAAAAAAGAAGTGATGAAATGAGAAATCAATCAAGTCCTGTCCAAGTCCAAAATTATGCCTTCTCATCACACCAGTTTTATTGTGTCCTTTACTCAGCAAAGTTTTTCAGGAGAGCTACAAGATTCAGTGTGAATCTTTATTCTCCATATTGACCCATACTGGATGAACTCATTAGAAGCACTGGATCAGTCTACTCCCATGCTGCTATAAAGGATTGCCACGACTGGGTAATTGAAAAGGAAAGAGGTTTAATTGACTCACAGTTGAGCAAGACTGGTGAGGCCTCAGGAAACTTTCAATCATGGCAGAAGTGGAAGCAAACTTCTCCTTCTTTACATGTTGGCAATAGGAGAGGTGCCATGCAAAAAGGAGGAAGAGCCCCTTATAAAACCATCAGATCTCATGAGAACTCACTCACCATCATGGAAGCAGCAGCATGGGGGTAACCATCCTCATGATTCAGTTACCTACCACGAGGTCCCTCCCAGAACACATGGGGACTATGGGAACTGCAATTCAAAATGAGATTTGGGTGGGGATACAGCCAAACCGTATCAAGCACCCTTTACATTGTTTTACAAAATTGTCAAGTACTATGCATTATGTCTAATCAATGTATAAAATCTGAACACTTTTAGATTCCAAGATCTGTGTCCAAAACATTATCTATTACTTTCAGTTTGCTATATATTATGAAATTTTTAAGATAGAAAAACTTGGCTGAAGTAAACTTTTTTTAATTTTTCATTTTTAAAAACAATTTATATAAATTGGTTCATATACAAATAAGAAACACATATACAGAGCACCCCAGTTACCAGTACAGTGGATCCTAGCCCTTCTTTTCTGCATTGGGAAACAGAACAGAGAACAGAACAAATGATTCCATCTTGCTCTTAACTCTTTCTACCTACGTGCTCTGTTTTTCACATAGAGTTTCTATTCCGTTGCTGGTGGTTTTGGTTTTTTCCAATGTAGGAATCAAGCTTTTCAGTGCAGTTTTGACTTTGTTTGCAATTTCTAGGTTTAAAATTTTTCTATTTTATTTTATTTTGAGACAGGGTCATGGCTCTGGCACCTATGCTGGAGCACTGTGGCACCTTGATCTCCTGGGCTCAAGTGATTCTCCCACCTCAGCCTCGGAGTGGCTGGGACACAGGCATGCATCACCACACCCAGCTACTTTTTGTATTTTTTGTCGAGAGGGGATTTTGCCATGTTACCCTAGTTCGTCCTGAACTCCTGAGCTAAACAATCCTCCCACTTCAGCCTCCCAAAATGCTGAGGTTAAAGACATGAGCCACTGCACAAGGCCCCATTTTTCTTGATATGCTCTTCTTACTGCATCTAGTGTATTTGTGATTCCCAGGAATCTTAGAGAACGTGGACTTTATTTTATTATAGATTGAGTTCTTAAATGTAGCTTTCTGACATATATTAGGCACTGCCATTATTATATTCATCTCCACTGCCTACAACAATGAACTGGGTGAAAATTCTGTCTTTCTCATTCACCAGAGCATTCTTTGTCTGTGTTGTTTTACCAACTGCATTCTCTCTCTAGGAAGTAGATCTCTGGGCAATGAATCTTTTTGAGCTGCTGTGGTGAGAGGGATGCAGTAAGTCACTACAACTATGTAATGTAAGAAAAATTCCACATCTTTTCTGATTTTTTCCCAGGTCTTCACAGATGAGGATTCTGAGGTTTGCCCTAGCTATGTTAACTAGATAATATTAAGGAAGAAACTGTCAAATATATTGTGGATTCTCTTGTAACTTTCTTAGGTAAATATTGATGTTCCCTTTTCTGTGTTCCTATTGCAAATTTCACTGGTCTAATATAATTTTAATCTTTGTTCAATTGCATTGAATTATCTCCTTTTATAAGAATATAAGAACTTTGAAAGAAGATCTATCTGTCACATTCATATCTTCCACAACACGAAAGACTTTGCACATTATACCTGATCAACATGAGAATTAATGAACACTTTTAATTATGAAAAGATTCAAGGTATGGATTTCTAATCTTAAAATTTATGAAAAATTTAATCACATATTAGTTTAGAGAAAAACTCAAGAAAAATCAAATCCCAAAAGATAGTGTCTGAAATGATCATGTTTTGTCTTGCAATATCTAAAACAACTCATTTATTAGATTTTCAAAGAAATGCAAAATAAACACTTCATCTTTTCTAAATCCTTTCTGAAGTTGAAAATAAACCCTATTCTATTAAATTGCTGAATGAATTATCCAGATGCTTACCTGATTATTAAACAAGAGAAAATGAATTTCAGAAGTTTTTACTTAATGAGAGTTTTAATATCACATTAAAGATTAACTGAAAATTAAACACTTAATACAAGTAAATAAATTTGATAAATAGTACGTATGTGTTTTAAGCCAAATAATTGAGAACATGTTTTATGTTTCATAAAATGGAATTTGAAAACCAAATAAAAGTGACTATAGAGTACAATGTTGGGAGTATAAATATATGCTCAGATGGATATTATAATATCTCCAAAATCAAAACAAGCTATTAAACAACTATATAATTATACAAAGAATGAAAAAGCTGCAAAAAATTTGATACATAGAAACAATAGTTATACATTTCAAATATACTTCGGTATAACGTATTCTTGAAACTATAAATTAAAAGCCCCTGCTCTAACAGGAGTAAGCATAAATATAAGCAAAATCAAACCTCACACTTTTCAATCATTGCCTTTAAGTTTTTGCATACTATTCCCTATTATTGGCTGTATATGACACATTTTTAAGTTGAAGCTTCATTATTGACATTTTTTATCCCTTTCTGAAGTCTAGGCAATTTAAACTAAACAACAAATTGAACCGTGTTTGTAGTGTGTGCTGATTTCTGTGGTGTAAGTACTCACATCATAACTGATTTTAAGCTACCAATATGGTATCACTGAACTCAGAATTGAGAGGAAATGCCTGGTGGCACACTATTAGCGTTTCCACCATACAGATAAACCAGACTCCAATAACCTCAAGGCCATTGACTACAGTACAATTTTATAGTAACAAAATAATTAACAAGTAGTGAGCATTGAGTATTTATTACATTTAAGTATTATGTCTAATTGTAAATTGGTATGATTTTTTAATGATGACTATGTTTAACAACTTATTTATAACATTCTTGAGAAACTAAAAGTAAGCATTTGTGAGCTAGTACCAACTGGCTCCAACATACCATCACCAGACTTTCATAAAGCAGGAAATGAAGACTGGCCTATAGTGTTGAAAAGACCTTGGGGTTCCACTAAAATTTTCTTAAGACATGGATAAAGGAATATCTCAGGGATTATCTTAGGACATCACAGTGGGTAGAAATGTCACAGATGATACATTCGCATCACTACTGCTTTTAATCAAGATGTAGTAACAGGGACCAGATTTACTCTCTTGACTGAAACAAGTTAAAAGCTGAATGAAAATATATAAATAGCATATCTTAAGGCATTGGACATCAGGTGACAAGGGACAGTTATATCTGAAAAAGGAAAAACAGTAACAACAAAAAAGCAAAAACAAAATAAGCTTGCAATTTTTCCTGTTTTAGCCTAAAACTTTCAGGCCATTATGCAGGAAGGGGTGAACTCAGGCAGAGACTGGTAGTCTTTTTTAGTTGAAGGTACAGATATGAGTGTCTGAAAAAGCCAAGACAGCCCTAGTTCGCAGAACAAAGAGGAAAGAGATCTGTATAGAAAGGAAACTTTAGAGGCCTATGCAGTGTTCCTCTCAAGTATTCAGTTGAACACAAATCAGCGCATGCATAAGCACATTATCCCTGGCCAGGAAAAAAAGATGTAGAGAGAGTAGTGCCCCTAGCTTACAAAGGTCCAGAGAAAGAATTAGTTCTCATTAGCCAGAGGGGAAAAACTTACAATTCATGGACAATCCATTAGACTCAGAGAAGTCTTGCCTCTATAGTGGGGAAACATTAAGCTCAAAATAAAAATCCCAAGGGAATAAAACTGTTTCTAAGTTACTTAACTGTCTGTTTTTATAGACAACATGATTTTATACCTAGCCAATTCCACAGTCTCTGCCCTAAAACTGCAGATCTGAAAACAAATTCAGCAAAGTTTCAGGGTACAAAATCAATGTACAAAAATCAGTGACATTTCTATATACCAACAATATGCAAGCTGAAAGCCAAATCAAGAACACAGTAACATTTGCAATAGAAACACACACATGCATACACACACACACATACACACACACACACACAGAGGAATACAGCTTACTAGGAATCTCTCCAAAAGAATTACAAAACACTGCTGGAGGAAAACAGAGACTGAACAAACAAATGGAAAACCATTCAATGCTCATGGATAGGAATAATCCATATTTTTAAAATGGTCATACTGCCCAAAACAAATGACAGATTCAATTTTATTCCTATCAAACTACCAATGACATTTTTTATAGAATTAAAAAAAAAACTATTCTGAAATTCATACGAAACCAAAAAAGAGCCCAAATTGTCAAAGCAATCCTAAACAAAAAGAACAAAGTTAGAGAAATCACACTACCCTACTTCAAACTATAATATAACCAAAACAGCATAGTAATGGTCCAAAAACAGACACATAGATCAATGGAACAGGTTAGAGAACCCAGAAACAAAGCTGCACATCTACAATGATCTGATCTTTGATGAAGTGAACAAAAAGAAAAAATGAGGAAGAACTCCCTATTCAATAAATAGTCCTGGGATAACTGGCTGCCATATGCAGAAGATTGAAACTGAACCTTCTCCTTTCATCATATACAAAGATCTTTTGTATATCTCAAGATCTTTTAAAGAATTAAATATAAGACCTAAAACTATAAAAACCCTAGAAGAAAATCTAGAAAAGAATATTCTAGACATAGGCCCTGTCAAAGGTTTAATGATGAGGTCTCCAAAAGCAATTGTAACGAAAACAAAAATTTGTTCTCACTTGTAAGTGGGAGCTAAATATTGAATACACATGGACACAAAGATAAAATCAATAGACACTGGGGCATACTTGAGGGTGGAGGTTGGTGAGGATAAACAAACTCTCTAGTTGGTACTTTGCTTTATTACCTGGGTGACAAAATAATGTTGGCACCAAACCCCTGTTTCATGCAATTTACCCATATAACAAACCTGCACATGTAACACCCTGAACCTAAAACAAAAGTCGAGGAAAAAAAGCTTAAGAATATTTAAAGTATATAAAAAACGTCCTGCATCTAACAAGATAAAATTGTCATGTTTAGCATCCAATAAAAAATTATAAGGCATACAGAGGTATGAAATTACAACAACAATAAGATAAAAAAATCATTTTAAATGATTCACAAATGACACAAATGATGAAATTGGTATATAAGGGTGTTATTATAACTGTATTTCATATGTTGAAGAAGCTACAGAAAAGTTTTATTATGTCAAGGAAAGACATTAAGGATATGTTTAAAGATACTAAAATCAAAATTCTAGAAAGAAAATCTGAAAGTTCAGTGATGAAAAATATACCAAATGGGATTAACAGCATGTTAGACATGCAGAAAAAAGTTAGTAGGCTTGAAAGCATAACAACTGAAACTCTCTGAAATACGTCAAACATAGAAATATATAAAATTTTTATAAAAAGAATACAGGATTGGGGAACTGTGGCACAGTTTTGTGCAGATATATATCCCAAGAAAGGGGAGATGGCAACATATGTGTAGCATTGATGACTAAAATTGTTTTTTTTTTAACTTGATATAAACTATAAAACGACTGATACAAAAACCTCAAAAACTCAACCCAAAAGAAATATTACAAAAATTGAACAAAGGCATAGATTAATCAAATCCCAGCCCCCCCCCAAACAAGAGAGAATCTTAAAAGCACCTAGAAAAAAAGATATTTGCGGAGAAATCAACGTAACAGTACATTCTTCAGAAACAATTCAAACCAGAAATGGCGGAGCAACATCTCTCAAGCATTGCAACAAAAACTAAACAAGCAGCTTCAAATCTAGAATTGTATACAAATTAAAATATTTTTTAAAAAATCAATGCTAAAATTAAAAGTGTTACATAGACAAAATCTGAAATAATTTATTACTAGAACTCTTACACTACAAACAATGTTAAAAGAAATTCTTGAAACACAAAGAATATTATACCATATGAAAAACTGAATCTACTCAAAGGAATGAAATTATATCTACCTGGGAAAATGTGTCTACCACATAATTCCTATGTCCTACAGACTTTTTGTTTTCAATAATATACAAAATATTTCTTTCACCTCAATTATAGTAGGCATAGGCCTACAGTAAGTGTAGCTCTCCGTCAACACCTTAGTACAAAATTAGAACCAAACCCAACTACTATCAGGTTCAATCCAGAATCTCAGGTAAGCCAACCCTAATATTATTGTTAAATTTAAGCTAATCTAAATGTTTTTTCTTCCCTCCGGTTCCGTCCCAGAACAACCATCCCAAATTTGTGTTAATAAAAATGTATAATATCTTAAAATTCCTTTTTTTCTTTAAACTGTCTATTCTAAACTTTAACAATTTGACTAACCATTACAACATGATGAATTCTTACCTTTGTTATAATTCTGGGATATGTGAGAATTGAAGAAAATACTTAGAAAAAGGCAAATAATCAAGGAGTTAGACAGATAGTAGATCTCTCCACAGAAACTGTCTGTGAAGACACTATTTATAGAAAAGTTAAAAAGATAAACAGCCATATTATTTTGAAAAGAAACATAAAGGAAACGTATTGATAAAACTATACTATTTTATTAAACGGAACCAAAATTATACTGATATGCAATCACTTATTTTATAAACATGTTTTAATCACAAAATTAATTTTAACACATTTTTACTTCAAATTAAAATCCCAGTTTAATTAGAAACTTGATAAACTCATTTTATAATAAAACTAATAAGTGAAAAATTATGGGCATGAAATCATTGATAAGAGGATTGAGAGAAGACTTCCTCTTTGAGATAACAAATTATATTATGAAGAAAATGAAAATATATAAATTTATTTGGTGACATTATTGGAACCTTAAGCAAAAGACTGATATTGTTGATAAAACTCAGAAATAGACTCCAAATTCTATAAAAATCTATTATGTAATAAATGTGACATTTCATACTAAGAACATAAAAACTGACTTCTCACTAGTGGTTGGAAAATTGGACAACTGAAGAAAAAAGATAATTATATATTCATTTTAGTCAAAAAGTAAATTCTAGAGTAATAGCTAGATAAAATGATTCAAGCATAACAAATAATAAAAGTAGACACAACTTCAAAATGTCTTAGAATTACTTAAATGTAATCTGCTATCCTTTCATGTATCTTTATTCCTCATGTATATTACTGAGCCAGGAGAATAGGGTCTGGAGGCAGGGAACTTAAGGCCAATTCATGCTGAATCAAGGACGAACACCGAGGTCTGGGGACAGAGAATCTGAGGCCAATTCACACAAACTTCCTAAAGCTAAATCCCATCTCCCCACGCTAAGTAACAAAAGACCATAGACTACTTTCCTACAACCCTCCCCTTTTCACCACGTCTCAGATGGAAAGGGAGAGTGCCTTAGATTGGCCAGGGGCCAAGTAGGGACTATTCCTTCATCTGCACAGAGTGCCAATTAACTTCAGTCTTTAGTTAGCCACATACCAAATCCTTCATCCAGATAAGGGGTAACCAATAGGAACCTCAAAATAAAGGTACTTAAAACCAAGAAAACTTTGTAACTGGGCCCTTGAGCTGCCGCTCGGGCCCACTCCGACCCCGTGGTGTGCTTTCTCACTTCAGTAAATTCCTACTTTTGCTACTTCAGGCCTGTGTATCATACCTTTGTTACTGTGTTTGTGGGTTTTGTCCAATTTTTTGTTCAAAACCCAAGAACCTGAACAATTTACACTCAAGGCCCTCCTTCTGGTAACATTACCTAGGAAGCTCAGTTTGAAGTGGACACAGAAATTTAAAAATTTAAGTTCCTTGGTGTGTGTATTCTAGGACTTTGGGATCTGAAAAGTTTCTAGAAAGTTATCCTACATATTTCATTTTAATTGCAAACACAGGATGTACGATATTGCTCACATATTGGCTAAAATGGCTAGATGTTGACTTTTGCCAATTACATTTGTCAAGAATCCATGAGTTAATTTGCTTATTATTCCACAATCCTAAATATCAAGGAAGTTATTTACATATTTTAAAAAATTATATAGAATTACTTACCATAATATATGCAACATCAAAGCAGAAGTTTGAATAATGTTTATAACTACATTGAAAAAGTGTTTGATGACTCTGGGGAACCTGACTGAGAAATCTGCATTATTAAAGAACAGCTTATTTTAACCAATGAACGGAAAAATACATTGTTATCTTTTCCTATTTTTCTCCTAAAAGAGGGAATCTTAAACTAAGGGTATTTTGTTGTTGTTGTTGTTGTTGCTTCTCTATGTTATGCTTTATTTTTCATAATTGTATCATCCAAGACATGAAATGCAATGACAGTACATATCATATCAAAACATTTTACTTTTAATGCAGACCACCACAAAAAAATGCTGTAAGGAAATAAGCTTTGTAAGGAAATAAGCTTACATCTTTGTCAAATCAAAATTGTAGGTAATTATTTTTAGGAAAGTCTTCTTTTTTATTTTAAAACTGAAAGAAGAAAAGTGGCCATAATTATTCTGCAATGTAAATGTAAAAGTAGTACAGGCCATAATTCCTGGAGTTATCAATTCTCTTCTCTGTGTGATGCAGCAGGAACCAAACAAATAAAATATTTATGTAAAATAGCTTAGTTAAAGAAGCTAAATACAATTCAAGTTATCATATAGAATATTTAAATAATGAACACTAATTTGAATGTTGTGCTATTTGGTATTCTGTCATAAATATTAAAATTTTATAATACTTGTGCACATAAATGGCACATCTACTATATTTAGGGGGTTGCATATTTCTCAACCTAGTAAAAATCAAAATTTTTGAGAAATAGCGTAAACACTATCCATGTCATTATAAAACACCACATGGCAACATCGTTTTTACCATGTTTCTAATAGCGACCACTTCAAAAGAGAAAATTTCCCTTTAAAAAATTATTTTTCTTTCCTATGCTACAGACTCACAAGAAAAATAAACTGTATGTTCTTTGAAATATTTTAGAAAGATATCATGCGATGTTTTAAGCAATTTAAAGACAGACACTGAGAAAAATAAGTCATTAAATGTCTTTTAAAAAGGTACCAGAAAGCCGGGCACGGTGGCTCACGCCTGTAATCCCAGCACTGTGGGAGGCCAAGTTGGGCGGATCACGAAGTCAGGGTATCCAGACCATCCTGGCTAACACGGTGAAACCCTGTCTCTACTAAAAATACAAAAAACTAGCCGGGCGAGGTGGCGGGCGGGCGCCTGTAGTCCCAGCTACTCGGGAGGCTGAGGCAGGAGAATGGCATGAACCTGGAAGGCGGAGCTTGCAGTGAGCAGAGATCGCGCCACCGCACTCCAGCCTGGGCGAAAAGAGCGAGAGTTCGTCTCAAAAAAAAAAAAAAAAAAAAAAAAAACAGAAATAATAACTATAGTTAATTTTGATTTTTTTCCTGAAAACAGAAAATCATTTTTGAATATATTTTTTAATGGAAACAAAGCGATCCACAGACTATTTTTCCAACTCAGATGGCTCTGTATTAGAGCCATCTGCTTTATTTTATAAAGACTAACAATGGAACAATTATGGGTATATGTTAACATTTACAAACATACAAATACTATATATTAAACCAGAGTTGAAATAACACGGGTTGAAGTTATGAATCTAGTTCCATCAAAAACAGTAATAAATTTATTGCTTTTGGTAATAATAATAGCAAATAATTATTTGGGGCTTACTATATACAAGATGTAGTTGCTGATGCTTTATGTGTATAAACATGTTTAAGCCTAACAAAAGCCCTATGAGTTGGCACTATTTTTATTAAACCAAGTTTACTTATGAGAAAGTTGAAATTGAGGCACAGAGGTTAAATTGCCCCAACTTTTATAGCTAATGGAGAAATAGCCGAGATACATGCACAACTATGTGGCTCTCTAGTCTATGAACTTTCCACCCCACTAGAAAGTGCACTGTAAACTATGTTTGCCTTGAATGTTTGCAAATCATTCATAAACTCGTCTTTCTCAGTAATGGGTGTGGCCTCGTATTACTGTGTTTATTTTATTATTCTCTAATGTCAAATAATTTATTTTTATATGCTTATCTCTGGTTTTAATTTGGGAAATAACTCTCTCTACATATATATATATATATTTTTGAGAAATATATATATTTCTCAAAATCAAATATATATATATTTTTGAGAAATATATATATTTCTCAAAATCAACAAAGCTTGAACAAAGTATTCATTTGTATAAAAAATGACATTAGATAAAAGACAATATTCATAATGCTGATAAAACAAAATTAATAATCCCTAGTCCTTGTGCTGAAAGGATGCTCTTCTAGTACATGTTATTCAACTATCTTAGAATGCGTTCTTCATTATTTACCACACTCAGTTCCACTAAAGCCATGTTTAAAACTCTATTCTTCTTTGATGACATATTTCTTGGCTTCTCTAAGTACCACTAACTCTCCTTTTACTTATGTAAGTGTTATTTTGCATGTACATTTTTCTACATTAAAAAATAATGTTCTGTAATAAGATAATTTAAATAGTATGAAAGTATATGAAATTTTATTTTTATTTCTTAAAAAAAAAAAACTTCCTCTGCCTTTTTTCTCCCATCTTAGTCCAATTCTCATAAGGTAAGGACTCTTCAGAAGTTGATGAGTAGTCTCACAAAAAATAAACCAACTACAAAACATAGCCAAACTTTCAATGTATACACAAACACATCCATCATAGTATGCATTATAGGGTTGATATTTATTAGCATACTAGAAAATTATGAGGTAAAAAGTAAGATCAACTAAAATAAGGAATTATCTTGAAGCCCTTAGGAGAGAGCTTTACTGTTGGTTTGTGTATGTATTTATTTAGTTGAATAAATACATCAATTCACAGTTTTATGAAACACACACACACACCCCAAACACATTTTGACTTGGTTTGAAAGCAGAACTGGTTATAATGCCCATCTCTCTTTACTACCAACAAGGTAATCTGGAGTAAATTTGTTGAATTTCTATATTTTGACTTTCTCATTTAGGAAATGGTGATGATAATATTTATGTGAAAAGATATTGAACAATGGCCATTTTTTCTTGTGAACTATAAAGACTTTGTGATGGTTAATTTTATGTGTCAACTTAATTGAGCCATGGGATACCTAAACCTCTTATTAAACATTATTCTTGGTGTGCCTGTAAGTCTGTTTCTGTAATAGATTATTATTGGAACAGATGGACTGATTGAAGTAGCTGGCCCTTTGCAGTGTAGGTGGGCAGCATCCCGCCCATTGAGAGCCTAGGTACAACAAAAAATAGAGAAAGTTTGGTTTTCCCTTCTCTTGGCCTGACTGCTTGAGCTAGGACATCGATCATCTCCTGCCCTTAGATCTGAAGTAAAATCTATTTCATCAACTTCCTTACTCTTCAGCCTTCAGACTATATCACCTGCTTTTCTGGGTCCGCAGCTTGTAGACAGCAAATTGTGGAACTCTCAGCTTCTATAATTGCATGAGCTGAAGTTTCATAATAAATCTCAGGAGTTAAATATACATATATATACACACACACATACACACATATATACACACACATACACATATATATATGTATATATATACTACTGGTTCTGTTTCTCTGGAGAACCCCCAACTAATACAGAATTCTATAAATGAATATTATACAAACATTTTTAATGTGCTACTATACATTAAATGTAAATGTATACTTATGTATAAATAAAATGGTATAATTGATCATAACTATTGTAGTAATATATGAAACATGTACTTATCTGTACCTAGAAGACTTACTGACAAAATCCAAGGCAACAATTACACAATGCTTTTCCTCTTTAAAATACAGTGCAAGAAATGGTTGTCCTAGTGGATTTTTAAATAAAATCTATCATTCATTCATGGAAATGGCATAATATCAGTAAGGCAAACTGTATGTACTTACTGTTCTTGGACTGGTAATCGATTCAAAGCCATTCTCTCATAGTGCCTCATGTAGTCAATGATTTTTGTTTGTGCTTTAGTGCTGACTGGATTTTGGACTGCATTAGGAGACCTCTGAACAGGAGAAGTTCTTCAAGGATTGCACTCTTGACCTTATTCAGGTCGTGATTTCATCTTGTGATCAGTAGCAATTTTGCAAAACACTCAGTAAGTAATGTCATCTAACATTAATTTAAACATTTGAACCATTATGTATAATTATTATTTAACATAATTTCATCTGCTTATTTTATGGAGAAAGGGATACATAGATAAATAATATTTGAGAGTATTTGAATTTAGGTTTTAGCACAACGACTGCTAACTCAAAGTTGAGATTACAAACCAATGTCTCTATTTTTCATTCAGTTATATTTAGCTCCTATAGAAGGCGCTTCTGGAAAGATATTTGTGAGCTATGGTTATTATTCAAAGCTCAACAGAACTGAAATATCAAAAATGTATATTTTTTTCTGTAAGGTTAATGAATATTTATAAAGTTAATCAAGAATTGATATAATAATTCAGGAAAAATCTGGCATAGGTTCATTTTTTTGCTTTCAATAATCAAGATTATTCATCAAAGTTAAAAGGTAATCACTGAACTATTTATTTCTCAGAGCACAACATGAGAAACTTGAAAATTAAGAAAGCAGATTGAGCAAATTCCACAACTGTGAGACTATTATCAATCAACATTAAGGAAAAGAGGACATTACAGTAACAGAGAATGTATGGCATCTTCCACTCACGTGTCTATTCAATGAGGGTATATGTAGCCTTTATCCTGGTTCAGACAATGTGATAGAAAACAGAAACAAAAATTACCTAGGCATAGCTTCTGCCCTCAAGTAACAAACTGTCCAGTAGACAAACTGAAATAGTAAGAAAAATCTTAAAACAGTGAAAACTAACTTAGTGGTTCAAAAATAAGAAATAACTAATTACCTTAAATTTCAGAGCAAGCTTGAATGTATTTTTAACTTAAAAATATGTTAATAAGGCCAGGTGTGGTGGCTCACACCTGTAATTCCAGCACTTTGGGAGGCTGAGGCAGGTGGATCAAGAGGTCAGGAGTTTGAGATCAGCCTGGCCAATATGGTGAAACCCTGTCTCTACTAAAAATACAAAAATTAGCCCCATTGGTGGCACATGTCTGTAGTCCCAGTTACTCAGGAGGCTGAGGCAGAAGAATCACTTGAAAGCTGAAGGCAGAGGTTGCAGTGAGCTGAAATCGTACCACTGCACTTCAGCCTGGGCGACAGAGTGAGCCTCTGTCAGAAAGACAGAAAGAAAGAGAAAGAAAGAAAGAAAGAGAAAGAAAGA
>NW_012104809.1:1394650-1395675 GCF_000951045.1 Mandrillus leucophaeus
AAAAGTTCTGCCTTAAAATTTGAATTGCCCATGGTATATATGGGCACATAAATGGGATATCAACATTTCTTTGTGCTGCCAAATCCTGGAGAATGTGAGAAGCATTACTGCACTCAAAGACTTACAAATATAAGCACTATAGTTTATAGGGGAGGATCTGAAAAAGCTGAATTTTTCTGCATGGAAGACAGTGAAGGATTTTTTTTACAGATTGTTAGTCGAAGAAAAGGGGCAAGAGAAGCCCTGTGAGATGGCAGACGAGGGCGTGAAGATAGAGCTTCAAATGAAGGCATACTAGGGAGATACAGACAGTGTCCCACTCATTTCCCAAGTGACTTTGAAAGATGGAGGGGAATAATATTGAATTGTAAGCTCTCTGCTGTGTTCTGTTGTGGAGCAGCATCTCCCCATTGTGTCATATTTTTCATAGAATTCAGCTCATGCAAATTTATTTATGGGTTCTTTGGGGATGATGAAGAAAAACGAGAAATATCTGGGAATGAGAGAGGTGAAAACTGGTTCAACAGGTGGCTGTACGTGCAGAGATAGAAACACAGAGAAGCAAGGGAATTAGCAAGAGCAGCAATGACCAGGTAAGATGCGAGCACATACACATTTCTCCAGACTTGTTAGGAAGAATGCTTGTTTCTTCTTAAAGCACATGAGAGGATAGGGTGGGAGTGACAACCGATTTCAACTAAACCGTAAAAGCCAGTGTGACCCTTATAAGCTTAGGCTTCCTGAGGAGCAGTTGAGAAGCTTCCAGTTGTCTCACACACACACACACACACACACACACAGATCCTATATGTTTGCTGTTAGATTAGAGTTTTCCTCTACTGCTTTCTAAATTGCTCCTTGATTTAGCAGGGAAACATAAATGCCTCCCAAATTCATTCAGTGCAGTCCAACATCATAATTTTTAGAGATCAAGGTACATTATTCCACGAACATATGTAGCTCTTTTATTATACCTATACAACATAATTTATTTTACATATATTATATAATAAAGATTTTTTATT
>NW_012104809.1:1397223-1405552 GCF_000951045.1 Mandrillus leucophaeus
TGCTGGGATTACAGACATGAGCCACTGCACCTGGAAATGTGAGTTTTAAACTGTGCTTACATTCTAATATGGCTGTGCTATGCCTGATAGATAGTTCATCATTTATATAAACAAAATTTGCATTATTTCTAAATTCATTTACTGGATGAGTGGAATGAAAGAATCAGCTATGCCTAGGTCCTTTCATGCTACATGCATGGATTTTTGCCTTTATGTTCAAAGTTTAGAAAATTGGAAGATATCCTTTTTTAAAATATCATAGCTGTTTTCTTTCTACATTTTTGTATTTCTAATAATTATCTTTCCATTAAATGTTTCCTCATATCTGAATAATACATACATCATTTAAAAGAAACATACTTTTTCAACTCCATGAAAGATGACAATTTATTTGTAGTAATGTACAAATGTAGAATATTATTAGGTCGGTGCAAAATTAATTGCGGTTTTTGCCTTTACTTTCAAGAGGAAAAACCACAACTAATTCTGCACTGAATAATGTTGTAACTAAGAACATCTCAGAGTTTAAACAGGGATTTTTAGAATTACCAAATCAGTAAAATTATAATTAACAGCATTATTTTAGCAGGATAGATAACTTTTTTAAAAGTTTTATTGAGTTAAACTTAATACAGCAAAAAACTGAACATATCTAATGTGTACAATTTAATGACTTTGGAAACAGGACTACACCTGTGAAACTATCACTACAATCAGGGTGATGAACAGATTTGTCACCTCCAATAGCGTTATCTTTCCTTTTTGAGTTTTTCTGTTTATTTGGTTCCTTGGTTTATTTTTTGTTTTGATGGTAATAATACTTAAAATGAGATGTACCCTTTTAACAAATTTGTAAGTATACAATATTGAGCTGTCTTGTTTCAGTCGTGCAAGATGAATAAATTCTAGACACCATCTTTCTTTTTTTCACTTGTTTGTCTTAGCAGATTGACTGCCAGAAATCAATCTGATGAAATTACATATGAGTCATCCTAAGCAACAATATAATTGATGTAGAAAAAGCATCTAATAAAATTCAACAGCCCTTCATGATAAAGGTTTCAACATATTTGGAATAGAAGGAATGTACCTCAACGCAATCAAGGTTGTGTATAACAAACCCACAACCAACATATTTTAACAGGGAAAAGTTGAAAGCCTTTCCTCTAAGATATGGAACAAGACAATGATGCTCCCTTTCATCACTACTGTTCAACATGGTACTGGAAGTCCTAGCTAGAGCAATTAGGAAAGATAGGGAAATAAAAAGCATTCAAATTGGAAAGGAACAAATAAAATTGTCCCTGTTAGCAGGTGACATGATCTTATATATAGAAAACCCCTAAAGACACCAACAAATGTGGTTAGATCTAATAAACTAATTCAGTAAAAGTGTAGGATAAATCAACAAACAAAAATTGGTAGCATTTCTATACACTAATAGCAAACCGTCTGAAAAAGAAATCAAGAAAACAATCCCATTTGTTACCACTGCAAAATAAAAGACACTTAGAACCAAATTTAACCAAGGAGGTGAAAGTTCTCTATACTGCAATAACAGTTCTATCTATCACTTGTCAAATCTTCTCTTATTTCCATTTTGTTAACCAAAATAGTTTTATTTTTTCATCTGTTTATTTATTCAATAGTACGCATTTCCTAGAAAATCTGTCATTACCAAATAATAGAAACTGGAAATCTATTGAAAGTTTGTTACAGTGTGACTTTAATTTAATTCAAGTAGAACATTTGATTTATAAGTCATAAATCCTGGAAATTAGACATAATTTGATAGTTTTTAGATAGTATTTTGTGGTTTTTTTGTAGTCCAACACAGAAGTCATCACATAAATACTTTAGAATAAATTCAGAGAAATATTTTATATATTTTTCCAACTAATATTTAAGAAAAATATTATTAAACAGATAATATACAAGAAGGTAGGCTACATCCTCTAGTATATGCCAGTTCAAGTAAGCAAATCTGTATCTGAAAGGTACTTAGGTGAGTATTGATAGTAATGATGACAAAAATAATAGATCTCCCACTTACAGAGCAATTAACATGTGACAGTTCTAAGTGCTTTACATGCATTAACTCAAATAACTATGTAGGAGAATGTTATAGTTTATAGTGATATTCAAAATATTTAATAATCTCTGTGGTTCATGGAAGAAGCTGCAGTTTCTGCAGGCATGTAGGTAACTCCGATTTAGGCCAGGAGATTGTGCTCATAGGCTCTATGAGTTCAGAGGGACACTGAGTCTTTTGCCCTCTTGAGTGTTTTGAGTGTTATTAGCATTACCACTAGGCATGGAATCAACCTTAAAGTCTCCAAGCCTACCTGAAAGAGGTACCTGTGGTTGCAAACCTTCTCAACCCGGGTGCCACCAGTTAAGTATCAATCTCTTAACCCCTCACACACTAGGACAGGATAACTGAACAGGGGAACCTCAGGAGGCCCATACAGTTATAATTTGCCAACCAATATAGAATAAAATTACACAGATTATCCCCGTCATCCCAGTGAATACCATCGGACCATAAGTCCAGGTGATGAATGATGTAAAAAATTTCACACAGTGCATATGAGTTCTGAGAAGAAAGCGTTTATGTCAGATGATTTTCTTCTGAGGAAAATCCTTTAAATAGATGGTATAAATTGAGTATGAATTAGCAGATGTTTACAAGTTTTCTTTAGAAACAAATTGAGGACAATAGTCTAGTCTGAAATAGTAACATAAGATAACATACACAGACAGAAAACATTAGACATGTCCTGAAAATACAGAATTTGATTTTGACCTGAGAAGAAGTTACAAGACTTATGAGAAGTATGGCTAAAAGTGTAAGTTGACTCTAAATTGCAGAAAGCCCCTAGGTCTTACAAAAATAAATCAAAATGTGTTTGTAAGGCTGTAGGGAGTCATTAAAAGCAATTGGGATCAGGAGTTTCCTTATGACCACATTACTTATGGAGATAATTTGGCCCTAGGATGTAAGGAGGGTTGAAATCTAGATAAATTAATGTAACAGATATCATTTCTAACAATATCGACAAAAGTAAGGCAGAATGGAAAGAAAAGCAGAAATGGATTGGCGAGAATAGAAGAAAAATTACAGATTCAAGAGATGTTCGGGAAATAATTTCTACTAGCAATTCTGAATTACTTTCATGAGGTTGCTCTACCATCTACTGAGAAGGGTAAGATAAAGACAAATCAAGTAGCCTTCGGGCTGTTATCCCCTTTCAACTAGAATCAACTTCTTTATCATCCATCTTCTGGGATTCTCAAATATAATTCCTGGTTTATATTTTACATACTCTTGTTAAAATCTTCTTCAAAATTATAAGAGTAAAGATCTACTTGGAAAAATAACAGCTCTCTGATACACATACACACATACATACATGTGAATAATATTTACACTGCACATTAGTATTGTATAAGAATTTGGGAATTTATTACATGAAGAAGAATAAAACAGTGGCAGGTAAATTGACCAAACAGGAACAGCTCTGGTCTGCAGCTCCCAGCAAGATCAAGCAGAAGGCAGGTGATTTCTGCATTTCCAACTGAGGTACCTAGCTCATCTCATTGGGACTGGTTATACAGTGGATGCAGCCCGCAGAGTGTGAGCCAAAGCAGGGTGGGGTGTCACCTCATTCAGGAAGCAAAGGGGTTTGGGGAACTCCCTCCCCCAAGCAAGAAAAACTATGAGGGACTGTGCCGTGAGGGACAGTGTTATCCAACCCAGATACTACACTTTTCCCAGAGTGTTTGCAACCTGCAGACCAGGAGATTCCCTCAGGTGCCTACACCACAAGGGCCCTGGGTTTCAAGCACAAAACTGGGCAGAAATTTGAGCAGACACCGAACTAGCTGCAGGAGTTGTTTTTTTTTGTTTGTTTGTTTTGTTTTGTTTTGTTTTGTTTCCATACCTGAATGGCACCTGAAACACCAGCAAGACAGAACCATTCACTCCCCTGAAAAGGGGGCTGAAGTCAGGGAGTCAAGTGGTCTAACTTAGCGGATCCCACCCTCATGGAGCCCAGCAGGCTAAGATCTACTGACTTGAAATTCTTGCTGCCAGCACAGCAGTCTGAAGTCGACCTGGGACACTGGAGCTTGGTAGGGGAAGGGGCATCCACCATTACTGAGGCTTGAGTAGGCAGTTTTTCTCTCACAGTATAAGCAAAGTTCGGGAAATTCACTGGGAAGTTTCACCCAGGGAGAGCCCAGGGCAGTTCAACAAAGCCGCTGTAGCCAGACTGCCTGTCTAGATTCCTCCTCTCTAGGCAGGCCATCTCCGAAAAAAAGGCAGCAGCCCCAATCAGGGGCTTATAGATAAAACTTGAATTTCCCTGGGATAGAGCACCTTGGGGAAGGTGCAGCTGTGGGCACAGCTTTAACAGACTTAAATGTTCCTGCCTGCTGGCTTTGAAGAAAGCAGTGTATCTCCTAGCATAGTGCTCAAGCTCTCCTAAGGGGCAGATTGCCTCCTCAAGTGGGTCCTTGACCCCTGTGTCTCCTGACTGGGAGATACTTCCAAACAGGGGTCAACAGACACCTCATACAGGGGAGATCTGGCTGGCATCTGGCAGGTGCCCATCTGGGACGAAGCTTCCTGAGGAAGGAACAGGCAGCAATCTTTGATGATCTGCAGCCTCCGCTGGTGACACCCAGTCAAACAGGGTCTGGAGTGGATCTCTAAGAAACTCCAACAGACCTGCAGCAGAAGGGCCTGACTGTTAAAGGAAAACTAACAAATAGAAAGAAATAACATCAACATCAACAAAAAGAACTTCTAAACAGAAACCACAACCAAAGGTCACCAGCATCAAAAACAAAGGTAGATAAACCCATGAAGATGAGGAAAAAACAGTACAAAAAGACTGAAAATTCCAAAAACCAACATGCCTCTTCTCCAAAGGACACAACTCCTCCCTAGCAAATGAATCAAACCAGATGGAGAATGAGTTTGACGAATTGACAGAAGTAGGCTTCAGAAGCTGGGTAATAACAAACTCCACTGAGCTAAAGGAGCATGCTCTAAACCAATGTGAGGAAGCTAAGAACCTTGGAAAAAATGTTAGAAGAATTACTAACTAGAATAACCAGTTTAGAGAACAACATAAATGACCTAATAGAGCTGAAAAACACAGCAAGAGAACTTCATGAAGCATACACAAGTATCAATAGCTGAATTGATCAAGTGGAAAAAAGGATATCAGTGATTGAAGATCAACTTAATGAAATAAAGAATGAAGACAAGAATAGAGAAAAAAGAATGAAAAGGAATGCTTTAAAGAGATTGTATAAATTGAGTGTAAATTAGCAGATGTTTACAAGTTTTCTTTAGAAACAAATTGAGGAGAATAGTCTTGTCTGAAACAGTAACATAAGATAACATACACAGACAGAAAACATTAGAGAAGTCCTAAAAATACAGAATTGGATTTTGACCTGAAAGGACGTTATAGGACTTATGAGAAGACCTCCAAGAAATACGGGACTATATGAAAAGACCAAACCTACGTTTGATTGGTGTACGTGAAAGTGATCAGATGAATGGAACCAAGTTGAAAAACATTCTTCAGAATATTATCGAGGAGAACTTCCCCAACCTAGTAAGACAGGCCAATATTCAAATTCAGTAAATAAAGAGAATGCCACAAAGATACTCATCGAGAAGAGCAACCCCCAGACACAAAATTATCAGATTCACCAAGGTTGAAATAAAGGAAAAAATGTTAAAGGCAGTCAGAAAGAAAGGTCAGGTTACCCACAAAGGGAAGCCTCTCAGACTAATAGCAGATCTCTCTGCAGAAACCCTACAAGCCATAATAGAGTGGGGGCCAATATTCAACGTTCTTAAAGAAAATATTTTTCAATCTAGAATCTCATATCCAACCAAACTAAACTTCATAAGCAAAGGAGAAATGAAATCCTTTACAGACAAGCGAATGCTGAGAGATTTTGTCACCACTAGGCCTGCCTTACAAGGGCTCCTGAAGGAAGCACTAAATATGGAAAGGAAAAACCAGTACCATCCACTGCAAAAACATACCAAGTTGTAAAGTCTATTGACACTATGAAGAAACTGCATCAACTAATAGGCAAAATAACCAGCTAGTATCATAATGACAGGATGATATTCATACATAACAATATTAACCTTAAATGTAAAGGGCCTAAATGCCCCAATTAAAAGACACAGACTAGCAAATTGAATAAAGAGTCAAGACCCATCCATGTGTTGTATTCAGGAGATGCATCTCAGGTGCAAAGACATACATAGGCTCAAAATAAAGGGATGGAGGAATATTTACCAAGCAAATGGAAAGCAAGAAAAAGCAGGGGTTGCAATCCTAGTCTCTGATACAACAGACTTTAAACCAACAAAGATCACAGAAGACAAAGAAGGGCATTACATAATGGTAAAGGGATCAATGCAACGAGAAGAGCTAACTATCCTAAATATATATGCACCTAAAACAGGAGCACCCAGATTCATAAAGCAAGTTCTTAGATACCTACAAAGAGACTTAGATTCCCACACAGTAATAGTGGGAGACATTGATATCCCACTGTCAATATTAGATCAACGAGACAGAAAATTAACAAGGATATTCAGGACTTGAACTCAGCTCTGGACCAAGTTGTTCTAATGGACATCTACAGAACTCTCCACCTCAAATCATCAGAATATACATTTTTCTCAGCACTACTTCACACTTATTCTAAAATTGGCCACATAATTGGAAGTAAAACACTCCTCAGCAAATGCAAAACAATGGAAATCAAATCATAACAAACAGTCTCTCAGACCACAGTGCAATCAAATTAGAATTCAGGATTAAGAAACTCACTCAAAACCACACAACTACACGGAAACTGAACAACCTGCTCCTGAATGACTACTATGTGAAGAATGAAATTAAGACAGAAATATATAAGTTCTTTGAAACCAATGAGAACAAAGACATAATGTACCAGCTAAATTTCTCTGGGACACAGCTAAAGCAGTGTTTGCAGGGAAATTAAGAGCTCTAAATGTCCACAGGAGAAAGCGGGAAAGATCTGAAATTGACACCCTAACATCACAATTAAAAGAACTAGAGAAACAAGAGCAAGTAAATTCAAAAGCTAGCAGAAGCAGAAGACAAGAAATAACTAAGATCAGAGCATAACTGAAGGAGACAGAGACACAAAAAAACCTTCAAAAAATCAGTGAAACCAGAAGCTGTTTTTTTGAAAAAATTAACAGAATAGATTGGCTATTAGCTAGACTAATAAGAAAAGAGAGAAGAATCAAATAGGCACAATAAAAATGATAAAGGGGATATCACCATTGATCCAACAGAAATGCAAACTACCAACAGAGAATACTATAAACACCTCTACACAAATAAACTAGAAAATCTAGAAGAAATGGATAAATTCTTGGACACACACACCCTTCTAAAGAATAAACCAGGAAGAAATTGAATCCTTGAATAGACCAATAACAAGTTCTGAAATTGAGGCAGTAATTAGTTGCTTATCAACCAAAAAAGGCCCAGAACCAGATGGATTCACAACCAAATTCTAGCAGAGTTACAAAGAGTAGCTGGTACCATTTCCTTTTGAAACTATTGCAAACCACAGAAAAAGAGAGACTCCTCCCTAACTCGTTTTATGAAGCCAGTATCATTCTGATAGAGATACAACTAAAAAAGAAAATTTCAGGCCAATACCCCTGATGAACGTTGATGCAAATATCCTCAATAAAAATACTGGGAAACTGAATCCAGCAGCACATCAAAAAGCTTATCCAGCAAGATCAAGTCGACTTCATTCCTGGGATGCAAGCCTGGTTCAACATACGCAAATCAATACACATAATCCTTCACATAAACAGAACCAATGACAAAAAACCACAAGATGATTTCAACAGATGCAGAAAAGGCCTTCAATAAAATTCAACACCTCTTCATACTAAAAACTCTCAATAAACTAGGTATTGATGTATCTGAAAATAATAAGAGCTATTTATGACAAACCCAGAACCAATATCACAATGAATCGGTAAAAGCTGGAAGAATTACCTTTGAAAACCGGCACAAGACAAGCATGCCCTCTCTCACTATTCCTATTCAGTATAGTATTGGAAGTTTTGTCAGGGCAATCAGGCAAGAGAAATAAATAAAGGTTATTCAAATAGGAAGAGAGGAAGTTAAATTGTCTCTGTTTGCAGATGACATGAGTGTATATTTAGAAAACCCCATTGTCTCACCCCCAAATCTCCTTAAGCTGATAAGAAACTTCAGCAAAGTCTCAGGAT
>NW_012104809.1:1405602-1445425 GCF_000951045.1 Mandrillus leucophaeus
TCTCAGGATACAAAATCAATGTGCAAAAATCACAAGCATTCTTATACACCAGTAACAGACAAACAGAGAGCCAAATCATGAGTGAACTCGCATTTACAATAATACAAAGAGAATAAAATACCTAGGAATACAACTTATAAGGGATGTGAAGGACCTCTTCAAGGAGAACTACAAACCTCTGCTCAGGGAAATTAAAGAGGACAAAAACAAATGGAAAAGCATTCCATGTTCATGGATAGGAAGAATCAATATTGTGAAAATGCCATAATTCCCAAAGTGATTTATAGATTCAATGCTATCTTCATCAAGCTATCATTGACTTTCTTCACAGAATTAGAGAAAACTACTTTAAATTTCATATGGATACAAAAAAGAGCCTGTATAACCAAGACAAACTTATGCAAAAAGACCAAAGCTGGAGGTATCATGCCACCTGACCTCAAACTGTACTACAAGGCTACAGTAACCAAAACATCATGATACTGATACAAAAACAGATATATAGACAAATGGAACAGAACAGAGGCCTAAGAAATAATGCCACACATCTACAACCATCTGATTTTTGACAAACCTGACAAAAACAAGAAATGGGGACAGGATTCCCTATTTAATAAATGGTGTTGGGCGAACTGGCTAGCCCTGTGCAGAAAACTGAAACTGGACCCCTTTCTTACACCTTATAAAAAATTAACTCAAGATGCATTAAAGAATTAAACATAAGACATAAAACCATAAAAACCCTATAAGAAATCCTAGGCAATACCATTCAGGACATAAGCACTGGCAAATACTTCATGATTAAAATACCAAAAGCAATAACAACAAAAACCAAAATTGACAAATGGGATCTAATTAAACTAAAGAGTTTCTGCACAGCAAAAGAAACTAGCATCAGATTGAGCAGGCAACCTACAAAATGGCAGAAAAATTTTGCCATCTATCTGACAAAGGGCTAAGATCCAGAACCTACAAGGAACTTAAACAAATTTACAAGAAAAAAAAAAAAAAACCATTAAAAAATGGGTGAAGGGTATGAACAGACACTTCTCAAAAGAAGACATTTATGTGACCAACAAACACATTTTTAAAAAACTCATCCTCACTGGTTATTAGAGAAATGCAAATCAAAATCACAGTGAGATATCATCTCACACCAGTTAGAATGGAGATCATTAAAAAGTCAGGAACCAACAGATGCTGGAGAGGATGTGGAGAAATAGGAACACGTTTACACTGTTGGTGGGAGTGTAAATTAGTTCAACTATTGTGGAAGACACTATGGCCATTCCTCAAGGATCTAGAACCCAAAATACCATTTGATTCAGCAATCTCATTACTGGGTATATATCCCAAGGATTATAAATCATTCTACCATAAAGATACATGCACACGCATGTTTATTGCAGCACTATTCACAAGAGCAAAGACTTGGAAGCAACCCAAATGCCCATCAATGATAGATTGGATAAAGAAAGTGTGGCACATATACACCACAGAATACGATGCAGCCATAAAAAAAGGATGAGTTCATATCCTTTGTAGGGACATGGATGAAGCTGGAAACCATAATTCCCAGGAAACTAACACAGGAACAGAAAACCAAACACTGCATTTTCTCATTCATAAGTGAGAGTTGAACAATGAGAACACATGGACACAGGAAGAGGAGCATCACACACTGGGCATGTTGGGGGATGGGGGACTAGTGAAGGGATAGCATTAGGAGAAATAACCAATGTAGATGATGGACTGATGGATGTGAGAAACCACCATGGCACATGTATACCTATGTAACAAACCTGCACGTTCTACACATGTATCCGAGAAGTTAAAGTATAATAATAAAAATAGAAATAAGACAGAAGATGAAAAAATGTTGGAAACCAAATGAAAAACAACATAATTGAGAAAATTATGAAAAAACAAATTATAGAATTTAGGAGAAAAAACTAGCTAATAAGGGAAAAGTAATTATTTGATTTGGGATATATCAGGTTTATGGTGCTTCAAGGAAGCACACAACATGGGTAAGATATTAGAGTTGAATATATGAAATTGGTTATCCCTTTTGAAATGACACATGAAATCATGAGAGCATAAATTGGTCCAGGGATTAAAAAAATAACAAAACAAACAAACAAACAGAAAACAGATAGGAAAAGGAAAGGTGCCCCAACGCAGAACTGAACTTTAATCTAACACTTACCACTTCAATTCAGTCCAAGTAGGACAGATAGGAAAAACTGAAAGACAGAAACCATCATTGCCACATGGGAACAACATCTAGAACATCTAGACTACTTAGTATGGAGTTACTTGAATGTTTTTAAGTTGGAGAGAGGTTCTCTGTACTGTTAAAAGCATATGATAAAGATAGAGTAACCTTTAAAAGCGGCGATGGATTTAGTTTTTAAAAGATTAGTTCGGCTGGGCACAGTGGCTCAAGCCTGTAATCCCAGCACTTTGGGAGGCCGAGACGGGTGGATCACGAGGTCAGGAGATCGAGACCATCCTGGCTAACACAGTGAAATCCCGTCTCTACTAAAAATACAAAAAATTAGACGGGCGTGGTGGTGGGCACCTGTGGTCCCAGCTTCTCAGGAGGCTGAGGCAGGAGAATGGCGTGAACCTGGGAGGCAGAGCTTGCAGTGAGCCAAGATTGCACCACTGCACTCCAGCCTGGGTGACAGAGCGAGACTCTGAGTCAAAAAAAAAAAAAAAAAAAAAAAGAAAGATTAGTTTCAGTCAGATGATATGTGAAGATCATTAAGGTGGCCTAGTAACAAGAGCAGGTTCAGGGAGAGGTCACAAAGACTACTATTTCAGGACATCTAACACAAAAAGGCAAGAAAAGAAAGATTTAAACAAGTCTGTAGGATATTAAAACAACGTTGTGTGTGTGTGTTGTTGCCATTGTTTTAAAGACCAGAGAATATATCGGTATATATTCTTAGTCTATAGGAATTACTAATATAGATGGAGAAGGAGATAGATTATAGATGGAGCACATTTAAAGGAATAATTGAGCAAGATCTCTAGGATTTGGAAAAACTTAGGATATAGAGCACACATGAAGGGTTACTTTCAGCAAATAAAACAAAAAAAATCCTAGATTTAATGGAGGTACATAATATTTCACATGCAGGCATCATTTTCAGTAAAGGGGAAGAGAACATGTGTTGAGACTATGAACGGACAATAAGGCAGGGTCGGAAATTTGTAAAATTGGCGATGTTTTGAAGATCTACTGTTTAATAAATAATAAATAATTTAAATTTGAATTAAAAAGTTACTTTTTATTGAGTAACCTGTACATTACCTTAGAACTGAGGATATAGTTATATCAGGTAGAAAACAAATCTAGACAGAAACACTTCATTTGAAAATACTATTACAGTAAGAGAAGAGGAACAGTTGCAGTAAGGACAAAATCTGACCATAAGATCTGCAAACACCTTCAAGTCAGGCATAGGGACTTTTCTTTTACGGGGAGTAGGAAATAAGACTAGACAGAACCAGGTGTGGGGGTGCTGGCTGAGCAGATGGTGAGATCAGACAATTGAGGGAATGTTTTTCCCTGAGCTCAGATGATTCTCCGGAGGTGCCATTAAGGAGAGATGATGCCACATTCCAATGCCTGCCCAAGGTGGGTCAAGGTTAGGGGCCTATGGGAAAAGAGGACATCTGACTAAATTTTGGTCAAGACAAGTTAGAGAGCATTTTGTCCAGATGGCTCAGTGGGACAAACTGTTTAGCTAATCGTTGATGAGAAAAATAATGACATTGCTGGGGGGGTGTTGTGTCTGTCCCTATCACAGGCTACCCAGGGGATCATCTCAGAGTCTTATCTAAGTCGTATGGGGAAAAATATCTCTTTGCAAAAAGCTGTTTCCAGACACAAAATGGTGAAATGATTTCTTAACTGTTTCTGTTTTCCAGGAGCACAGGACTGAGGTAAAGATCAACATTGTCGGTTATCATTGTTTCTACTTAAGTCTCTCGATGTCACTGAATTAACCAAAAGGAATGGAGAAAATGGAAACTGTGCAGTGTTGGAGAATGGCAAAATGAAAGTAATGTACATTCAGATGGGCCCAAGTTTTTCCACTGTTCTTAAGTGATTATAACTGAATGGCCCCCTCTAGGGACAATGATAGAGAACAGGTTTCATTTCAAATGAAAGCAATCTCAGCCATTACATAAGCCTTGCATATTAATTATTTAAATTCAGTTGGTGTGAGTGTGCATATATGTGTGTGTCAAAGTCAAAGCTAATTTTAATTGAATTTTTCTCAATTTTACTCTGCAGCAGTGGAAGATCTAGTCATTCAGAGTACATATGAAATGTCAGTGGTAGATAAAATTAAGTTGCTCTCTGACTGCAGCCGGCGATTCATGTGTCTTTAATGTAACAGTTATAGGCTTCAGTTTTGGTCATTGATCAGGATTTGTCAATATTGTCAATATGGGGATTAGAGAGATGACTGCAGGGTGATACACGTAAGTAATCGAATGTAGCAAAGGACATAATGTAATCAATGACGGTGTATCAGTCAGTGTCCAAAGATGAACAAAATAGTACATTGTTGGGTACTATGAAGCTATTTTAATAAAAGGGAGATTTGCAAAGTTAGGGTCATAGTGAAGGAACATTCTGAATTACACCTAAGCCTGAAAACATCAGAAAAAAACATTGTTTTTGGAACCTGAAGATAGACCTATTGAGTGGAAAGCTCAGCTGGCCATACCTATGATAGAGTCAACCAGCAGGGGATATCCCTGGAGTAGAGAAACAGGGAAATCAACTACTTCACCTCCTTCTCCCGCATCTTTCACTAACCTAGCATACTTTTTATCCTGTAACCTAACCAGAAGCTAGAGAGTAAGAGTATCTGTTGATGACCCTATATCCTGGCACAGAGTAGACTACATAAAGGTAAGAGTGGATCTAGAAGTACAAGTAAAAGATTTCCAACTTTGGGGGGACAGGGAATTAGGATTAGAAAAATGGCTAACTGCTTTTTTGTCTGTTTGTTAAATATGAGAGTCACATGACTTTAAGTTGAATGTGCTGTTTGACTCCAATGCATTATCACCAAACTTTTCATTTTATTTATTTATTTATTTATTTATTTATTTATTTATTTATTTACTTACTTACTTACTTACTGATAAGAGGCACAGTATTACTCTGTCACCCAGGCTGGAGTGCAGTGGTGCAATCTCAGCTCACTGCAACCTCTGCCTCCCGGTTCAAGTGATTCTCATGCCTCAACCTCCCAAGTAGCTGGGACTACACGTGCGCACCACTATACCTAGCTAATTTTGTATTATTAGTAGAGATGAGGTTTCACCATATTGACTAGGCTGGTCCCAAATGCCTGGCCTCAAGTGATTCACCTGTCTTTACAGGCATGAGCCACCTCACCAAAGTATTCAGAAGGACTCACATGAAGACAGAAAACTTTGCAATATCATTGGTGACGTAAGACCAAATTTCGGAAGAAATTCCCCCTAACCTCAAGGCAAGTGGAGTGAGAATGAAGGAAACCTATCTCAGATTTGTCTCATTGCATACCAGGTTTTAAATACTGAAATAGAGAGAAAAATGAACATTCTGAGAGCCACTTTATCTGCTCTTATTTTAGGCATTCTAAGCCTATATCAAGCTAAAATATGCTCCTGTATCTCAAGGATATTATATTTTAAGAAATGGAATATTAGTTTATTCCTTAATCTAAACTCTTCCTGTACATCTTGATAGTATTTCCTAGGAATGTTGGAGATGTGAGGGTTTTGGTTGCATAAGAGGGTGTCAGAGAGAGTATCAATCTGGAAAAGTAAAGAAAAAAAATGATTGTGAATTTATAGTCAAAGGGACCATTATTTTTTTCTTCTTTAGGATGAGGATTTGCTAGTTACATAGGATAGCAGAATACAGGCTGAACAGGAATCTACCTATGTTGTTTTATTTGAATACAGTTGGGTCAGTGAAGAGTTAATTACAAGGGAGAAATAGCAACAAAATGATGCTTGTTTAACGATTATTGACACTAATACAAATATCTCAGTCTTTGAAAAAATATAAAAGAAGTTAATAAAACAAATGCATAGAAGGTTTTAATAGTTTAACAGGTCTAACATAATGGAAAAATGTAAAACTAGTACCAAAATATGGAAAATAAAACTTTTCCAAAGCCCTGATGATATTCACAAAATTTAGTTTATAGTAGATTCAAAGAAATATCAAGGGTGAACAAAAATATTTAAATTATTTCACCATAATTCAAGAATATTAGCAAATAGTAATAAAATTACCTTCATAGATTTTGTATTTTGAAAATCTAATAAAAACTGGCAATGCATTTAGATGATATTTGGTAAATAAAAGAAACAACATTTACGAGAGAGACACAACTGTCATCACTGAAAAAAATTATTTCTTAAAAATAATTTGTCATAAATCAAAAAGTAAATATGAGTGAAATAATTGACTTTAAGAATTAAAATAATCATAAAATATATGCTAGGAAAACAAGAAATATATAAGTAACATAGCAAAAATAATGCATTAATATATAAATATTAACATCTAATAATGATAAAAAATATTTTGTTCATAGTATGTATGTATGCATGTATGTATGTATGTATGTATGTATGTATTTATTTATTTATTTTATTTATTTATTTTTGAGACGGAGTCTCGCACTGTCGCCCAGGCTGGAATGCGGTGGAGCGATCTCGGCTCACTGCAAGCTCCACCTCCCGGGTTCACGCCATTCTCCTGCCTCAGCCTCCGGAGTAGGTGGGACTACAGGCACTCGCCACCACCCGGCTAATTTTTTTTTTATATTTTTAATAGAGACGGCGTTTCACCATGTTAGCCAGGATGGTCTCGATCTCCTGACCTTGTGATCCGCCTGCCTTAGCCTCCCAAAGTGCTGGGATTACAGGCGTGAGCCACTGCGCCGGGCCCATAGTATGTATTTAAAGACAACATTTTACACAACAAATCATGATCAAATTGAACAATAGATCATGATTAAATTGAAAATTAAAAATACATATTTTATATGGAAATTCTAGAAGTGCAAAACTATTTTATATCATAACAATACAATATTACAAACTACAAAAGTTTATGCATTCATATGTAGTATTATATTTTATTACATTTATTCTGTTTGTAATTTATTATATTTACTTTATCATACAAACTACATTTTATTTTTCAACTTGCAGAAGATATATTTAAAATAGTTTAAAATAACACTCTTTTAGGAATATACAAATTGATATGTAGTTATATGAAATCCTTAAAAATTTGTCACAGGATACAATTCCCATTCTTTAAAACAAATCTCAAGATGAAAAATGTTTCTATTTTATTCCTGCTGCTGTTGTGTTTATTAATTTCTGGTGATACTGCGGTTTTTATTAGTAGTGTTACTTTATTTTCTATTTTTCACTGGAATTTTTCATGGAAAATAATGCAGCAGTACTTATTATTCCTTAAAAGTATAAATGTTTACAGAAGTACATGACCAGTGAAAGTTTCCTCGTTTTTATCATGGAGAGGCACACTCATTTCTTCTCTTTAAAATGTTTTTCTCTACCCATCCCCCTTTCATGAATAAATGTGAGAATTTAGCTATCCATCTTTCTTTTATTAACAACGCTGCCTCTGAAATGCTAGAGATTTCTATTACCTTTAGTCTTTCGTACTATTTAGTTGCAAAGTTTTAAGTCGTGCACTGGACTAAGGCAAGGCAATTGTTAAAAGTGTGGGTATCACATGATGACTGAAAGGAACCAGATTAGATCCAGGAGGATTTCATCTTACTTCTCCTCCTTGTTGCCATATTAATTTTCCTGAGCACCATTTTAATATATGTTTTATGACGAATATATTTCTATTTTCTTGGAAGGAAAGAACAAAGCTCCTGCAGTTCATTTTTAACCTATATTTTGAACTTTATCTCTAGCACTCATCTTTAAAACACAAAGCCTCAAGCCAAGGTCAACTATTCATCATTTATTTTTCTCTTTATATCCCCCCCCTTTTTTTTTTTTACAATATATGTTTACTTTTTTCCCAGTGATGTGCTTTTCCATCATTTTCTTTTGTCTGAAAACGTTATGTTTCTGAAGTTCTATTTCAATAGAACACCTTTTCTAAGGTCTTTCCAAACAGGTGCTCCATTTAGGAAAGCAAACATACCAACAAGCAAATCTCTCTCATATATATCCCGCTCCCAGGTCTTTATCCACAAATGGCTCAGTTCAATTATCACTTAACGCTTAGGTTATATTTTGCTGCCCGTATGCATGCCTTTCCACGAAGCACAAAGAACCTACTTGATCTTTATTTACATTCTTTTCAGTTATTATAAATAACGGTTGTAGTGAAATCATACTAACACAAATAATAAATAGCAAATATTTGTTAAATAAATGAATAATGTAATTAATTGCATGCTGGGCTCTTAAGGAACTCGAGGCTATTTCATAAACGATATTGTCTATTCACTGGGGACAAATTGCTCTTTAAACGCTGCCAACATTTTCTTTCTGCGCAGCAAGAGATTGAATTTGGCTCTGCTTCAACAGGCCACTTGCCTATGCAAATGTAAAGCTCAAATATTATTCTGAAGTAAAGAGCTCTACTGCTCCAGATTATATGTGGTATAATGCAAAATACTGTTTTTTGATTTTTTTCTTTTTTCTTTTTTTTAAGGGGGCCTGAGTCCCAAGAAAGAGACCTGAGAGGTTATTGGGTGGAATAGCAAAATAAGAGAATTTTTTTTTTTCTCACTGTTCTTGGGCTGGGGTGGTAGGCAGGCGAGATTTGGCTACATGGAATCCAGAAGGATTGAACATAACAATGTTCCTATCCATGAGATATAAATCATCTCCTGAAATATGGTGTCAATAATAAAAGAGATATTTGGTTGGATTCCTCAGAGTGTAAGGCATGGCCAAAGGAACGCAGGAGCAGTGTCATCTGTAAAGTGATATTAAGTTATCCTTTCACCATGACTAAGCCAAAAATATAAGGAATTCAGAGAATATACTGTTCTTTATATTGTTTAAATGATCATATCACAATTTCTCTCAATTCAGAGTCATTAAAAGTCTGAGATGTCCATTGATGTTCTCAGATGAATCCTGCTAGCAGAAAACTAATACTTTGTTAATCCATTGAATTTCTTATTTGACTTTGACTTATGAAGTCTTAGAAATAAATTTTGGATTTAAATACCAGAACTATCTAAAGCCAAGTCTTTTTTCTTGCCTTACTGTTTAAGAATTACCTTTACATTTTAGCTAATTATTTTGCTGCCTTTATGAGAAATTTTTAAGTATTAGAATACATAAAATGTGTTTTCTTAATATGCCACTGCTAATATTTTTAAGAGGATAGGTAGTTTGTAAATAAACCTATAGATATACCTATATACAGTATAGATATTTATTTGCATATACTATTTTGTTTGGATCTTAAGGTCTTTCCATATACCATTTTGTTTAGATCTTAATTAAGGTCATCAAAGGAAAGACAATACCCAGTATGAAAATTCCTATGAATTATCTTGCAATAATGAATTGCTAGAAAATGTTCTGGCTTTTTTCTTTCTTTCAGTCATTACATCTAATTTTTCAAGGAGTCCTGTAGAATCTATGGGAAAAGCTTCTCTTGAACATGTCTGCTGTTTTTTCATTCTCATTATTATTGCCCTAATTAAAGCACTATTATCTATATCTGGAATACTTAAAGAGTTTCCTAAAATGTCCTCTCAAATTTTTATTCTCCAATAATCCCTTATCCTCATGATAGTCAAAACAATCATTTTAAAACATAAATCATATCATATAACTCACTTTCTTAAGACCATGTATGTTTTCATATTGCATTTGGAATCAAATTTTGACTCTTTACTTGGTTTTTAGCATTAGAAATATCTAATGTAAATTACAAGTTAATGGGTGCAGCAAACCAACATGGCACATGTATACCTATGGAACAAACCTGCATGTTGTGCACTTGTACCCTAGAATTTAAAGTATAATAAAAATAAATGAATAAACAAATAAACAGGGAAAAAACAAACAAATATGGTTCCTATAACTTTCTGTGACTAGGCTTACCATTCTTCTCCGGCCAGCCCTATAATAGTCCTACCACCCAGGCCTTTTTCATTCTTTGAATTAAAAAGAACTAGTTGAACACTTTGTTCTACCTGGTTGACTTCCTTCTTCCTGCAATTATCTCCCCCACTTTCTAAAATTATCTCCCCCACTTTAGTTCTGAAACTAAAAGGTTTTTTTTTTCTTATTATTTATATTATAATTTAAATGTAGCCCTCTTAAAAAGTGTGTACTTGGTCATCAAATCTAAAGTTGGCCTCTCAAACACACACTTTGATATCACTAAATATTAATTATTACATTTAAGTTATTACTCTTTGATTTTTTCTTTGTGGATCTATCAAGTCATCGATGCATACATTGATTCACACATCCGTATATTTCCATTCATTGATTCATTCCTTTTATTATCATCACCCATCTAAAATTCAAGCTCAATGAATAAAGAAACTCCATTGATCACTTCATTGTTGTTATTACCCTGGCTTATGTTTGTATCTGGTGTTTGTATTAGTCTGGGTTCAGAGAAAGAAAATGAATTTTCAAAATTATACATATATTTATATACACATATATGTGTGTGTGTGTGTGTGTGTATATATATATATATATAGAGAGAGAGAGAGAGAGAGAGAGAGAGAGAGAGGTGAAGGAATTGTCTCATATTATTATGCCAAATCCCAAGATCTGCAGGGTGAATCAGTAATCTGGGGGCCTAGGAAAGCGAATGGGGTAGCGCCAGTCGGATCTGTAGACCTCAGAACCAGAAGAGCACATGGTAGAATTCCAGTCTAAAGGCCAGCAAGCTCCTAACCCGGAAGGGCCTGTGTTCCATTTTGAGTCTGGAAACAGAACAAAAGCTGATGTCCTAAATCAGAGGTTACCAAACAGGAAGAATTCTCTTAATTAGGGGTAGAATCAGACTCTTTGTTCTATTCCAGTCTTCAAATGGTTAAATGAGGCCCACTCATATTATGAGGACAATTTACTTTATTTAAGCCACCAATTTAAATGTTGAATTTCATAAAAGAAACATCCATACAGAAAATAACCAGAATAATGTTTGCCAAAGTATCTGGAAATCCCATAGCCCAATCAAGTTAACACCTCAAATTAGCCATCACACTATTCAACAAATAAATGTTAAACAACTCTTCAATAAGTCAGTCGCTTATTATTACTTTGCATATATTATCTCAACTAATCTTCATTACAGACTTATCTGATAGTGACTGGCATTGTGCATGTTCTTACTATGTGAGGAATCTGAGACTAGGAGAGTAAAAAAAACTTGTGCAATTGCATATATATGTAGTTATTGATTTTCTTTTAGAAAAATAAAATAAAATTTATGTATGACCTCAGGGGCATAAATTTTGACCTATTCCATAAACTATACTCCTTAATATAATTACTAGTTAATTATATAATAACATTAGTTAAAGGTATATTATAATCCTCTATTCAGACATATATCTCCCTTTCCCCACTTCTAGCCTTATTTCAATTAAAATCTGAATTGTACTTTCATAGTCAATACTTGCTAAGATACTTAACGTGAGTCTTCTAATTCCCATTCAAGTGAACTCAGAATAATATACTGGCATTTTCTGAGTTTCTTAGCTGAGAAATCGTTAGCACTCAAAGTTTAATTTTGAATTTTATGTGTTTTTTAAGTAATTATCATGCAATTGAGACTCATCGATATTGACATCTGTTTGGATGGCTTCATGATATACTTCTTAAGAGTACCACATTTTTACTCTCTAGACCTTCATGTCTAGACCTGTAGCATAATTCCAAATTTGCAGACAGTGTTGCTGTGAACATGTTTCTCTATAATTCCCATGTGCCTCTGAATGGGGTTCATAAGCCCTTAGGAAATATTGTATAGGCTGTAGACTGCAAATGAAACACCTGAAAATACATAAATCTTGTGTATGCTTCATGTGAACTTGTCTGAGAAATGAGTACCCATGCATTATCAAATTCTCACAAACGTATGAATGCAAAATGTTTAAGTATCTAGAAAGCAAATTTCTCAGTTACAGCTTCTCGAAGTTTTCAATATTAGCAAATATTGACAATTTTCCAGATTGGCTTTATTTATTTGCATTACTTTTTGAAAGGGTATGCCTCCATAAAGTTAATATCATTTTTTGAAATCTGATTGAAGAAATGGTATCTTATTAATTTTCTCTTCTCTATTTACTTATGAGACTAAATATCCACAAGAATATTTTTATTATGTATATACATCTTATTGAAAATTGATTATTTTATAGTAACTTTGCATAAATGGTCACTCTGAATGTATGCCATTTGCAGTTTACTTCCATTGTGGGTGAAAAGCAGGTCCAAACAGTGAGTTAGACCACACATTGGCTAACTGAGTGTGAGTGGCAGTAATGCTGACAGTTCTATGTCTAAATCTCAGGATATCCAGTGTGTTTTGCTTGCCTTTTATGCCTTCATCATCTTCATTAGAAATATGCCCAGGCTGGCCTCCAGAGCTGAAAAAGGATAAAAGCTACGTGAAGGAAGGCTGCCCCAGTTAAGCGTCTTCATTTAGCAAAGCCAACCTTGAATGAGGCCTTCAGCCTACCTCTAGATGCATAAGCCAGACCATGCACAGAAATCTGAGTGATCCCAGGTGAGACACGCAAAGTCACAGCCCTGTGATTTCTGAGATATAGTAATTATTTTCCTTAAGTTACCAGAATTGAAGGTGGTTTGTCAGACAGCAATAGTTAAAGGTTATATAACATATAGCAATACAAGTAATTTATACTAGAAAATTTTTTAAAAACCCTTTTAATATTCTATGAAATTTTCATTTGAATAATAATATGCTTTCATGCTTTAACATTTACGTATTACTTTTTCTTTTTCTTTTTTTTCTTCGTTATATTTTTGCTTGAACAAAACTTGGAGTAGTTAATTTTCTGTCAAGTTTATAATATTAGAGGTTATGATATAAACTGTATTTTAATTATATAAGTATAAACTGATGCCCTGGGATATCAATTGTCAAATTGTTATAAGTAATTGAGCATAATTTTGAAACACACACACATGAAAATACACGAAGACCTAATTTCTGAAAACAGGCCAGGGAGCGAAATAAAAGTTATTTTAACCCTTAAGGATTTTCATGCAGTGAATGAGAACACTGTTTATTTTTTATCTTCATTTTAATTACATAACATTAACATGCACAGAATTTTAAAATTAAAAGAAAATAATTTTAAAGAAAATACACCATTTAGTAAATTTCTGTGATTTCATCTGTACAAGCAGATAATAATTTGTCTTGTTTCTTTTGCTTTAACTATATTATTTTCAATTTATTTTTCCATGAATCCTCAATATTTTAAAATAATCAACATAATAATTTACTAGTTAATGACACATTCAATCAATAAAATGTTTATACAGCCAATTATCTTTGGCACATGTGAAAAAAATAATAATATTAGCCAGGTCTGGTCACTCACACCTGGGAGGCTAAGACCAGAGGATGACTTGAGACTGGGAGTTGAGACCAGCCTGAGCAACATAGCAAGATCCTGTGTCTACAAAAGAAAATTTAAAATTTGCCAGGCATGGTGGTGCATGCCTTTATTTCTAGCTACTCACTACTTGGGAAGCTGAGGTGCGAGGACAGCTTGAGCTGAGGAGTTTGAGGCTGCAATGAGCTGTGATGTTTACTGCACTGTACTCTACCCTGAACAACAGACAGAGGTCTTATCTCTCTCTCTCTATATATATATATATATAGAGAGAGAGAGAGAGAGAGAAATTTTTTAAAGCATATTTCAAAATATTTCAAAAATATTGAAAGTATTAAAACACTTTCAATAGTAAAACTCTATCCCTTAAACTGCATCACAGTCACAGCATTTAACAGAAAGATATTTAAAATAATAATGTCTTCATATGCCATAGTGTAGAAGAACTAGACATGTTTAACATTTGACTTCGTGTGTGTATATGAGTGTGCTTGTTTTCTCAGTTAATTCCATATATTAATAGACATATATTAAAAATTAAAATGAAAAGTAAAAAGTAAAAACAGACATTATATACCTATCCCTCATACTTTTCAAGGTTTTTAAAAATAGTTTTTATATCCTAGGTCTACCATTTCATAATTCTAATACATTCACATTGCACATGTCATAATTAGAATAAAATGACATAAATATATCACAGTTTATGTAACAGCTAACAGTGTTCATTAATTTTGTCAGTACATTTTATGTAATCATATTAATTGTGTTAATTGAGCACTAGAATTGTATTATTTACTGCTGATGACTGTTTTATAGTGGCTGTCAATTATCATAGGATATAATTAAGATTTACCTGGATTGATTTAGAAATCATGAATTCTAAATATCATACATGGCACTAAAATACAAAAATACATAGCCAGTTTAAAAGTAGCTGAAAAGTAATTATTTAAATCTATATGGCAAATATGTCTTATTTATCTTCTCTTTTCAGTAATCATATAATTCCTTTAGCAATCACAGATCAGCTAAAATATCATTAAAATAGCAAATGACCAAAGGTTACAAAATGTGATTGAAAGCTGATATGGTTTGGCTCCATGTCCCCACCCAAATCTCATCCAAAATTGTAATCCTCATGTGTGGAGGGTCGAACCTAGTGGGAGGTAATTGGATCATGGTGACAGTTTCTTCCATGGTGTTCTCCTGATAGTGAGGGAGTTCTGATGGTTTAAAAGTGGCAGTTTCCCATATGTTTTCTCTCTCTTGCCCGTAGCCTTGTAAGATGTACCTTGCTTCCCTTTCACCTTCCACCATGATTATAAGTTTCCTAAAGCCTCTCCAGCCATGCATAACTGTGAACCAATTAAACCTCTTCTCTTTATAAATTAGTATCTTTATAGCAGTGTGAGAGCAGACTAATAACACAAAAACCTAGATATTTTGCAAATTGCATAGTGCCGTATTTACTGGTTGAGAATTGACCGTTCAGTGGGTGAATTTTGTTCTCTTACTTTCCTCTTGAGAAAGCAACTGATATAAGATAATAGCTGTTTTGCCCCATTACTGTGGCTTTTCTCACATGTTCACACTCAACTCTGTAAACTCTACCTTTCTAAGCCTGCAGTTACTCTTTCTTCCCTGCTTTACAAATCCTCACCCTAGCTTGTCACAATCTCCTAGACATCTACAAACAAATGCCATCTCTTCTTCTGAAGATGGATTGTTAAAAGAAAACACCCAAAATGAGGTTATGTAGATAGACATTAACAAGATTTTGTTCTTCACCTTTCCACTAGGCCCATGATAACAAATATACCATCATGTCTGCAAAGCCCCACATTCACTTAGAGATAAATAACAACCTTGTTATTCGTTTGGGTATTTAAAATCAACTGATTAATATCATAAAGACATTTACTTATGTTAATCATACATTCATTCAATAAACACCTTATTTACTCTCCGCTCTAAAAAAGCCATAGTGATTCATGTTTCCTTTTTTTGTGTCTGATATTTATTTAGTATATAAAGGTATTCAAACTTTATAGCCTGGGTGTGGTGACTCACACCTGCAATCTTAGCACTTTAGGAGGACAAGCCAGGAGCATGTCTTGAGCCCAGAAGTTTGAGACGAGCCTGGGCAACCAAATGAGACCTGGTCTCTGTTTATTAAACAAATAAATAAATAAATATAAATAACTTTATAGAAACTACACTGTATGCGCACCATATTATTGAAACAAAATAAATTTTGCACTATAAAACATTAATTTAATTTAATATGAATGTTTGCTTTCTTGGGAATTAAGTATTGTCAAATGTGGTAGTTACATGTGTAAGGATTACAGTCAAGCCAATGAAAGGCAACATTTTATTCATTCTATCCACATGATTTTTAAAATTATTCTGTAATTACAAGTATTTTTAGTGCAGAAAAAAAGAATAAATGAGACCTATTTACTAACACAACAGTGTGACTACAGTGAAAAACAAATTAATTGTACATTTTAAAATAATGAAAAGAGTTTAATTGGAGTGTTTGTAACACAAAGGATAAGTGCTTGAGGTGATGGGTACCACATTTACTCTGATGTGATTATTACACATTGGATACCTGTATCAAAATATCTTGCGTAACTCATAATTATATACACTTACTGTATACCTATAAAAATTAGAAATAAAAATTACTTAAAAAACTATTCTTTATATACATTTCATTGTTTTGTATTAGTGTTTCTAAAAGTATAATGTACATTTTCAGTAAGCACATTATTTTTCAACTAAAGTTAAATATAATGAGAAGAAAGGTTGTCTGATGATATAATAATGGTTATAATTAAAATGAATATTTTATTAATCATTTGAAGAGCATTTTATTAAAACATACAAACAGAAATATTTTAAGAACAGAAGATGTCCTGGTAAAAAGTTATCATAGAAAATACTGTTTCCTTATAGGTCAATTTACAGAAGAGAAAGTTGAGTGTTGAGTTACTGGTCAAGGATGTTGTTCATGTGGGTCATTCTCTTACGAAGTGATTGTTTTAAAAGTTAATAATTTAGTTACCTAATATATCATGTTTCATTTATCCATATTTAAAGACAGTGTGTTATGTAAAAACACTTTATTAAGTATATTTACAAGTAATTTAAAGATACATAAATCATGGGTCCTTAAACTAAAAATGTTCAAAGAGTGCTAATCATGATAAAATATCAGACAAATAATATTACATCAAAGTTTAGCAAAAGAGTTTTTTGTTATCTTTAGAATTTGTTCATAGTAAATAAAATTTGTCTTCTGAAATGAGATATTGAATATCTTTCAAAAATCTACTGTTTCAATTAAGTGTAATTCCACCAAAACACACCAGGTATTTGAATTGAAAATCTTTGCCTGCATGCCACATACCAGTCTTTCAGAATTTTATAATGTTGATTACTACCTAAAATAAAAGAAAGTAATTTAAATATCTATTCCTGTTATCTGAGGACAGCTTAAAGGTCTTCACAAAAATTATACAGTGTCTTGAATATAAATTCAAGCAATACAGGCTTCCTAAAATTCTAATCTCAAAAATGACATTAAGCTGTTATTTCATGATACAAAAAAAAGTCTTTTGTTCATATAATCACTTAATTTTTAAAAAGATTGAATACTGAAATGAACACTCAAAATTTTTCACTTGGAATCCTTTTGAAATACTTTAAAATCTACAAGTGAAAAAACTGGACCAGGTAATGGTATTACAAATGTTTAAACACTACATTCAATAAGATGTGAAAAATAGACATTGCCTGAGTGTATTCAATCAAATAAATGTATATTTTTGATACATTAGAGCAGCTACTATAATATAAAAATACTTGAATAGAGAGCTAATAGTGATAAATAAAACCAAATTATTTCCCATATATTTGAAGATGATATTTCATGGAGAGGCTGTCACAACATCAATTATCATATGTCAAAGCTACTTAATCTTCAAATATAAAAAAGAATATACAAATCATTACAAAAGAACTAAGGTAATCATTTATGAAAATCTTCAAGTTTTCAAATTGGGGTCATTTTTGTATTTCTGAGGCTATCCTCACTAATGTAGCCACTAGCCATCTGTGGATACCGAACACTTGAAATGTGGCTGGTTTAAATTGATATGTGCTTTAAGTATAAAATACACACTAGATTTCCAATACTTGCATGAAAAAGTTAAAATATGTCATTAATAATGTTGTATTGACTAGATGTTGAAATGGTACGCTTTTAGAAATATTGGTTCAATGAAATATTTTATCAAATATATATTGTTGAAATATAATTTACTTTTATTAATGTGGCTTTTAAAAGTGTTAATACCCACAATATAAACTACTGGATATGGCTGTTTTGATGATTATTTATTAATCAGTTTATTTAAAACCGTGTTGAAATTTTATCTCAACATATGGCTAAAGCATGTTTTAAGATAAAGGCAAGTAATCCCTATTGGCAAAAAGAAAGACTCAACTTCAAACAATATAATGACTGTAGGTTATTTACTAGGAAAAGTCAGCCCATTATGTGGATTTATAAAATGAGATAAGTAAGATTGTCATATAAGTGTTACATGAAATAACTAATCATGGATGTGAGACCAAATGTGCAAAGTCACCTCAAAAAGACCAAATGATTACCAGAACAGTGGAACTGCTTGTAACCTTTATAAGTAATGAAAATGCTAAAGAAAGATAAGGTCAGTAGGAAGAGTTTGGGCTGAAAATTAAAAAAATAAATAAAGAGCAAAGAAATGTCAATGCAAGTATTAGTAATGCTCATCTGAACATCATGGATGAGAATGTGGTAGCAGTAATATTTAGTTTATTGAACAGAGGTGATGTTTCTGATATTTAATGAGTTTTAACTCTTGCTTAATCTTTTTGTCTGTCTTTTTTTTTTTTTTTTTTTTCTTTTTTGAGACAGAGTCTTGCTCTGTCAGCTAGGCCGGAGTGCAATGGAGCAATCTCAACTCACCGCAACCTCCACCTGCCAGGTTCAAGTGATTCTCCTGCCTCAGCCTCCCAAGTAGCTGAGATTACAGGCATGTGCCACCACATCTAGCTAATTTTTGTATTTTTAGTGGAGACGGGGTTTCACCATGTGGCTAGGCCGGTCTCGAACTTCTGACCTCAGGTAATCCACCCATCTCGGCCTCCCAAAGTGCTGGGATTGCAGGCATGAGCCACGGCACCTGACCTCTTTTATGTTTTATGATAGAAACCTAGCTTACCTGAATGCTGCTAAATATGAGACCTTGATAAATGGGAATGCCTGATTTGAAGTTTGATCATCAGGATGAGAATGTGAGATGAGTTTGGGAGGTCACTGGATGTTACCTTGCAGCCTCCTTCAAGTATGGGCTGAATACACCTCTTACTTAATATTTTTGAAATGCATGGAGTTTTTAGATGGATATTTGAACAGTATTCAGATTAATATATTTTGTGATAGTTGTTGTTATGGATATGAGTATATGTGTTTGTTTGCAGATGCATGTGTGTGTGAGAGAGAGAGGAGAGGGACGAACAACATATTTCACTGTACTACTGTAATCAAAGCCATGGAAGAACCATACAATGCCTGTAACCTCAGGAAGGGGCAAAATTATGGCTTATGTTTCATATATACTCATTAGAAGCAGATATATATTTTTGAGACACAAATATGTCAATAAGAAATCATGACTGTTATTAATGCTTATCTAATTACAATCATTTGCACATCTTGCCTGATGCTAAACAAATTTATCCTGGCCTCTTTATGTTATCCTTAGAGCCCAAATCTAAAAAGGAGATGATAAATGAAAATTAATAAAATCTATCATTGTTAAAATACTAGGAATAAAGAATTTGTTATTTTCAGAACGATGATATAGTAAACTATATTTCTCTTCATACATACTCCTCATCAGTTTAATCATATTTTCAACTGTTTTCTAGAATCTCACACATCAGCCTGTGAAACATTCGTGGTTACTGAGGCTTTCTTGCTAGAAATTTCATGTCTTGGAAGATTGCTGCAAGAGGGACACAGTGTCTGAACAGCAGTAAACTTGTAGCTAACTTGAGAAGTATCTGCTTAGAAGAGGAAAGCTAAGCAGTAATAGATTAGAAGTGAGAGATCCTAGAGAGATAAACACCATAACCAAAAAGGAACATAGAAATAATGACCTTGAAGTGTCTCATTGTCTGAGAAAAGGTCTAGGAAAAATCATTACTATATGCTCAATTATCTCATTATAATACATTCATGAGACTCTAAGTTTTTGAACAATTGAGAAGGATATTTTCTCAAGATGCTTATTCTAGCTGTGCCATGATGCATTTGAGATCATGTTTTCAACCCTTTTGAGCATATTCTTGAATTCCCTATTTCCAGTTACTATAAAATGTGAATGAAATATTGAGGAAATACCATTTTCGGAGATAGCATGACAATATTATAGCACCCTGTGTTTCTCCTCTGTTATATCTCCCCCACGTTGAATTATTCATTTAATACACAGCTTCTAAGACGAACATGTAAACTCCATGAGGGCAGGAAAATATTTGTTTGCTCTTATTTCTGAGTTCTTACAGGGACTGACAGAGCTATTGCTCAAAACTTGGGCAGTACTTGCTTGATAATTTGAGAAAGGCCTCACAGAAAGTGTGAAGATGTGAAGGCTGTATTTTTAATGCAATTGCAAGGCAATTCACTCTGCTCGTGTAGCACTTTCTCAATGAAACCTATCCTGATATTTCAACCAGAAGTAATCTTCTTTTAAAAACTCTCACCATCTTTTGCATAGAGTTCTCTTAGTGAACGTCATTCTCCCTTGCATTTTCTATGGTTACAAACATATTTTCTTTCAGGTATTACAATCTCAATGCCCACAGAGAAGAAAAAACTGATATAAATAGTAAAGCCAGCTTTGGGTAGTGATGGTCACAGTGTCAAACTGGAAAGTTATCTAAAGAAAACAGGTACTACTCAAGTCCAGCTGAGGGACCTTGTTTGAGAACTCACGTGTGGCCCTGTCAGAACAATTCTGTTTCATCTCATCTAACATAGCAAAGTTCCTAAAGTCACTACCTATATTTTACTTTAAAAAATTGTATCTGTAGAGTGTCAGAATAACATACTGCATACAATTGGCATTACATTTACTTTTACAAATTAGTTATAGCATGTAGTATAAATATTATTATAATCTTAAAAACAATACAATTAGTCAACATAAAATGAATATTAATTATTTGTTCATTTTATTACTTCTTATTTATCCCGGGCATTAGGCTAGAGCCATTATATGAGTTAAAATGTCCTACTTCCCTAAGAGTATTAGAGGAATGTTTGCCATAATGCACATTCCAGTTCTGAAAATTGATTAAAGATGCACTCCTATTTCATCTTGAAATGCTGTAACATAGAATTCAGATAGTACATGAGAATTTTACCTGGCCTATTAAATCAGTAAATCAGTTCAAATGCTACTACAACCTAACAAAGGTAGGACAGTTGTTTGAATTCTAGAACTCATTAAAAAAATTGTGGATGGGCTACTTAAAAGCATGTACGATTTCTTATTCATTCTTGCATGTTCTAATGCAAAACACTGTGCTTTTAACTTTTTGGTATTCTAAAAAATATCTAATGAATTAGCAAATAAAATAATAGTTGAAAATTAAAAACGGCTTTTCTGAAAGTGAACCATATTTAATTTACTAAAAATTGCCTTAATCAAATATAAGTTTTGGGGATACAGGCATCCCTAGGAAATAGTGCAGGTTCAGTTCCAGGCCTGTGCAATAAAATTATCATGATGAAGTGAGCAAAACAAATTTTTTGGTTTCCCACTACATACAACAGTTATAAATAAGTGTGCGATACGATTATGCCTTAAAGAACAAGGTACATATCTAAATTAAAAATAATGTATTGCTGAAAATGCTGGCAGAGACAGGAAGCGAGCACATGTTGGGAAAATGGTGCTACAGACTTCTTTCAGGCAGGGTTGTCACAAATTTCCAATTTGTGAAAAAACAGCCTCTGTGAAGAGCAACAAAGTGAAACAGTAAAATGGGGTGTGCTTGTATTAGCAAATAAATCCATATAAGTAATACTGGGCACCTTTCTTTTAGAAATGCTAGGCTGAAGGCTTCAGATCAGAAAGTTTGGGGTAATTCATTTTTTCAAATCTGACCTCCAATCTATTGTCACCCTGATTCCATATCTGACTTTTCCAACATGGCATTTGCCAGACTCCTTCTTAAACCTGAGAGTATTTCAATTTCATATACGTTTTTTCAAATCTCACTATTTAATGTACAGATATTTAATTCTAACAATACAATTACATTATTATATAACATATATTTCTTTTTGTGGTTTGTTATGAGATAATCAATTTATGTATCTATACAGCATAGTAAGCTCACCAAGGGAGGATCACTTGACTCTAAGAGTTCAAGACTAGCCAGGGCAACATGCAGAAACCTCATCTGTACAAAAATTTAGCCAGGCATTGTGGCATGCACCTGTAGTCCCAGCTACTGAGGAAACTGAAGTGGGAGAATCACCTGTGCCCATAAGGTTGGGACTGCAGCGAGTAGTGACTCGGCCACTACACTCCAGCCTGGGCAACAGAGTGAAAGCCTACCAAAAAAAAAAAAGAAAAGAAAAGAAAAAAGAAAAAGACAAAAGGAAGCTTGTTGTTAGCAGGATGTTCTGAGATGGCATGGCTTCAGGTACAGCAGGATTCAGGTGCTTAAACATGTCATCAGGGGCCCATCTTCCTCCCTCCTTCAGCTCTGTTTTCCTTGGCTTCGGTTTTGTTTTCTGGCAATTTCACACCTACTGTTGAACTTGGTGACTATTGCTCTCAGCTTCTTCACGTAAGCTCTTAGCGAAAAATTTATTGTAATGTATGTACGCTGCTTCCTGCAATGCTGTTGTAGGAATAAAGTCACCATTAAAATCACTTGGTTCTTAGTCCTGCATGTGATAATCCTACTACTGATTCCTAGTTCCTGAAATGGAACTAGTTTCCAGCCTCTCTTACCTAACCGTGGGGAATAGGTTGACACTTGCCAAAGTCCTGTGACACCTTGGATGAGAGAGAAAAAAAAAATCATTGACTGTTTGCCCCACAGTCTTCTCATTTAAACTTTAGCTCCCTTTTAAAAGATGCCTGAGGTTAAAGTGAGGATCACTTGAGCCCAGGAACAATATAGCAAGTCTTCATTTCTCTAAAAATTCTATGTCTCTATATACATATACATATTATTTATATATATAATATATCTGTATGCATATATATGAGAATTATATATTTATATGTTTATATGTATATAATATATGTATATATACATATGCATATACATACACATACACACTTAAGGTTATATGTAATACCATTAACTGACAATTCTTACGCATTTATAAATCATTAATAAAATAATTGAAGCCACTTTATTTTTCAGTTGAACATAACACATAGACACAACTACTTTTTTAAAACATCCTAAAACCAAATGAAATTTGAGACAATTATTCTGACAAAAAAAAAGAATCTTGAAAGCCAATATTTTTGGAACATTTGGTGATTTCTGGGGACATTGCAAGAGAATGTTTAAAACTGAGACTGTGATAAGAGAACAGATTGTAAATTTGCCATATAAATCATGTGGAAACATTTGCCTATTTAGTCCACACAACTTGTAATATAATGTATACTGCTTGTAAATAAACATACTCCTTTTCAAAGCCTTTAAAGTATACTTTCCTTATGCCTCTTATTTTGACATGCACTGTCACTTGAAAACAGAAAATTAAATACTTTCTTGAAGAGTCAACAAATCTTGATACTTATTTAACTACCTCATTATTTTACATTTCAGAAAAGAGAATTCATCTGAATTTCTCTGTGCCTAATTTAGTTAGCCCAACACTAGCTCTCAGTATACAGTTTACAATGTGTCTTCTTTATTTTACTATCTATTTTAGTCTTCTTGCCAGATGAAAAGGAAAACGAAATCTACATTTATTGTGATTTTAAGTTCTACCTTCTCCTTTTGCTTTTTACTCATCTTATTTTGATATGACGTGCAAGTTGATTTCTTTTCACCCCCTTTTCTGTTTTCCTAAACTATACAATGAAAAATTTGTCCTTAAAAAAACGCTAGTTTACAGGGTAAATATGCTACAATATTATCATCATTGCTTTATCTCATTAAGAGGAAGAAACTATATGCTGATGAAAGCTAGCCAAAAAGAATTAAGATCTGCTTTATTTATCATAGGTAAGATTTTAAAAAGATTGTGCAGCCAAGTAGTCCTAGAAAATATGTTATTTTCTCCTGTTCAATAATTTATAATTCTACTTTTCATCAGACATTGTACTCTTCTTTCACGAAAGGTTAAAGATCATAATTATATCCACATTTACTTTCAGTTACATAAACTGGTATGAAGATAGAACATTTTCACTCTATCCTATATAACCAGTTTATTTGCAAAAATTACTTGTCTCCCATAGCTGATCCCATCCAACCAATTCACCTCTTGCCTTGCAGCAGAAAATAATAAACACTTTAAAAAATAATGGCTTACAATTTTTATTAAATTTTAGTGATCCTTCAAAAGATGTTTTAAAGTGTACACAATCAAATACAAACATATGTTTCTCTTCCAACTCCTTGCTTTTAACAGCAATAGGATGCTATACACATTGTTCTAAACCCTGATTTTGCATTTAGCAATTCATCTTGTCAAACTTTCCATATTGGCACAGAGGCGCATCTTACATTTTATAATATTCATATTTTAATTGATGGAAAACTGTCTTGCTTCCAAGCATTTTCAGATATTACAGACAGTAATGCATTCAAAAATGACATATACATTATTTTTAACATGTTTATATGTATTATAAATTGTTCAGAATTTGAAATGCTAGACACACATGGGTGTATGTAATTTTATTTTAATAGATATGGCCAAGTTGATCTCCATATAGTGTTTAACAATGTGCAACCTCATCAATAATGAATGAATATATCTGTTAAAACATAATTTAATCCAATGTTTATCTTTTAACAATTCAGTAATTTAAAAATAATGTCGTTTTACTTTCCTTTATTTACAAGAGATGGTAAGCATTATTTATATATTTGAGAGTTTCTGTGAACATTCATAGCTTTTGATAATTTTTCAACTGAATTGTGCTTTAACCTAATTTGTAGAAACTGTTTACATACCTGAAGAGTTATCTTTTTGTCTATGATATGAATTGTAAAATGTTTCTCAGTTTGTCATTTTACCTTTACATTCTGCTTGTAGTTTTTTTAATGCCACACCCATTTTCCTTACATTGTGAGTAGTTGAATATACTGAGCTTCCCAATCATTTTAGGGATTTTGAAACAAAGTTAGAAAAAACTTCAACGTTGTAAAATTTTAAAATAATAACAATTTGTATTATTTTAGGAAATTTTTGTAGCTATTATTTTAGAATTTGAGTTTGTACCAAATCTTACAGCAGTCAGAATAGCCATTATTTAAAAGTCAGAAAATAATAGATGTTGGCATGGCTGTGGAGAAAAAAATAATGCTTATACACTGTTGGTGGCAACGCAAAGTATTTCAGCCACTGTGCAAAGCATTTTGGAGATTTCTCCAAGAACTAAATGTAGAATTACCATTCTGTCCAGCAATCCCATTACTGGATATTTACCCAAAGGAATATAAATCATTCTACCAAAAAGCGAAATGCACTCATGTGTTCATTGCAGCACTATTCACAATAGTAAAGACATGGAGTCAACCTAGGTGTCCATCAATGGTGGATTAAATATAGATGGATTAAATAAAGAAAATATGGTAAATATACCTTAATAACATTGAATACTATACAGCCATAAAAAAACCCAAAGAAATCACGTTCTTTGGAACAATATGGATGCAGCTGTGAGACAGTATCCTAAGAGAACTATCATGGAAACAGAAAAATCAAATACTACATATTCTAACTTATAAGTAGAAGTTAAATATTGAGTACATCTGGACATAAAGATGGGAATAATAGACACTGGCAACTACAAGAAGTAGGGGGGAGAAATGAGGACAAGGGTTGAAAACTACTTATTGGGTACTGTACTCACTACCTCGGTGAAAGGTTCAACCATACCCCATACATTAGACCCTTAAAACAAACCTGCACTGGGGCCTCCTCAATCTATATAATTTGAAAAAAAAATTCATTAATGAGATGTCTGATTATTAATTCAATTAACATTTAATTTCAGAATAGTATCCAACTGTTAAAAACCCAAAATATTGAAGGGTCATGTTTCTCTCACTAAATTAAGATGGGATTATTAGCATATATATTACTTAATATTTGTTTATAGTTCTTTCTATATCTGGATGTCACTTGTCCATTTACCTGGTATATAGGAATATTTGATTATTTTAATTATTAAAGATTTAAAATACGTTTCTCACTTGGCAGAGCAAGTCACCATTCATTGTTCTTGTTGTTCAGCATTTCCTGACCGTTTATGTAGCATATTTTTTAAGGTGCTGACACTGTACACACACCGTATGAATTCAAAGTCCTGTTTCTATAGTCTTGAGATCTTCAGCAAGGTCCTTAATCAGTTTCATCTTTGGAAATATTAATATTACTTACATGAGAGGATTATTATGTATACATTGAAGGGATTTAAATAATATCTAGCAAATATCACTCAAATAAATAATAGCTTATATAACTATCATTTAATCCATAGTAAAAACTGTATTATGACTTGTCCGGTTAAAATGGAAATATTTTAAAGGTATTATATTAATGAGATTATAGATATGCATATTAATTCAAGGTACATTGATGATGTTCAATGGTATTATACAGAAACATAATCTTTGTTTCATTGTGTACATCTATTTCCTTGTTTTTTCCAGAGTCTATGTATTTTATACACGGATGCAACATATTTCAGTAGTTTAAAGCATTTCAGCTTTTTTGGTTGTTACTATAAATAAGGTCTTCACTCCAATTATCTCTTCTAATCGGTTGCTTTTGCTTCATTTTGTTTTTACATACAAAATTATGGGTTTGGCTATATTAATTTCATTTTCTTACTCTATAGCTGCAGTCTGTTATTATTTGTGGTGAATATTCAATGTAGTCCCAGCTACTCGGGAGGTTGAGGCAGGAGAATGGTAAGAACCCGGCGGCGGAGCTTGCAGTGAGCCAAGATAGCGCCACTACACTCCAGCCTGGGCGACAGAGCGAGACTCCGTCTCAAAAAAAAAAAAAAAAGTTTGTATTGTAAACAGATTATTGAGCTAGTGGATTACATCTATAAGCTCTTTTAATTGTCATACCTGTATCATCCCCACACTCTTTTTTTTTTTTTTTTTTTTTAGACAAAGTTCCACTCTGTTGCCCAGGCTGGAGTGCAATGGTGCAATCTCGGCTCACTGCAACCTCCCCCTCCCAGGTTCAAGTAATTCTCCTGCCTCAGCCTCCCAAGTAGCTGGGATTACAGGCATCTGCCACCACGCCTGGCTAATTTTTATATTTTCAGTAGAGACGGGGTTTCACCATGTTGTCCAGGCTGGTCTCTTTGGTCAGGCTGGTCTCAAACTCTTCACCTTATAATCAACCTGCCTCGGCCTTCCCAAGTGCTGGGATTACAGGTGTGAGCCACCGCGCCGGGGCCTTCCCCACAGTCTTTGCCAGAACTCCTACCTTCATCATAAAGTTCCATGAGCTTTCCAATTCAAATATGCGATTCATAGCATGTTTAATCTTCTAAGGGAAATACCACGGAGAAGATGACTAGATTTTCAAGCTTTTCATATATTTCCCAATGTTGTCTGCAGTCAATTTGTTGGCCACTTCTTCCAAGGCATTTTTTTGCACCTTTTGGGTTATGATTTCCAACATTTTCTTCTGGATATGAAGGACCTATTGGTATTGACCATCAGACGTCTTCCACATCTGTTTCCTTTTATAGTAAAAAAATCACAAAACATGTGAACCACCCAAATGTCAATAGTGGTGACACCAACGTGAGTTTCAATCATAGTCTGCCATTTTTTGAACATGATCCCATTTGGTCGGGGTAAGGTACATATCCTACTGAGACAGCTTTTGCCATGAACTTCCTCAATAATTAACCTGAAATTTCTAAAAGCAATTTTATCATTATACAAAACTTACTTCAAAAAACACAGTTCTTGAAGCTACCAACTATAATTTTGGCTCTTTAGTTATTGTAATGAGTGTTTTTCTAATATATCTAATATTGAATATGGCTGGTGCCTTCATATCATACCAATATTTCTTAGAAAATGAATCAACCACTTTATTTGTAGCTTCCTTTTTGCTGCCTTTTGTAAGGCACTTGTTCTTGCCAATTGCCATAGTGCTGGCTGTTCTGAGAGCCATAAGGGAAGTATTTATTTTTTGTAAGATTCATGTTAAAATTATTTCTGAAAATCTTGACTTTTAAAATTGTTTTTCTATAGACTTTAAGTGAAAGTTGTAACTTTGATAGATATACAATTTTACATTACAATATGTTTGCAAGATCTTTTAGACATTTTTCTATTTGTAGTTCAGTGTTGCACTGGAAAAATGTAAGTTAGTCTGAGTTGTTCTTATCATTATATGTGACATGATGTGTTTTTATAATTGCCCAGTGGATTTTTCATTTCTATGACATTCATTTACTACAAAATATTTGAGACTTTCCATTTTGGCTCAATTCCCCCTGAACCTGGTGTGCCCTCAAAATATTTAACTTTAAGACTAACACATACTGAGCATGTACATTGTGTAGATATTGTTTAAACACTTCACATAGACTAAATTATTTAATTCAATTAACTTCTTACTCTATGGAGTAAGAGCAAAAGTCACCATTTTTTAGAAGGCCAAAGTAGGGCAACAAGAGGCTAAATAACCAGATAATCATTGAAGCCATGATTTGAACATAGAAAGCCTGGTATAAATCTATGCACTTTTAATCACTACATTGTACTTGTAGATGTAAACTCTTCTTGTATTTAGAAAAGTCTTCTCAACTACATCTTCAAATAATATTGTCTTCTATAATTTTGTTTTTTATTTGGAGTTTAATAGTAGGTCGGTAATGGTCTTCATTGTCTATTTTCTGTATCTATCATTCTTTTTCTAATTTTTTACAAAACTTTCAGTGGCCATTTTTTGTTGACTATTTATTATTTTTTTACTTTTAGATTCTGGTGTACCTATTCTTGCTTGTCCTCTTTCCCATTTTGGTTTTCACAATCTTTTTCATCCAGTTATTTTTTAATATTTCCTTGGCAATAGGTTTATTTTATCTGTTTTATCCTATTTGAATTTTAATCATTGTATTTCTACTTTGTGGTTTTCCTTTAGAAAGTAAAATCACTTGCTATTCAGTTTTTAAAATTATAGAAAAAATTTGGTTATAATTTTTATTTCTTCCATGACAATATTTTTCTGAGAGTTTATCTCATCAGTTGTTAAACATGGGGCTGTCAATTGTAAAATGGTGACTATGTATGGGGCATTAAGGAAGTCTTTACTAAAACATAATATTTGCCAAATGATGAAGTTCATGTTGTTTGCATAGAACATTCTAGAAAGAGTTATGGTCTTCTGCAGTAGTTATTCCTATGGGCAAACATATATATTAAAAAGAAAGTGGGACTCCTAGCAAATGGTCATGGAAAAAAGCTTGAGATGGCAACAAGGATTAGGTCATTAATAATGCTAAATAATAATTTTTCCAAGAGTAACATGAAAGGTTATAGAATGTTTTCAGCAAGTGGTTGCATTTGAAAAGACCAGTCTGCCTTAATTTAGAGGGATGTAGAAGTTTGTGGAAGGGAGGTAAGAGAAGTCCATGCACATGTTGCTATCACAGCCACACATCATCATTCGTAGTATTTTTCTAATGATTGTCTACAAAAATAGATTATTATGATCTTAAGGAAAGAAACTCTGTGTTTAATGCCATACTTATGGTTACTGTTCAATGTATATTACTTTTTCTATGGATGCATTTGAATTCATCTTTACTGATATCTCTCCTTCTTACCTATATGCACACACTCATCAAGACTTAAATTTTGTTCAAATATAGTCCCCTTAATACCTGACAACTTGGCTTCTTGCTTTTTTCATACTGAGATCCTGGGCTATAAGGTCAACAATAAATGGTGCTGAATCACATTTTATTGCCACTTAACATCTATGAAATGTTGGATAAACAACTGAAATTCATTTTTTTCCCTTATCCCTAGCATGAAAAAATGATGAAAGAGAAATTCTTAGCAGTGTATATGACAGATCATGAGTATGTCATAGTTAATGTTATTTGTTTATAATTAAACTGTATTACACATTTTCACTAGAAAGATAAAAGAAAAATGACCTTTAGTTTCTCAAACTTTAAATTATAATTCAAAAACATACATGATAATGTATATCAATCATAAAGCAATATTCAATGTAATGTATTATTATTTTAAATCTTTACTAATTTTCTAAAGGACTTTTTACTCCATTGCTGAGTAAACATTATTCTTATTACAGAGTTCTAAACCCTAATATGGTAATAGTGTCCACTCATGTTTTTACTCATTGTTTGACAGAAATTCACTGAGTGCCCATCATACGCCAGGTCTTGTTAGCATACAGCAGAGAACAAAACAATGTACAGGCTCTTGTGGACATTATATTCTACTGACAGTGAGATAAGATACAAAAATAAATAAGGAAACTTGGAAATTAAAGCCAAAGAATGACAAATTTCATAAATCACAATAAGGGTAAAGAAGATGACTGTGTGTAGACAACCAAGGAAAATGCCAATTTTTTAAACATTGTCTCCTTCTCTTTATTAGATTCCTATCATTACTGTACAGATTACTTTAAACTAAGTGTTGTAAGAAATATAAATTTCTCTTTCAAGTCTGGAGCTCAGAAGAGTGACATGATTCTTATGCTAAAATTAGGATGTTCACAAGGCTGGTTTCTTCTAGAAGATTCAGGAGAGCCTACATTTCTTGTTTCTTCCAACTTCGAGAAGGTTACAGGCATTCCTTAGCTCCTAGCTGAATCCTTCCAATCACCTTCCATTCTCACATTGCATTCTCTTTATTCTGAATCTCCTGCTTCCCTGACACAAGGACACTTGTAATTACATCAAGCCTCTCTGGATAATCTGGAATTATCTCCTCATTTCAATGAATATCTTTGAGGTTGAGGGGGATAACGATTTCAGTCTGTCACAAATTCCAAAGCCAAGCTAGTTAAGGCTTTCAGCATCACATGTAGCTATCTGGAACATGTTAATTTAATATTAACATAATATTTGCTTGGGGTGCAAAATGTGTGAAATTTAGGATCAACAGAAAAAGCCAAATGTATGTTAACTTGATAGCACTAACCTTGGGGGCACTAGTTTATTTGACTGAGACAGAACCTAAATTTTCAAAATAGAAAATGAAGCTATTTGCATCATTAACCAGCTCATCTTTCAAATGGAATGGCAATCACTAATTAAGGGCTTTCTGTATGTTGTTTTGGGAAAGTCATTTTAAAACTGCACTGGTTACTCCTTAACCCAGACCCTATAAACCTTTCTGCATTTATAAACAGAGCCCACTGGGTCTAATTTTCCACAGAAGCAAACTTCACACTAGAAGAGTCAAACAGTACACTACTCCGTTTGCATATTACGTTACTTCAGCATTTAACTGTGTCTATGTTCTTTCCCAAAATATCTATACATCTATACCACTGTAGTAATCTTTATTAAGGTGTTGTTATGTGAATACAAGTCTTTTAGCTTGGTGGATGCTGCTTACTCAATGTATTGTTGCTAGATCTCTGACTCCAGGTAAGAGATTTTGGAATAAAGGTTCTAAATTCAATTTAACATGGGTTTATTAAGCACCTGTTTTGTATCTAACACTATATTTATTCTATTAACTTCCCTAACATAAGTGCAACACATGAAAATGGATACTAGACTGAAGTGCAATAAAGTTTAAGCCTCACATAGATTAATTTTGAGTTAGGTAAGAGTTCCTGTCTTTGCTTACCCACTTACTTTTGGTATAAAGAGAAGTACAAATGTTTACATATTTGTCTTTCAAAAATAATACAAGACATAGTATATTCATTTATTTAATAACTGTTATACATTTTCTGTTTTTATTATATATTTTTTCTACTTTAAAATACTGAACAGAATTTATCGATTCATTTTATCTTATTGTCTTATATTTATTGCTCCAGTAATTTGAAACTAGGAATTGACAGAAATTTGGCCAATGATCTGTCAACCTGATTGTTAAAGATCATATAGTCAATTTTTATCATCTTTGGCCACAAAACATAAGGCAGTTTGGTAGTTTGCAATGACATTTTATTTTGTCGATTTTTACTGTCATTTTGCAGAATGAGTTTATTTTAAATCAAGCCCAAGTGCCTTAATGTAATAAAGTCTCTAAAGGAATGATGGAATAACTAGAAATTAAGGAAAAGTGGCTGAAAATTTGAAATCATATCTGAAAGATTTAAAGTGAATATTATTAAGTATTAAAATGTTCTGAGAAAATATGTCATTTAACTATTTTCCCAAATATCTAGAAATAAAAATATTATTTGACAAAACATATACATAATTAACTTTTTGTATGTACACAAAGAGAAAAAATTAGTATGGTGTGAAGTGGCCTATTACAATTATTTAGAAGTCTTTTCTATTGATACTGTTATAAATGTTTTAAAATGTAATTAATTAATTAGTGGGCATATATTAAAGATTAAAATTAATTTTTATCTAAAACTTGTAAAATAGATTTATTACTGACATGAGATGTCATTACCCCTTTAAAACGCATTTTTCATAATAGTGGAACTTATTTTTTCTACTACACTGTTTTACTTTTAATTTAAGGGAATCTTAATACTTACAAAGATGGAATAATGGGTAGGATTAAATCTTTTTTCTTAAATAACTTAGAAAACAGTAATGATTTACAGTCACTGGACAGCAGGAAGTGAATAATTGTCATCCCTGAAAGAAGAATGATAAACAAGGTGAACTAGGATTGCATCAATATATTGCCTGGAGGCACTTTCACAACACAAGTGGGAGAACCAATAGAAAGTCTAACAAGCTTCCTAAATTAAAGAGATTGAGTTGTAGTTTGAGGAGGCCAACATGGCCAGAATTTGTGAAGGGAGGTGGAGATGTACTGGACGGGAGCTCTAATGATTAGAAGAATAGTCATTGTAAGTCATTAGTTGAGTACTGAGTTGTCCATGTGTGAATAGCAACTATCTAATGACGAGAACAATATCATCTCTAACCAGTATTCTGCACAATTCACAAAGTTCACAAAGGTTGAAATAATTTATTTTTATCAGGTAGACTATTGGGTAGAAAATATACTGCCTTACTAATGGCAATAAATAACCTCGTGAATAAAGGCTGCCAAAAATTCTTCTAATCACTGACCAGTACTCTACATCAAACGTAAAATTATGACTTGAAGAAATGCAACTGATTCTACTCTCTTAAACTTATAGCAGAGTAAAATTCATTAGTACATTAAAAATAAAACTACATCCAGCAAACAATATTTAATTAAATATATCACTCAGTTAAATACGACCCAAGTAGCCAAAGTATAACTCATAACCAGGAGAAAACAGATAAGAAATAACGTAAAGAAACTAGATGACAAGAATATTAAAATAGGTATCAAAAATATGTTTCACATGCTAATGAAGGTAGAGGAAATAATAAGAAAAGTACTGGAAGAGAGAAAAGAATTCTTATATAAAACTTCTAGAAAAAATGCAGTCTTTGAAATAAAGTACATTGATTGGAATTAACCACTGATTAGACACTGCATAACAAAATAGAAGTGGAGTTAAAGACAGAGCAAAAACCCTGACTAAAAACATACACAGAGAATAAAATATTGAAAGAAATTATAGTATCAAGACGTTATTTGATATAATTCGGTAATGTGTCATATGCGTAACTGTAGTTACAAATACTTACAAAAGATAGTAGAAAGTGGAAAAAGAATAGTTGAAGGAAAGATTTCCAAAACATATCCTAATTGAATGAAAGCATGAAACCCACAGTTCCACTATCAACAAATCCCAAGCAGAACCAACATAAGGCCTATCATAATCAATATTTTTAAACAAGCAATCAACAAATTATCAAAATATTTATAAAGAGCACAGTATGCAGAAGGAAACAATGTTAAGGATGATAGCCAGCTTCTTACGAGAAGCAATGCAACCTAAAAGATAATGGAATGGCATCCTTAAAATATTGAAGGAAAAACTCTCAACCCTAAATTTTTTACCTAGGTTAATGTATTCCGGAAAGGACAGCAAAATAGGGTATTTTCCATACAAACAAAAGCTGAGATAATTTATTGCCAACATACCTGCAGCACAATAAATTTTATATACAAATTTCAAGCAGAGGGAAAAAATACCAGATAGCAATTTGGATCTGCGTAAAGGAATTAAGAATCCTGAAATGCAAAACAAGCAAGTGAGTATGAGACTTTAAAATCACTTTTTGAACCCTTTAAAATATGATTATATAATTCAAAACCAGTAATAGTATATTGTGGGTTTTGTAATATATTTAGACCTAGAATGTATGACACCAATAGCACAATGTGTGGAAAAGGAGAAATGGAAGAAAATGGAAGTAAAATAGACTATGTGTGGTGTATTATAATTATCTTTGTGAATTGAGATAAAATAAGATGTATACTCTAAACCACATAGTAACCACAAAACAATAGAGTCAAGACAAATACATAGACTAGAAGCTGACTCTTCAAGAACAGCGTTGAAATCTAGGAGATATTCAAACAATGTTTTGTAAATTGTGAAAGATTTTATTTTCAACCTATAATAATCAATAGAAACACATCAGAAATAACATAAAGAAACTAGCAGACAAGAATATTAATCATTTTAAGTGTGTGAGACTAAAATATTTTCATGTCTTAATCCAAGGTTTCAACATTTACTCCTATTCACCGTGTATTAATTTGGTATTACTGCATAACAAATGACTGAAAATTGAGCAGCTGAAAACAACACCCATTTATTATCTCACGTTTCTGAAGGTCATAGGTCCAGGTGGGGTCCTCTGCTCAGGATCTCACAAGGACAAATTTAGGGTGCGTCATCTGGAGACTCTGGGGGAAGATTCTGCTTTTCTAAGCTTAATCAGGTTGTTGGCAGAATTAATTTCCTAACTGAGGTATGATCAAACATCTGTTTCCTGTTTCCTTGCTGGTTGTCAGCCCTGGTCTGCTTTTGTCCTCTAGAGGCCACTGCAGTTTCTTGCCATGTGACATTCTTGTAGCCTCTCTCACAGCATGGAAACTTATTTCTTCAAGGCTAACAGAAAAGCCTCTCTTTCTCTGACCTCCAAACTCTCTTTATAAGGAACTCACTTTGGGCTAAGTGAGGTGGTTCAAGTCTGTAATCTCAGCACTTTGGGAGGCCGAGGTGAGGGGAGTCCAGGAGTTGGAGACCACCCTGGACAACATAGTGAGACCTTGTCTCTACCAAAGCAATAAACAAATCAGCCAGGCATAGTGTTGTGTGCCGGTGGTCCCAGTTACTCGGGAAGCTGAGGCAGGAGGATCATTTGAGCACTTGGGATGGACACTGCAGTGACCTATGATTATGCCACTGCACTCCAGCCTGGGTGACACAGTGAGACCCTGCCACTAAATAAATACATAAATAAATAAAATAAAAGCAACAAAAAAACCAAACAGCTCACCTCATGAGTAAAATTAACTAATTTAGGACCTTAATTAAAAGACTGCTGGATTTTATTATAAACCCTAATGTGGCTTCTTGTCTTTACGTTTTGTTGTTTTTGTTATTTTAGTAAAAAATAAAAATAAAATAAATATTTATAATGTATTTATAAATAAAAATTAAAATTAAAAAATACATTGTAACAAAATTATAGACTAAAAATGTTATAATTTGGAGCTGAAGTTTAGTGTGGAGTACTAATAGCCCAAACAAAAAGGTAAGTAGAAAATGTGTTTGACAATAGACTTAAATACAATTTATTAAAGTTTTATATATGAGACTCTTTTTTTTACACTATCATTTGTTTTTGTAACCAAAAAAATGCATATAAATTTTAATTCTAATTCAGCGGTAGCTTTAAGTATTTAAGTATTTTACTGTTTTAGTTTTCACAAATGAATAATACTTTTCCCTAGAGAAAAGCAGAGTTCAGTAGAAATTCTCTCTCTTTCTCTCTTTCTCTCTCTCCCTCTTCTCTGTGTGTGTATGATTAATTAATATAATGAATACATGTAAAATACATATTAGATATAACATATACTATGAAAATCAGTTCACATAAACCATTTCTAATAAATGTATTTTCTTAAGAGAAATACCTCAAGTAATTTTTTAATAAGTAATACAAACAACTCATAACCAGTAAGTCTCATGATTGCATATTGAAAATGATTTTATAAAATTCTAACCTTCTAGCAACACACAACACTGACTTTGCAACAGCACCTACTAAACTATATTTATGTTTTCTCCTCCATGGTATTATTTAAAGAAGGGCCATCTGTATTTTCTTCAAGAAACAATATTTAATTTTTAAGGTATATGTTATATCCTGGATAGCATGAAAAAAGTTCAAAGATGAATAGCACTCAGTGCCATTGTCAGGGATACTCACAGTTGAGGCGACTAAAATATTTATTTAAGTTCTACTACATGTCATACAGACAAAGTGCTCTGGGAATTTCCAGGACAGAGGTCTTAAATTGTAGTAACAAACTTTTAAAAATATTGAATCAAGGGGAAATACGTCATTCCAACCCAAGTGCAGGTTTAGCATATACTAAATAATGTGTGAAAATAGGAAACGTGTAAGTTGCTAATATTTCTGTTTGGCTGGAGCACTTATGTATGATGACCAACAGTAAAAATGAGCTGGGATCACATCATAGAGGACTTTAAACGCTGTCCATGAGGAGCTAATACACTAGTCTGTAAAGGGAAAACAAAACACAAAACATTGAAAAGAATTAGCAGCAAGCAGAAAAGTATATCTTCAGACATCATTTTATGGTCTGCCTTTCCAAGAACATTATTAGAACAGTCGACCTAACCCAATAAAAATAGTTTCAGCAATTTATGATCTAGTACCACAGGGCTGACAAAAACATATGAAGAAAATAGGTATAAATATGGCTGTCATCAATTTATAAATGTTTTAACATTTATTTTCACCTGAAGAACTCATATACTAACTCTATCATTAAAATTTCCATCTTCATTGGTATGTGAATGTGTCAGTGTGGTAAAGATCTGTCTTCATTTATTTCCTGTTGTATAATTAACTATTCATTCAGAAAGAAAAAAAAAATAGATTCCATTTTGGCAGTTTTTCTTCTCTTGGCACTTCTAGACAAATTACCAAATATCTTATTTTTTCCTGTGGCCAAAATGTATACTTCATCTGTCAAAAAGTTTGAGATCAAGGAAGATGGCTTTCTTGAACACCAGATTTGCTTACTTTACTTTTCTTTGTTTTTGCATGTATCTCTCTAGAATATACAAAAGAGAAGCAAATATCATGACTTTAAAACAAAAACATTAACCTATTACATAACTTGTTATTTGTTTTTGTTTCTGTTTTTGAGACAGAGTCTCACTCTGTTGCCCGGGCTGGAGTGCAGTGGCCGGATCTCAGCTCTCTGCAAGCTCCGCCTCCCGGGTTTACGCCATTCTCCTGCCTCAGCCTCCCGAGTAGCTGGGACTACAGACGCCCGCCACCTCACCCGGCTAGTTTTTTGTATTTTTTAGTAGAGACGGGGTTTCACCGTGTTAGCCAGGATGGTCTCGATCTCTGACCTCGTGATCCGCCCGTCTCGGCCTCCCAAAGTGCTGGGATTACAGGCTTGAGCCACCGCGCCTAATCAAAATCACGCTACTCTACCTATTTTTATAATTCCAAGTATAAGACTCCTCTGTGTGTGTGTATGATTAATTAATATAATGAATACATGTAAAATACATATTAGACATAACATATACTAAGAAAATCAGTTCACATAAATCATTGCTAATAAATGTATTTTCTTAAGAGAAATACCTCAATTAATTTTTTTTTTTTTTTTACTGCCTCTGCTAGGTCTCTGTTAAGAGGAGAGTTTAATTTGAAAGAATATTAAAGTCCCTGCTTGCATTTTTTAAATTAAGATTACTCGTTTAATGATTCCATAATGACTACTGTTCTTAATGTTGCCTGTGACATGATGTGGCTCATATTCAATTTCAGGTCAGTAAACAGACATTTTAAATCTTTATATTTCACATTCCAATTGTATAATAGTTTTTATAAGGTGTATATATGTCTTACTATATTTCATTACAATTTAAATATTGGAATAGAGGGGAGCATTTTGACATATACCTGAAGATAGTAAGATTAGAAAAACTTAATGTTTTAACAAATGTATCATTGTATGTGTATGAGTAATTGTGGTGGTCTTTTAATGTTTTTGTTACTTTTTCTCCCCATTCTTACACTGTGTCTTCATCTCCAAAAAGTGTAATCTGAGGTTTCCAATGGCATCCTCTTTGGCCAAGAAAGTATTGTTAATTACAACGGATTTGGCTGTAGAGTGCAAAGGCAAATAATTTGATAAATTGCAGTATTATGAAAATGGGAATTTGATTATCCATGAAAGGCTTCACACTAAAGGTTTATCAGTGCTGAAATTAAAAAAAGAAAAATTAGACTTACTGCCAACTTTCGCAGGCTCTGCAATATAATTCTTTAAAAATATTTCAGGAAAAAATGTTATGTACAACTATTTTTATGTAATAACAAGCAGATATATAAATCATTATTATTTGAAGTCATGAACTTGCTGTTTTGACTATAGGAAAGGGTGAGAATAAAATGAATATATTTAAAAATTTACGTAATATTTCATCTATTTATGTGTTGATAATATCACATTAACAAAAATACAAAACACTATCTAAAAACAAGTTCTAGATATTTGCAAAAACATTTCTGTTGCTATATATAAATTTTATATTCTTTACATTCTATAAATGTGCCTATTTAAGACTATAAAGGTTGACTTAGTAGGACAAAAATTTCCATTCCATGTCATGTTTCATTACAGTATAGGGATGTGAGAGAAGGGAAATATTTTGTTTCGTATTGTTCTGGGTTTCTGGGAATAAAAAGGATTAAATATATACACTTAACATGCCAGGCTTTTATTGATCTTTTGTGAATCTGCCATTAAATTTTTTTTTTTGCTTTAATTATAGTAAACATAGCACTTATTAAACATAGCTTTTTGGAGAATTTGCATAAGTTTAGTATATATTAAGATTTAGTATATCTTAGAGCCAGGATTTTCAAATATCAGCTTTATCACTTAGTAAGTTTACTCACATTATTTTGGTGATAATATATTGTGATTTTTTTCCATATAATATTTTTCGCTTAACATACCATAGTTTTAAGGATTTTATATGATTGTTTACATAATCATGAAATAACACATGGCTAACTTGTTTTTACATGAATTTAGAATGGGAGAGAAAGCATGTCATTATAATTTAATCATTACTAAAAAGAGTTAAGATTTCAACAATTGAGTCATTTGTAATTGTGATGTACAAATAGTAATCAGTCCACAAATTTCTCCAATTAACTATTTTTTTCTACATAAAAAAGATTAGGAATAAAATATTAATAAGAGTAATAACTTTCTGAGATAAATTTTATTAAGCTCATAACTGCATGATATAATTAATAAAAAGTGGTTTTCAAAAATAAATAGCAACTATAATTACTTAGAATTATTATATGTTGGAAAACAATGGTTGGTATCACAACCTTTTTTTACATTTACCAAGAAAATATGCAAAAAAAATAAGGTAAGTACCAATTGTGTACTGTGAAACTTCAGTGGAGAGAGACAAACTATAATTTTAATAAAAAAGCTTTTTTTTTTTTTTTTTT
>NW_012104809.1:1445525-1494880 GCF_000951045.1 Mandrillus leucophaeus
TGCCTCGGCCTCCCGAGTAGCTGGGACTACAGGCGCCCGCCACCTCGCCCGGCTAGTTTTTTGTATTTTTTAGTAGAGACGGGGTTTCACCGTGCTAGCCAGGATGGTTTCGATCTCCTGACCTCGTGATCCACCCGTCTCGGCCTCCCAAAGTGCTGGGATTACAGGCTTGAGCCACCGCGCCCGGCCAATAAAAAAGCTTTTGATGTAAATTTCCTCTAATGATAACAATGAAAATTTCTTTAATCCCCCAAAATTTGGTCTACCAACAAATTATTTGAGGTTCCATCACAAAAATTACTTTTGTTTTAATGTCTCATGCCCTATAAAGTTGAAAATTAGATGTACCACCCAGACAAGAATGAGACACACCTGTCTCGTAACTCATTGTCAGTGAGTAGTTCACATCTTCTAAACCTCAGAGAAAGGTTTAAAAGGAGGTCATCAGTTGGAAGAGATGAAGAAAGCAAAAGAACATACAAGAAATTTGAAAATTGAGAACCAAAAATAAGTACTATGTCACAAAGTAATCTTGGAGCAACTTGTCCTTTCAGATAATTTTTTTGTTTTATCATTTTGTCCTCTGAAATCTGTAAACGTTTATCACAGAAACACTTAAGGAGATGATGCCTTACTAAGTAATCATAGCATCAACACAATAAATTCCAACTCCTCATCATGTTAGTCTGCTATTTAACAGGTTCCAGTTTTATATGTGCCCTTCATTAAAGAAAATTATTTCATTATCATCCATATTTTGACATTGACATATGTTTTCAAGTTTATCAACAAATAGCCTTTTAAATAAATGCTACAGGTGCAACTTTTTCCAAATAACAAAAACAGCTAACATTTTTGAGTGATTACACTCTGCAAGTCACTATTGTTATGTTATTTTATACACTTTATTTTTTGACATTCTCAATAGTCTTAGAAAGCAGTTGCTATTATTATTACACTTGTCAGCTGAAGAAATCAAGCCTCAGAAATTAAGTGTTTTCCCAAGATAGATACATGCTTTGGTGCTGAAACTACTATCTCCAGAGTCTGAAAATATAGTCATCAGTAGGCCTTCCTAAACATACCTGAATCTACAACACAAAAGGGAAAATTGGTTTTCTGGAGAAAATAAACAAAAAGTACTGCCTCACTGTTTTGTCCGTGCAGTTCCTTTTCCTTGGACTCCACATCTGTTAACATCCTCATATCTTTCAAGATCTAGTTTAATTCCACCTACAGCAGGAAGCATTAACTAATCAATATTTGTAAAACTGATTGATAATCCATCTCTGTCTTTACAGAACCCTGCTCCAATGCTTTTGGATTTCTCTTATCAGAAAAATTAACATCCAATCTAAAAAATAGATATTTGGATTTTGACTATTGCCATTTCCAATACAATATTGAAATTAAATTGTGACTTATTCATGTCTGCGTCTCATCAATATTAGACCACTGCTTTCTTCCAGAGAATTTCTGCTAAGAAAATTAAGAGTATAGTGTATTCATGTTCTAGGTCCTCCATAGAAACACCACAGACTGGAGGTTTTCATCAAGAGAAATTCATTTCCTCATAGTTCTAGAAGGTAGAAGTTCAAGACCAAGGTGTCAGAAGGTTTGTTTTTCTCAAACGGCCTTTCTCTTTGACTCACAGGTAACCACCTTTTTGCCATGTTCTCGTGTGATCTTTCATCTGTCTCTTTTGTCTGTGTCCTAATCTCTTCTTTTTATAAGGACACCAGTCATACCAGATTAGGGCATAACTCGATGACCTTATTCATGACCTCTTTAAATATTTATGACCTCTTTAAATACTCATAATATTTAATATTCATGACCTCTTTAAATACTCCATCTCCAAATACAGTCATATTCTGGGGTAGCTGGGAGTGGGGAATCAGCATATGCATGTCAGCATTACACAATTTCAACCTCTAATATATGGAAATAATACACAACAAGAAACCCTTGATGGATGTCAACAAGTTAGAAAAATAGTCTCTTTCTGTTGTAAAATAACCACTCAATTATAAACTAACACTAGATTATATCTAGTAAAGTATGCTGAGTAAAGCATACTGAATGTGAATTATTTCTCTTTCTCTGTTTCTTTTTTTTTTTCTTTCTTTCTTTCCTTGGGGGGAGGGGGGCATACACTATCATTTATCTTTAAAGTTGCAGTTTGACATGTTTTGGATATTTGTCCCCTTCAAAGCTTGTATTGAATTTGACTCCCAGTGTGGGAGGTGAGGCCTGGTGGGAGGTCATAGGGGTGGATCCCTTGTGAATGGCTTGGTGCTCTCCTCTGGGTAATGAGTGAGTTCTCACTCTATTAATTCACACAGGAGCAAGATGTTTAAATGAGCCAGACACCAGACACCCTTCCCTTTCTCTTGTTCCCTCTTTCCCCATGAGATGCAGCGGCTCCCCTTTGCCTTCCACCATGATTGGAAATTTCCTGAGGTCCCCACCAGCGGTAGATCCTGATGCTGTGCTCCGTGTACAGCCAGATGAACTTCCTTTGGAAAAAGATGCTGTTCAACAGTTTTTGCCATTATTTCTCCAGTTGGGAATTAACCTACTATCTAGGGTTTATTAACTTTATTAAGGTATTTGTTATATAATATGTGGCTTATATACTGTCTCTACTTATCATGAAATTTCAAAAGAAAGGAACGATAGAGTCTAAGCACCACAAAAGTAAGGATTATTTTAACCCATTTTGCTCGCTGCTATAGTGCTAGAACATTGTGAGTACTGAGAAAATGCTGAATTTCTGAATGAATGTGTTTTCCTAGTCTTCCAAAACTCATAGCACACAACACAATTGCTAGTTTCAAATAAATTAGCTTCCTAAACTGAAAATAAATACTGTGGAATTTGCATATATGAATAAAGCATTCACCGTACAGCAAATATGGGATTTAAATAGCTGTGACTTACTAAGTATTCTGGACATTGTTCTAAGTGTTATGCAGATTTTACCATATTTATTCTTTACAATCATACTCTGAGTAAAAGTAATGTTATTATGATGAACATTTTTGCTTCTGAGGAAACACAGGTACAGAGAAGTTAATTATTTTCTTCTAATGAGATAGCTACTAATTAGTGGAAGCTGGATAAAAATGCAAGACATTAGACATTAGAATCTAGAATCAGTGCTTTTTAACTGTTCTATCCTGCTCACTATTCCAACTTAAGGCTTGCAAAAGAACATGGAAAAATACAAGTTTTAGTTTTCAATATTGCTCTTCTAGAAACAAGCGTTTCTTTCCTTTCTTTCGGAAGAAAGAGAAACTACATAGATACAAATGGAGTTGTGAGTAACATTTAAACTCCATATAGTTTAATTTTACAAGTGACCAAAAGTTGAGTCTGTTTTCATCTTGTACTCGCTTTTGTACAATGTTTGCTTTGCAATGATTTCCCAGCAGGTAAAAGGGCTGCTCAGTTATATTCTAAGAAACTAATTGCCTGGCAGAGTTGGGACTGTGCTCCCCAAGGTATGTTTTCAGTATTTTTTTCCTCGAAGAATAATTTGGCATAATTACAGAAATCATTGTATTCAAGTTATCTTCAGTAAATGCATAAGGGAGCTTCATTTACTCACTTCACTTATTATATTTCTAAGAAAATACGTGTTTAATTATTTCCAAGGTATAACACACTACTTAAAGGTAAAACACACTACTTAAAGGTATAACACACTATTTAAAATGTTTGCTTAGGAAATTATCAAGTCACAATTTATTTAACTTTTTATAAAGGATTATTCAATATTATTCATGTAATAATAATTTAGCATTGCCCACTGTTTCAGATACTTTTCTGGCCCTCTGACTTAGAGCACTAGACAAAAATGTCCTCTTAGGCTAGTTGAGGAGATATACTTATCAAAAGTAGCATGCTGGATAATTTTTAAAGCCCTGATTAGTAATATTTTCCAACTTTCTTGGTGTACAAACTGCCACAAAGCTGATTTCAAGATTTCACCATAAAGTTACTAAATAGAATTAAGAAGAGATGAGCACAATTAACTATTGATACCCCATTAGGTATCAAATAGGACAAGCCAGCTTTAGCACAGCACATTCCAGAACTTACATGTCATTCTTAGGAGGCAATGAAAAGTGCTAAAAAGAACAAGTGAATTGGAGTAAATGAGTGCAGAGGAGGTAAAGAAGCCGAGAAAGAGACACCAGCAATGGAAAAGATAGACAAGTAGATTTTAATGAAATAAACGTCAGGAGGAAAATTTTTTTTTTTTTAATTGTGTCAGATCAAGAAAGACCTTGCAATACAATGAGGAGGACTTTGAAGAATAGGAGAGGATTAAGGAAGACCCTTCAGGAGTAGGGAAACAGGCAAATAAATAATCAATACATTCTTTAGTTATTGAGAGCAGAGCCAAAGCTTCATTCATGATTATGTCTGTAGTGTTCCGCGCTGTGTTTACACAAGTAGGAACTCAATCAATATCTTCAAGACTAAATAAATAAATACTGGAATGAATGGATGCTCTGGGTTTTGCACAAAACATCCTTTATATTAAGGGCTGCAAGATAAATTTCTCTTTAGATGTAATGGTGATAATAATGAAAGAATGAGAACTTTGGACTTAGATGCCCTTGAACCTCATGACACCTTGGAATTCATCATTATGTAACATGGGCTTCCTTCTTAGAGCCTGGAGCATCATTTCTCTCTCTTTAGAGTACACATCAATCTCTCCAGTCAGAGAAAATGCTATCCTCTCAACCAAGGCTAGTGAAGAGATTTAAACTGAGAAAGACATGAGTTTGATTCTCATATCTCCCAAGTACCTACTATGTGATCTTAACATCTTTGTTCTCTGTTGCTGTTCCTTTGTTCTACAGATAAATGAACTGAGATACAGAGCTATTAAGCAAGTTCTTTAATAGCTTTGTATCTCAATTCCCTTATCTGTAGAACAAAGGAAACAATAAAATTCATCAGAAAATTGAAAATATTTCAATAATATTATTTATGTAAAGAATATTTAGAAAATCTTAAACACTCAGCACAGAGTAGTCCTTTGGTCCATAGTAAAAGGTCAACAACATATTTATTGAATAAAGCACATGTGAATTAATTAATGATCAATTCTGACTTTGCTCATTCTATACCCTAAACTCCTCTTCAAGTTTTCATTTATTTTCTGAATGAAATTATTGTTATACTTTTGTTGGACATTTGCCATGGTGCCCTGGATGTAAACACTCGCTCAGAAAAAATTAGCTGATTCCTTGATATGAGTAGTAATTAGAAATCATCTATTTCAACACATACATTTTACAACTGAGAGATATGAGACTCAGAATTCTTAACTATTTTTAAGAAAAATACAATAGTGTTGAAAGAGGGAAAAATAATTTGCATTATCGTAATTCATTGAAGGAGATGTTGTTTCCATATAATCATAAAACAGGTGATTTTTCCTGGAAAAAGAGAAGACATCAGAGGAGCTCATTTGTTTATTACTGTATTTCTGAGAGAAAACAAAACTAAATGACAAAAATAAAAATTCATCTATTTGAGTGAAGAGGAATAACTTCCATATTCCCCAATACCAACAATATAGACGAGTATACAGGTGTATGTCTTTATATTTCCCTTTATTACGTTATGTAGAACCAACTTATATGGGATACCTTGTATATTATTCAATATTTATGAATAATTAAAAATATATTACATAAAAAGGCATAAACACACCCACAGTCATTAGGCAAGGCATTTTGATAAACCTTGTACTCATTACTTCTTATAATAAATTTATGAAGCTCGGTCTGCTATCATCACGTTTTATAAATAAGCACACATTGAGAGTGAAAGAAGTGATGTGAACAAACTTGCAGTGCTAGTCAGAGGCAGAGTCAAGACATGAACTCAATTTTAGGGGGGTAAGAGCTACCACACTTACCCACCATGCTTTGACGGTCCAGTTGATGACATAGAACAGTCATTCATTCATTCATTCATTCATTCTATAAACATTTATTGAAGACGTAGTATATTTGAGACATTATACCAGATGCAAAAAGTACAAATTTTAATAGGGCACAGAGTTTTCTTTATCAATGTTGCAGTTTGACAAGGAAAGTATGCATGTTAGCAAGGAATACAAGATAGTGTGAAACGTGCTATTGTATTAAAAGCACTTTGAGGAGGAATATTGGGCAGATGTCTAAAACTTTCAGAAAATGCTTCATAAAAAAAAAAAAAAAGCATGCACTATTCCTAAAACAAGAGTGGATATGCACGAGATACCATTCTAAGGGGAAGTAGACTGGTTGTACAGGTTATTTGAGAATCTGCTGTGCTAGCTTGCAAAAAACTTGGGGACGTGTTTAGATACTGACAAAGGAAGAGGGCATTTAGACTGTAGTGATGAATTCCAGAGGCTGATAGGGTCAGGCACAAAAAGTGGAAAAAATGCAAGCATAGGATATCAGCTTAATAGGTTGCAGTGAAGCTCTACTAACTTTGCTTTGAATTTAAAATCACTTTTCATTCCCACACCAAGGTCAGCAATCTAAAGCATCATCAGGATGGTGTTTTACCACATTCGTCTCCTTCAAACTCAGAGGATGACCTGTCTTATATCTCACTTAGAACGCCCAGGGATGTCTGAATTGCCTATTACGCCATGAGAAGAAGATGTTCTCACTTAGAAATAATATAGAGCCATGCTTTGAAAGCAATTTTCAGGATTTGTTATCTAAGGGAACATGACAATCTAACCAAATTTGGTGACCAGATAAAGAAGGGAAAAAAAGAAATCTACCCAACCCTGCAGAATATAAGCATGATAATAAGTGAACTAATTTTTTATAACTTGTTTTCTATTGATTCATTCTATTACAACAGCACCTGCAATACAATATTCAGGTACTGAAATAGCCAAGAATTAAGAATTTTAATTAGAACTACCATTGAGTCAGCAGTGAACACATAAGGCCAAGGTAAGCTAATAATAAGAACATTTTATTAAGGCATAAGTCACAGGTTGACCTGCTTCCAACTATACCCAGAGCTAAGTGATGCAGCAGCTAAAATCCTGACGAAGCAAGTCAAAGAACCAATGGACTGTCCTAAGCAGAACTGATTTTAAAAAGAAGCACTTTTTCAAAAAGTAGTGCCCAGCATTCTTTTTAGAAACATTGTTTAAGATGCTATTTCACACTAAGCCACTCTCAGTCCACTTAATTGATGATTTTCAATAGAAACAACAATGTGGATAAATGAGAACATCGTGGGCAATAAAATTTGGGGATATTAATGTTTTGAAGAACTATGTGAAGGAACAATCAGAAACGAAATATGATGGGATAAGAATTAGGTGGTTGGAGGGAAATGCTAGGAGAATGAATGACAGAGCAGGAAAATGAGAAGAAGGCCGATTTGAAACGTGAAAATCTTCAGTGTTAGAAATGGTGAACTGTTAGTCTGTGGTGCCCTCAAGCAAATGTGTTTGTTATTTACAACACTATATTTGTTGGTTTCATCAATGTGTAAACCGAGTTTACTGTAAATGGAAAAAATTATTTAAGAAACTTTTTTCCTAAATAGTTCTATTTATTTATTACCTTTGTTGCTTTCTCTTTTGAAATAATATTGATAGGAGCAAGCTTGCTTATAGAGGAAAGCTTTATTTAATATTGGCTTACTTTACTGATGTCTGGATGATTCTGCCAGTTTCTTATTACAGTCTATTTCACATTGATATGAGAAAACTAATTTTCAAGACAACCCAGGTTTGCTGGTATTTAGGTAATACATTTCAATAGTATTTAATGTATGTAAAAACCTTCTATCACAGGCCTTAAAACTAACTCTCTCTCTTTTTCTCTCTCTTTATATAAAATACATTATATTAAAAATCTAGCTATGGGTCAAATTAAATATTTTTTATTTTAAGTTAGTCATATAACCAAGCATATTTTCTTACTATTTAACATAAAATATTTGAATTTTAGGACTTTGGACATAGAGTAACATATGTTCATTAATTTATACATTAAAAAGAGACAACTTCGGGTTTTTTTTTTTGTTTTTGTTTTGTTTTGTTTTTGAGACGGAGTCTCACTCTGTCGCCCAGGCTGGAGTGCAGTGGCCAGATCTCAGCTCACTGCAAGCTCCGCCTCCCGGGTTTACGCCATTCTCCTGGCCTCCCGAGTAGCTGGGACTACAGGCGCCCGCCACCTCGCCCGGCTAGTTTTTTGTATTTTTTAGTAGAGACGGGGTTTCACCGTGCTAGCCAGGATGGTCTCGATCTCCTGACCTCGTGATCCGCCCGTCTCGGCCTCCCGAAGTGCTGGGATTACAGGCTTGAGCCACCGCGCCCGGTCCAACTTCAGTTTTGGACTCACTAAAGGCAAAATATGCCAGACAAAAAGTCTTCCAGCAACAGAGCAAGATGTCAGAATAGAAACCTATGCCATTGCTTCCCCTTCCACTGAAACACCAAATTTTAACCCCTGTCCACACACAGAAAAGCACTGTCACAAGAACCAAAAATCAGGCGAGCAGTCACAGTACCTGGTTTTAACTTTATATCATGGTAAGAGGAATTGAGGAGGGCAGGAGAGACAGTCGTAAATCGCCAACACCACCCTTCGCAGTGGCTGTGAGGCATGGACAGGAAATCTTTGGGGTGAAGTGACTGAAGAACTTTACATTGAACTCATTGCTGCTTTGTCACAATGGAGAATAAAGCCATACTAAGCTCGGCCAGTGCTCATGTACTCATGAACGGAGAATTTGGACCAGCCCTAGCCAGAGGGGAATCACTCATTCCTGCAATTAGGACTTGAGTTTCTCAGCATGCCTCCTTACCATGAATTTAAGTGTTCTGAGGTTCTGGGTAAACTTGATAGGCAGATTAGGAAATAAAGAATACAATTCCCATTGTGTGATATTCCTGCCCTGTGTCCAAGTGTTGTCATTGTTCAATTTCCACCTGTGAGAAGTATAATAATAATAATAATAATGACACTATATCATGGAAAAAAAAAAAAAAAAGGAATACAATTCCTAGGCAATTCCTAGTGCTAGCCTGGGCACAGAGCTAGTGAACTAGGGTGGCACATGATCTAGACAGACACCACCTGGTGCAGCTAAGGGATTGCTTGTGCCATCCCTCCCCCAGCATTAGGCAGTGTAGCTCATAAAAATGGAAGTGACTCCTTTCTTCTGCTTAAGGAGAGGAGAGGGAAGGGTAAAGAGGGGTTTGCGTTGCAGCTTGGACAGCAGTTCCACCACAGTAGGATAGGGCATCACCAGGCAGAGTTGTGAGGCCCCCATTGCAGGCCCTAGCTCCCAGCCATTTCTAGATATACCTTGGGCTGAAAGAGAGCTCATTGCCTTAAAGCAAAGAACACAGTCCTGACAGGATTCATCACCTGGTGTCTGAAGTGCCTTTGGCCCTGAGTAACCATCAACAATGCCTAGGGAGTATACCTTGGGCCTAGAACTCTGAGACCTGCTGGCTTCAGGAGTGACCCAGCGTAACCCCAGTGGTGGTGAGAGATTCCTTCTGTGTGAGAAAAACAGAGAAAAAAGTAAAGGGGACTTGTTTTGCACCCTAGATACCAGCTAAACCACAGTGGGGTAGAGCAACGAGTGGGTCATTGGAGTCTTTGAGTCCAGGCCTAGGTTCATGGGCAGCATGTCTGAACCTGCCATGGGCTAAATGGGAGCCTACTGCCCTGAAGGATGAGTCCCAGGTCTGGCAGCATTCACCACAAGTTGACAGAGGAGCCCCTGTGCTTTAGGTGAATATCAGAGGTGGCCAAGCAGAATCCACCACCACTGCTGTGTATCAGTGGTGGTGGTGGCCACAGGGAGAGGCTCCTCTGCCTGTGAAAAGGGGAGGAAAGAATGGGAAGGACTTTGTATTATGGCTTGAGTTCCAGCTTACCTATGAATTAAATAACGCTAACTAGACTCAATTACCATTTGAAAATATTTCGTTGATTTATATAAAGATACAGTGCATTAGTCTCAAAATTCTACATATCTTCTTTATTCCCTTGGATTTCTCTAACCTTAAATAAAATTCAAATTTCTCTTGATGCATAAAGATTGTTAAGTGGCCAGTAAAACCATTGTAATATTATCTTGGTTTTCCACTTCCCTTTATAGCCAACAAATTTTCTTATTTTTTCTAACAGGAACACGTACTCATTAAAATTTTCCATATTTTTCTTTCCCTTCATAATTAGAATGGAGCCCAGCTCTTTAATTTCAGAGATTGTCATAAAGAAGAAAATGGAAGCAGATAAATTCACCAGCTTTCCTTCAAATTTAGGAAAATATAAGACAATTGACAAGAAATTTAGTGTTCTGTGGGAGAAATAGGATATTTAAGACAGATAAGGAATAGGGATGTGAAGGTGAGAGTGAGGAAAAATTTCAGGGAATGGAAAATTGGAAGAGTATCTCATAGAGGAAAACTGGACACTACTTTCTAGCATGGTATTATCTTTAAAAGACTTACTAAGGGTAAATATTTGATAAATAATTGAAAAATTTTCAATTCAAGATAGCCCACTGGATATATGCACTGCCATCTTCTCCCTTAATCATGGAAATTATAAAAAAGATATAGGGTAAAATGTATTCCTAACCAAATATTTATAACAGGAATTCTTGATAAAGTAGAAGATGAATCTAATATCTAAACAATCCAAAGTGAGAAAACTGTAGGCTAAATGAGCTTCAAAATGTGATCAGTGTGGGAACCCCATGCCCACAGGTGGTGGATAATAAAAGCATAAGTGGGTTCTAGATCAAACAAAAAGTTGTTTACTTGGGAAAACAGCACTTAAAGCAACCAGTGAGGTTAAACATTGTGCCTCTGCCCGTGACTCTTGGGGCAAGTGACCACAACAGAATTGCCATTCTTCGGTGTGGTGAAGTCTCTGAAATTATGGAATCTGCTATTAACCCAAGTGGTCAGAGCACTTTGGAGGAGTAGAATGATTCCGGGCCCAAGATGATATCATGTAGACACTTCAATCAATGGGTCGGTTTGACTTTTCCTCAATAGTGAGACTAATGATGTTCGTATTCAATACCACCTGTAGTTCTTTGCCTTGAATTACCAACTATAAAAGTTTTACCATTATCCCACGTGATTGGATTTTAATCCTTGATTTATATTCATTCTTATGTATTCTTCCTTCTATTCTTGTGTTAGTTTTTCAAAGTATTTCTCCCAGTTTTACGCGTATGTTAACACTGATTTTGATGTCCTTCAAATTATAAAAACTTAAAATTTTGAAAATATTTCAAACATTTCTTAGCATTTTAAATGTTTCCGTCTGAATTGCACAGATATTTCATCTATTAAGTCTAAAATAAATATCAATTTAAAAATCTCATATTAACTTTCTAAATTATATCGCTATCTGACAGAAGAATAGAGAGTAATTTGGGGGGAAAACTACAAATGTTTAATAGAGAAGTAGCTAAATCATAGCATACCTATGTAGTATAATGTAATGCTTTGATATAAAACAAACATGTAAATACATAAGTAGTTAAGTGGATAGAGGAATGGATGTGTGTGTGTGTTTTAGATATGTGTGTTTCTGTGTGTTTGTTTATGACATGATCGTAATTCCAAGAAATATGAATGATGATTATCTCTACTTCTTCTTCAGAAAGAGAGTATATCATTCATATAACTAAAACAATTAATATAAAAAGAGAAAAAGGAGTCTGATCATTTGAGGTTGACCCTGCTCTAAAGTGGTGAATGAAACCTCCAAAACCGTTTGATTCTTATATTAGGTCTTTCTTTTCCTTTGGCCTAAAGGACACCACTTTCTGTGATTTCTACTTTTCGTCTTTCCATTTTGAAAATGTTTTTCATTCTTTTGCAGCGCTTTTGTATACACCATTTAAATGTTAGATTTTATTCTTGATTTTCTTTTCTGTTCATGAAAAGAAGAGAGGTGTCTAAAGGTTACACCTTCACCTTCAAGCACCATTTATAAACTAAAGTTTTTAAAAATTGATATTTCTTGCTACAATTGGAGTCCTCCATAGCTGCCTCAATCACTTCATGAGAATGCTAGTCAAATATTCTGGAACAGGCCCAGAACGGTGGCTCATGCCTATATTCCCAGCACTTTGGAAGGTTGAAGTAGGCAGATCACTTGAGGTCAGGCATTTGAGACCAGTCTGGCCAACACGGTGAAAACCCTTTTCTACTAAAAATATAAAAAATTATCCAGGCTTGGTGGTGGTGCATAACTACTTGGGAGACTGAGGCAGAAGAATCACTCGAACCCGGGAGGTGGTGGTTGCAGTGAGCCAAGATCGTGTCACTGCACTCCAGCCTGGGTGACAGAGTGAGACTCTGCCTAAAAATAAAGATAGATAGATAGATAGATAGATAGATAGATAGATAGATAGATAGATAGATAGATAGATAATTATATATATATAATTTTATGTCTACATATATATAGGAATATATATGAGAGAATTGCATGGATGACATGATATTTACCAACAGCCTGAACATTTTCAATGCCCCAGAAATTGTGTAGTATGAACTTCCTTTGTCTTGGGTTTGAGGCAGCTGAAAGGATTTTTCAGAGCTTATTGCAAAACTCTTTCAAGAAAAAAGGCTCACTGCCTCCAGGAGATAAAATGAAGCTATATCATTTATGTAGGAGGAAATTACAGGAAGAGACATATATAAGCACAATTCCACTTTACCTTACTTCAGAATCTAATAGACAAATTTCTCTTTATAAACTAGGAAGCAAAGAAATACTACTTCTATACAAAGACAGATGCCTTGCAGGTATTTTGAAAGTGTTACGTGTCTCCTTTTTCATTATAAAAGACAACTTACTTTCTTATAAGAAAGCCATACACCTTGGATGAACTAGATTAAAATAAATAGAAAATAGTATACTTTGCAAACCCCATGAAAAGAAAAAGACATTAAATGGAACTTTATGAAGTTCCATATAGAGATTTCCCTAAGGATTCCAAATTTTTAAAACAGCATTTCAAAAGTCATGTTTATCTGGAATATCAAAAAATCCATCATCCCCTGAACACTATATACCTAAAATGTCATATACTAGGTATAATTTGAATGCAAAATTTGTACAAAAGTACCATCTCTTGAATGATCGAAATTCATTTTGTGCATATGCAGCTAATATTTTTGTTTCATCCCTAAATAATTTTATCATTGTTTAATTGAGATTCTCTGCGTCAAGCTAACTCTGGGGTGATGTTTCCCATGGTCAATTAAGAAGAAAAAGTTGGTAGAAGAGTGTTTTAGTGACCCCAAACTATTCCTAACAGTGGCTGAGACATTTCTGAACAAGAAATTATCATGACAAAAATGGGGAAACATCTTTTAAGATGCTATGCTTTAACCACAAAGTTCTAAGCACTTTGAAGAACAATGTCCAGATAAGGACAGAACCTTTGGTGTAATCAGGGTGCAGAGATGCAAGCGCACTATAAATGTTATATACAATTTGTTATAGAGATTCTAGCTTGTGTAATTGTGAGAGCTGGCTGAAAACTCTCTGTAAGGGAAATTTCTTCATGCCTATTACTGCAGATTTAAGTCTTCAAGGTAGACAGTTGGGAAAGGAAGATATATGTAAAGTGAGAAAGATCAAAAACAAAGTGGCGTCCATAATCGTGGGCTCATACACACAAAAATGAACTGGAACCTATGAATATTAATCTTCTATTGCTGCTCTAAGACACTACCACAAATGCATTGGCTTGAAAAACCCAAATGTATTATCATACAGTTCTGGAGTCAGTAATCTGAAATAGGGCTTGATGAAATAATATTGAGTTGTTTACAGGGATTTGTTCCTTTTGGAAGCTCTGGAGGAGAATCTGTTTCCTTGCTTTTCCCAGCATCTAGAGGCTGTCTACATTCCTGGGCTTATGGTTCCTTCCTCCACTTTAAAAGCCGGCAGCATAGTATCTTCATCATGATATTTGCTTTTACTGCTTTTATTGCCACATTACTTTGTTGGATTCTGACCTTCCTGTCTCTCTCTCTTCTAAGTTCTTAAGTGATTACATTGAGCCTATTCTGATAACCCAAGATGAATTTGCCATTTTAAGATCTTTAACTTAATCATATCTGCAAAGTTTCTTCAATATTTAAGGTAATATTTGCACAGGTTTGGGGATTAGGACATGGATACCTTAGTGGGGGGTAATATTCTACCCACCCACAATGTGCCCGTTCTTACTACCGCCAGCCTTGCTGATGTAGTGCCTTTCGTGAAAAGCAGTTGCCCATTTTAGGGAGCTAATTCCACATTCGGCCTGGAAGTTGAAAAAGCTAAAGGAAGGGAAGGTGGCAAAGTTGTGGACCCAGCTTCTGCCCATATAAACAAGGTGATTCAGCACACAAATAACATATGTGAACTCCAAATCTTCTGTGGACCTTGCCCCAACCTTTAGAGCACAAAAAAACAATTAGGCCATTGCTTCACAAATCACATGCAAAAATGTCTCTTGTAGCCCACCCTAACAAGGGAATTCTGGAAAGGTAATTTATCCTAGTGAAGTTGACACTTTAGAAAGTCATAGTTTCTAATGAGTGTGCTGTGTTACACTAAGTTGATGATTATTGAAGTAGTCCAAGTTTTGCTCCTTGGGGAACTGACTACCTTTATAACATAATATCAATCCTAGTCTCTAGTCAGCTTAGTTAGCAAGTCTTTTTAGTTTGCTATAGCTGAACAAACTGTTATTTGTTTCAGGTATTCAGTATCATATCTAAGTCCTCCTTATATTCCAATAGTAAATTCATAACATCTTACTAACAGTTGAGTTTATTTGGTCATGTAGCAGTAGAAATTCAAGTTCCTTGAAAAATGTAGCTTACACTGCCTAAATGAATAATTGTGATCTAGATACTTGCTAATTGCTATGAGTAGGCAAGCTGTCGTATATTTTTAAACATACTCAAGTTATTAAACAATATCCCGCTATCTCAAAATAAAATTTATTATTCAACTAATCTTGTTTCATATGATTACATTAGAAATAATCAACTGCCTCGTTATATAGGTTCAAGAATGTGAATTATTTTATATGGATATTTCTCTGAAAGAAACTGACATAGTATTCATTCTAAGGCTTTGATTTGTTCAGATAGATGCTTTAGGCCAGAAGAGAAAGTGTGTTCAGCTCTGGGACAGCTGAAGGCTGTATCGATAATCAGATAAACCCATTTATCTTGTTGAGTGGGTAGGATATTTGAGTGAGAAAAGCTGAGAGGTTAGAAATAAACACTGGTAGTAAACAATTAGCCTCAGGTGACTTTTCTCAATCTAAATATAGCTTGACTTCTCCCTTTACACCCACAATTATAATGCCCCAGCCAAAATGAATTCATGATTGAATTATAGTTCTCAACTAACTTCCCCTCCTTTGTTATCAAATAAAGTTGGAACTTTCATCAGTTGCAACTATAAAAAATGCCTTTTTGAAACCTTTCTTAAGCCGCATTCCCAACAATTTCATTGTTCCATATTTTTTCCTAGGACTTTATCCATAAAAATATAATGATTTTATGCCATTTTGAAATAACATTACAATATCCATGTCAATGCACACTTAAATAATGATATAATATTTCATAATGTTTAAGAATATGGGCTCTGGAACCAAACCAACCAAGGATGTAATCCTAGCTTTGTTATCTGGCAGCTGAGTTACTTGGACAGTTTAACAAATCTCTCTTAATTTTCTCATCTACAGAATATTGTTGTAAGAATATAATAATAATATGCTTTTCACATTGCCTAGCATAATACTTCTTCAGTCAACATCAGTTATTAATAATGTTATTAATTTATATGTATCTTATAATTTTTTGCAAAATATTTTCATGTCATACACCAAATTTTCTTGTTGATATAAAAATATGACATTATGCTAGTATTAGGGTCATAGATTTATATTATCATTGAATTATTACCATGCAGACCAGGTGTGGTGGCTCATGCCTGTAATCCTGCCACTTTGGGAGGATGAGGTGGGAGGATCACTCGAGCTTAGGAGTTCGAGACCAGCCTGGGCATCAGGGTGAAACTCCATCTCTAACAAAAATACAAGTTATCCAGGCATGGTGGCATTCACCTGTAGTCCCATCTACTCAGGAGGATGAGGTGGGGGGATCATTTGAGCTCAGGAGGTAGAGGTTTCGGTGAGCCAAGATCACGTCCCTGCACTCCAGCCTGGGAAATGAAGCCAGACCCTGTCTAAAAACAACAAAAATTACCAATGTGGTCATATATTACCAATTTATTTAGCTGGTTAACATATGAACCTGAAAATGATATCCTCTGAAACAAATTCCTACTCCACTGGCTGTCATTTATTGATTTGTAATGCCAGAAAGTATGGGGAGAGTATGAGGAGACCTCACCTAAAGATTTTCTCAATGGTGCAGAAGGTCTCCTTCAAATTTTATGAAGATTGGTTGGGTGCTCTAATTGCATTTTTTCATTTGTGTTTCTTGGAATAATGAAATAGTTACTGACAGTCACCTGATTTTTCCTGGAATTTTCATTCTAAGTCTTTCACCTTATGTAAACGATAAGCCAGCTTCATAAGCAGGAGGTAGAAACATATCTCACATTTATTGTGTTTCATTTTCTCAACATACATTCACATCACCTTCTTCATTATTTTTATCTTTTTTTCACCATAGTCAGTTCCAGTATTTACACATGTATTAATGTACACAGTAGTTTAACACACTCAGGTCACATTGCCAACATTCGCAAACTGAATGTTCATGATAGTACTTTTTGGTTCCCAGCATTTATCTCTTCACCTCTGCTGAAAGATTGAGCTCTTGAGGAGCAAGGATCAAGTTGCATTTATTTTTGTAGTCCTACCTCCAGAGACTATACTCCTAGATTCCATAAATAAACTTTACTTATCTAGCATACTTAAAATATATTAGCCCAATACTGGTGCTTTTATCTGTATCCGTTGGGTGTCTAGCCAACTCTGTGAGCACAGATCTTTAGACTAAGGGTCCAGTGTAGGCTGACCCAACTAAAGTCTCCACCAGAAATGTGAGATTGGCTTGCAGAGAGAATTAGGTAACTCTTTAAGGTTAGCCATAGAATGCTGTATAAATTAGAGTGCCATGTAAAAAATCTCTGAAACATATTAGCTTACAAAAACAATCATTGTATTTGCTCAAAACTTTGTAGTTTGGCTGTGCAGAGCTCAGCTGGATTGAGCTGATTTCTGATGTATTTGGTATAGACTGAATTTGCTCATTGGGCTAAGATTTAATTTGAAAATCCAAGATGGCATCACCCATATGCAATTAGCCCCCTCTCCCTAGTTGCAATGGCTGGAAAATTAGGGCCTTTCTTTTCATGGTCTTTCATTCTCTAGGCTTGTAATGTTTATACTTCCAGACTCTTTCTCTCCATCTATCTACAGTAACAGGATAGTTAGGACGTCTTTACTTGGTGACTCAGGGTTCAAAGAGTAAACACAGAAAATGCAAAACCCCTTAAGGTCCAAGTATGGAATGTGCAAAATATCAGTTCCACTACATTTTATCCATTTTAATAAGTCATAAGCCCTGCCTGATTCAGTGAAGGAGAACACTGCACACATATACGGATTCATCGTGATGTGATTAATTGGTAGGGAGTGATTAACTGTTTGGGAGTAATTGGTGGTGGTGATTAGCAATTTACCCTGAGTTCTAGTCAGCAGATCCTCCCATGCACATTCTCTCAAACTTACATAAAATGTTATGCAGACTCAATAGCAGATTTCTCATTCTGACTGTGACACTGCCTTTCTAATATTGAAATTCTGACTCTGGGGCTAAATCTGCTATCTTGGTCTATGTATTGTTGAAGTATATTGCTAGAGACTGGTAGTAGAAGGGAGAAGATATCCAGAAAAAAGCTGAATAGAAACCGTGTGTGTGTGTCTATGTATCTGTATGTGTGCTGGGGTCAAGAATGGTTTGCTGGTGAGACAGAGAGAGACAGACAGAAACAGAGAAAGAGAATCTGCCTAGGTTTCAGATGGCTTTCTAGTCTCTGGTCTTTTGTGAACTCCAACAATACTTGCTCACTTGGTTTTCCTGTACTGAACCTAAGACATAATGATAGATGCTATAAGCCTAAATATCTGGAATAAATTTTTGTCTCTGGAAGTAAACACTGTAGATATTTGAATTAATAATGGGGTTTTATTAAGATGAAATCTATAAAATTTAACACGAATCCATTATCTTGATAATTATTATCAATAATAATTCAATTCCATGCCTGTACATTCTACTCTAAAATGCTTCCTGTGTGAACTTAAGTTTTGTTATTCACTTACCTGTTTTAAATTTGTATTTCACTTTACCTGTTTTAAATTTCTTCTAAATATTACATTGATTGTTTATAATCTGCCGCTGCTTTTCTCTCTTGCCTCATGTCTCACCAGTTCCCATCAAGGACTACATGTTTCTGCCCTGCAGCATCACTGAATTTTCTTGCAAAGTAGTATTTCTCCATTATCTTCCAATGTTGGTTTTCATTCTTAACTATACCAAGAATACTTTTCTCCACCTCTTCTTTCCCATGACCAATCTCATCTTCCACCCTTTCCAAATACAGTTCCTATTCACTTTTCAAGCCAAAACTCTTCTCCTAAGAGAACTTAGGAGATGGCTAGTATTTGTCATCACACTTTTGTAAATGCTTGTTTACTATCTATATCTCTGACTGGACTATAAACTTAAGAACAAAATGAGGTTTTTATTCTAGGTATCTTACACACTACACCTAACAATAAAATTTAATGGAATTAGCTGATATATATCTTATTTGTCTTCTTTTATTTTATAATGTTATTTTGATTTACAAGTTAGTTTAAGATTCATCCATGATCTGTTAACAATATATTTGTTTTGCCTTCAGTCTCACTGTACTGATATTTTATTTGCAAACAATTGTAGAGAGAAATAATCTTCCATCCTTCTTTCACATTTAAATTCAAGAGACCAATACTATGACTTTATACAAGAAAATCAGAGATTAAAACATATTAAGTAACATGACTTTGGACACAGGTGATTAATTACCCAACGTTCATGCCCCATCTTGTGGTTTTATGGTCTTTCTTAAACAACCTATTTGCAAATATTTGCCCCAATGTTATTTTAAACTGCTTAATTAAATGTTTTCACATTAAAGTACTTCTATAATTCTCAATTACTTTTAAATATTATTTTACTGTTAATTTTATATCTGCTACATTTTCAACCTGATATTCTAACTTAGTTGGTCATTATCAGTTACCATCATTATTAAAATTAACAATAAATGTATTTTTTCCTTCCACATGCGAAGCACACTTTTGGTTTGCGGTTTATTTTCCTTATACTTCTTAAGTATGCTTCTAATCCTTCTGCAATTTTAGTCTCACAATCAATTTTTCCTTTCTTTATGCATGAAATTTTACTTAGGGTAGAGTAAAAGGAAAAAGTAACTAAATAATCTGATTTCTAGACTGAAGTAAATCACTTACTACTTTTCCTCAATACTAGTATTTCGAAAATATTAAGTTACATCTGACATCCACATAAACTGTATGATTCATTAGGATTTTTAAAATTTGAAGGAGATTTAGAGTCATAGAAATCCAGTTTATCATCAGTACACTAGAAAATTGATAGATAAATTCCTTTAATGATAAGCTCTTAGTGTGCAAAACCCTTCACGTAAAAAATCAAACCTAAACCAATGGAAAACAGATTGCAAAAATATTGCTCGATAGTATCTTTGGATTAAAAAAAAGATTTCTAAACAGCCTTGCAGAAATGAACTAGTTCATGAGTAGCAGAACTTTGCTCTTTCTCATTATATAGCCTGTAATTTAAACTGCCCATATTATGAGACAAAAAGATTTTCTGGTCTTTCTTTGCAATGTGAATATAGACAATAATGGACTATACTTTTGTGCTGGAATTAAACAAATCAGGGTACCAGTTGGGTATCTTATTAAACTCACATGGTACATTAGTTATCTATGGAAGGATAACAAATGACTCTAAACGCAGACACTTTAGAAAACAAAGACACAGTATCTCACATGTGTGTTATCACAGGTAAACTTACCTAGATACTCTCTTTAATCCTGTAGATTTTTATTTGTATTTCTACTTATTTATTTACTTATTTTAAGTTATTGGCCCCTGCTTCACTCTTGGCCTTGAACACTGCATCACAATTTAATAGCAGCTACCTTTGGGCCATCTTAAAGAGTTCAGCTAAGATAGCAAGTTCCTTAATCCTATTTTGAATAGGAGGCTCGCAGCCTTTATTAAGTGGAACACCAGTAACATCCTGCTAAATCTGCAGCGTCACAACAATACTTTTAATTGCTTCAATTTGGGGTACGAAATTAGTGGATATATTAAAGTGCTTCGTATGGTGATGCGCTGTCAACTCTGATTACAGGTCATGGGCAGACTGCTTCTAACTTAGCCAAAATCCATACTTTTCCATATTTGCTTAAATATAGGCTGGTCCAAGGCCAAGAATATCTTTCTGTAGAACTCAGCTAAAGGTCATAAGAAGAAACCAGCACACACAGATTTTTAAAAACAGTTTTTCTACCATTTCTCTTTTAATATAATTGGCAAGAAGTCTGCTCCTACTTCTCAAACTTCATAGCTCTTGACAAACCTGGACGAAGGGCTAAAAAAGCTATTATTATTTTCTGCAAGTAAAGTATTTAGCTAAACACCAGTGATTATATTATTAAGAATATAAATATTGAGGGAAATCATACAGTGACTCTTGCAACAGAGAAGATTCTTAGCTGAATGCAACATGCAAATTAAAATCTTAATTAAAACTTGTAACAGTTTGTAAATGCTTACCCCTACAAAACTATGTGTAAATATAGAAGTAAATAGATAATTTTGTAGGCATGATAAAGATATATAGAAATGGATATGTAAATGTAGATAGACATAAGCAGTAAGGGGAACAAATTTAATTTGGCAATGATATCAAAATTTAAATAAAGGCAAATATTTTCTCTCTCTCTGTTTTTCATATGTAGACACGTTCTTAATTTAAATATAAATTATTAAGGTCACCTTAAAATGCGTTAGAAGATATTTAAGAAGAGTAAATTGCCTAAAATAAATCTATATCAGATACTTTTGCTTATATAAATTTTACATTTCTTTTATTTTTCCAATATTTCTTCTATACTGTTAGTGAAACGTCTTGGCTAATATGCCTGCCATTCAAAAAGAAACTCATTTTTGGATTGCGATGATTGCTTATGGATGGATGCCATGGCTGCAGTAGCAGGACCAAGGTAACTAATTAGAGAAATGAGATCCTGTGGACTGCCCGAATCTCAACAGAGAATTCTTTGCTGCATATAATTTAATTTAAAGAGACAAGAAAGTAATTTATGCATTTCTGTTTTCTGAGATACAATGAATATGTTCAATCATTCCTAAGCTTCAGCCTTCTTAACCAACTTGTGTCAGAAATCATATGATCTTGTTAAGAACATGTATAAATTGGAAAAAGATCACAATGTATCTCAAAATAGAATTGCACATAACAATTGGGAATAAAATTCTTTATTAATAATCTTTATTATTATTAATGTGCATTAATGTGTATGTGCATTTCTTCATTATTAATAATTTATTTAATTGAATTAATTTCTCAAATTTAATTGATAATTTCTTTATTAGTATTAAAGAAACACACTTTCCAACTGGGAATAAAGATTATTTCTGTACCATAGAATTAAAAGAGTATCCAGGAGAGCCAGATGTGAAATTCATGAACAAACAGCTTATGTACATAAAATTTTAATAAAGCATTAAAAGACTAAGGTTCATTTTATATTGAATTTTAAGCCAAAATCAGATATTAGTTTAAGATATTTTTGTTATTTTCTTAAGGAAACAACAATCTGAACATTTTCTACATTGTGGTTGCAACGATTTTGGGATAAAACCTGAGTTTTAACTTAAATTTTGACTTTTTAATTCATATAGTACATATTTATTACCAAATGTAATAATAGTTACAAAGGAGTGCTAAAAGTTAAAAATTCTATAAAATATCCATATATTAAATCTAAATTTAAAATAGAAGATATTTCACTACCCTCCAGTTGTCCTATAGGGTTTTTTTTTTAATATAATTGAATTTTAAGAAACTGTACTGATTGGCCAAAGCTGTGAATTATTTATTTTTTACTAAAAAAAATGTGCAAACCCAAAGCACAAAGTAGGAGAAATTAAAAGTGGTGATTCACCTCTTCTGATAAAGTTTGTGTTTCCAAATTTGAATCCCTCTATCTTTAGCCATAGGCTTGTTTAACAGCAGTGTAAGTTAGCAGAGAAAGAGGAAGCTCTGATTCATGTAATTCTTGATTATGACTTTGGTTTCACAGGAATAGGGGAAAACATAACTCAGTCTTTAGTCAGAGAAGGCAATTTGATCAATATTAAATGGAATAGACACTGCCTGTGTTAACATTTCAAACTCCCTCCCATCCTCTAGCATCAGCTACCCCTCAACATAGAAAAATAAAAATTTATATTTCTGTCTCTTTCTTGACATTTCTTGACAAATCATGATCTACCAAAAGAAAAAACTGATTGTAGAAATACCATGCTTATAGGCATTTCAAACTCAAGCCGCTCAAGACTACCTCATCACCTTGCCTTATACCTAAAATAAACAAATGTGCTGATTTACTTATATAATATTTAATTCTGTATCACTATCCCAATTCAACACTGTTTTTAAATAATATAACAAGCTCTTCTCCTAAAAAAGAGTTTGAGAATTGGTAATGTTCAATAAGAGAATTCCCTTTAAGAAACTATAGAGTTAAAATGCAATTTATATATTTGTTTGGATGCCTATTTGACATTCTACCAGTGAAATGCACAAAGACAGAGCCTGGGTATGCAAGTGTCTGTGTGTGTTTTCTGTTTCTCTAAAGTCTGGTAAGTTGGTGATATAGTTAATCTATCATGAGTTCCATATCTCAGGCTAGTCAGTTTTTATTTCTTCTATCCTCAAGACAAAAATCCCTCAGTATCAAAACAGATGACAATTTCCATAGATTTCTACCTTCATCATATGTCTTGAAAACTTTTTGTCCTAGTTTTTGAGTCCCCATATCTGTGTTCCAAACTGATAGAGACTCTTTCTGTCCTGGACTGTCTCAAAGATCTCTTAAATTATTTTTCTCCTATTTAATTTTAGCTCTTCTAATTTTTCCCACATAATAGAGTCATGAATTACTCTACTGTAATTTGTACTCCCGGGTTCAAATATTTTATTGGTTACCCATTGAATATAAAAGTAAATATTTATCAATATGCCAAAAAAAAATCCTTTTTCTTTTCCCATCAACTTTAAAATCTACTAGTAATAGAAGTATTAAACAGTGCTACTACTATTACTGTTACCACTATTTACTATTCTGATTAGGACTATTGCAAACATACATACACACACACACACACACACACACACACACACACTCTTCAACCAAAACAGGTTACTCAAGGTTCCCTGCAGTTTTTTTCATAGGTTCTATATTTTAAACTCCTTCTACTCATCCACCTCCAGACAAATATCTGTGTGGCATCAATAACATATCAAATTATCATTTTAACAAAAGTTTTATTATTATTTCCCCAAGTTTTCTTTTAATTTACCCCAGCTCTACCATTGATTACTACTATAAATTCACAGTAGCTTTATATTGCCTAATATCATTGTTTAAATTTTTATATGCTTGCTCATTGGATTGAGCCCTTCTTGAGAGTCATTTTTTAAAAAAAAAAATCTGTTACCTAAGAAATACTGTACATAGCCAAGTTTGGATTGGTTTAACCGATTTAAACTATTTATGGATATGATTTTTGAAACATGGTTATTTAATTGACACACAGCATTTTACTTATTCGTTGGGTACATGTTATATTTTGTTACATGCATAGAATATGTAATCATCAAGTCAGAGTATTTGGGATATTCATTACCTTGAGTATTTCTCATTTGTATGTGTTGGAAACAGTTCAAATCATTTCTTCTTGCTACTTTGAAATATACAATATATTACTGCTAATTTTAGTCACCCTACTATGCCAGCAAATATTAGAACTCATACCTTCTATCCAACTGTATATTTGCACCCATTAACTCACCTCTCTTTATCTACCTCTCCCTCTCACTTGCACTGACTAGCCTCTGGTATCTATAATTCTACTCTCCACTTCCATGAAATCCATGGTTTTAGCTCTCACATAAGAGTGAGAACATGTGATATTTGTACTTGTGTGACTAATTTATTTTACTTAGCATAGTGACCTCTAGTTCCATCCATGTTGCTGCAAATAACATGATTTCATTCATTTTTATGCATGAATAGTTTTTTATTAGGTATATATAACATATTTTTAGTCATTCATCTATTAATGGACACTTACATTGGTTCCATATCTTGGCTATTGGGAATAGTGCTGCAATAAGCATGCAAGTGCAAGGTGTCTCTTTGATATACTGATTTCTTTTTCTTTTGATAATTACCCAGTCTTGGAATTGCTGGATCACGTGGTAGTTACATTTTTAGGTTTTTCTTTTTCTTTGTGAAAAATGTCTGTACTGTTTTCCATAGTGGTTGTACAAATTTACAATTTCTCCAACAGTGTATAAGAGTCCCCTTTCTCTGCATCTTTGCCAGCATCTGTTATTTTCATCTTTTTAATAATATATATTAGAGCTGGCATGAGATGATATCTAATTGTAGTTCTGACTTGCATTTCCCTGATAATTAGTGAAGTAGAGTATTTTTTTACATACCTATTAAGCATTTGTATGTCTTCTTTTGAGAAATGTTTATTCATGTCCTCTGTCCATTTTGTAATGGAATTATTTGGTATTTTACTATTGAGTTGTTTGAGTTTCTTACGTATTCTGGATATTAGTCCCTTGTTGAATATCTATTTTGCAAATATTTTCTCCCATTGAACAGTTTATCTCTTCACTCTGCCTTTTTTTTTTTTTTTTTTTTGCTGTGCAGAAAGCTTTAAATTTAATATAATCTCATTTATCTATTTTTGTTTCTATTATCTGTACTTCTGAGGTCTTAGTCATAAAGCATTTGCCTAGACCAATGCCCTGAAACATTTTTCCTAGGTTTCCTTCTAGTAGTTTTATAGTTTCAGGTCTTACATTTAAGTCTTTAATCAAACTTGGGTTGAATGCTGCATATGGTGAGATATAGGGGTCCAGTTTCATTCTTCTGGATATGGATATTCAATTTTCCCAGCACCATTCATTGAAAAGAGCATTTTTCCCCAGTGTGTGTCTTTGGTACATTTGTCAAAAATTAGCTGGGTGTAAATATGTGGCTTTACTTTTGGATTCTCAATTCTGTTCCACTAGTGTATATGTCTTTTTTTATACTTATATCATGCTGTTTTGGTTACTATAGCTTTGTCATTCATTTTGAAGTCAGACAGTGTGAAGCCTCCAACTTTCTTCTTTTTTTCTCAGAATAGCTTTGTCTATCTGGGCTCCTTTATGGTTTCAAACAAATTTTGGGATTTTTAAAAATATTTCTGTGAAAAATAGCGTTGGTAGTTTGATAGGGATTGCACTGAATCTGCAGATTGCATTGAGCAGTATGGTCACTTTAATAATATTAATTATTCTGATCCATGAACATGGGGTGTATCTCCATTTGTCTGTGTCATCTTCAACATCTTTCAGTAGGTTTGTATAGTTTTTCTTATAGAGATCTTCACCTCCTTAGTAAAATTTATTCCTGAGTGATTTTTTTTTTTTTTTTTTTTAGCTACTGAAAACGAGATTGCATTCTTTAATTTTTTTCTGAAGGAGAAAGATTTTTATTGGCACAGACATGTCTTATCAACTTGACAGAATTAAACAGTAATTTAAAAAAAAAAGTAAAAGCTGGTTTCTCTAAAACTAGTTTCATTGGGGTCAGCAGGTCAGAAGCAGATTGTAACCACTCAGTTTTGCTTTAAGCCACGACATTAGGAAGCAATCTGTAAAACTAGTATAGTTTCTTCAACTATTAAACTTGTTCATTCACATGATTGGCTGAGGTGCACAAAAATAAAACTCCTACTAAAAAAGAATCATGCCAGGGACAAGACCAGAGATAGTTTCTGACTTTGCAAAGCTCGATAGGTACAGGAACCCTAGGAGAACGTGACTTTCTCCAAAAGGTTACCATACCATCATATCTCCTCTGAACTTGTCACAAATGTGGAAAGCTGCTTGCTTAGAGGTACTGCTCACAGCGGAGAATTTGTCATCTCATTAAAATCTCCACTTTTCATTACTGGGTATCTGTCTTGCTCTCTGAAGATGCATAAGTAGGGGAGGCGGTGGGGGAGTGGGGGAATGCAGCCAGAGCCAGGGCAGCAGGCACTACCTACAGCACTGGTCTTTGGGGAAAAAACACATGGTGCTTGCATCAGTGGCTTATGTGGTCTAACTGTCTGCACTATGGCTGTCAGTCCACTGAATGGGCTGGGAGGTATCTGGGATTTGTTGTGTGTTATTGGAAGATAGCTCTGATGGGTCATGGATAGGTTAGAGCCAATCCAGTTCAGGCCCTGTCTCAGACTTGTATCTTATGTGAACTCAAAAAATAAAACACACTTCTATCTCCATCTCACCCCCATCCCTGATTATATTCAGGGAAAGACTTCCCCAGGAATGGCCAGCCAGGCCTACAGCAGATTAGATCTTTCCCCAGTACTGCTCAGTGTGTGGAATTTCAGTCACCACTTCAGATTCAATTCCATAGTGATCTTGTCCTCTGAGGATTTTAAAGAAGTTATTTTCACAGATAATGGCCTTCAGCCCCATCCATGTCCCTGTGAAGAACATTATCTTGTTCACTTTTATGGCCATATGGTATTCCATGGTGTATATATACCACATTTTCTTTATCCAGTCTATCGTTGATAGACATATAAGTGGAAGTTAAATGATGAGAACACATGGACACATAGAGGGGAAAACACCCACGGGGGACTGTTGCGGGGAGGAGAGTGGGAGAAGGGAGGAGATCAGGAAAAATAACTAATGGGTACTAGGCTTAATATCTGAGTGTTGAAATAATCGGCACAACAAAACCCCATGACACAAGTGTACCTACGTAACAAACCTGCACATGTACCCCTGAACTTAAAATAAAACTTAAAAAATAAGGAAGCCATTATTTGCAACCAGTCAGTAGGACATGCTGTCCTCCACCTTGCAGCCCAGGATGCAGATGGCATGGCCTCCATCATCTTGGTGTTCTTTGAACTTGTACAGCAGGAAATCCGAATACACAGAGAAGGCTTCCTCCACTGGGTCATTTTTGCAGATCTTGGTCATGATGTCCTTTGTGCTGTTGGAGATACTGTAAGAACTGCATCCATAGTGCTTGCCCTCTTTGTAGATCTGGCCAGGTTTGCAGGTCTTGCTGCACTTGGGGGAGTCTCTTTTCCCCACATATGGAGCCATGGATGTGGTGCTCACAGGGAGGGAGGGATGGGAAAAGTCTGCAACCTACATGAGAGTCATAGACACCACCAGAAACCAGGCCTTTTCTTGTCCAGAAGTTCCAAGCTTCATTGGTATAACCACCAGTGCAGCCGTACCCACACAAACAGGTGAGCTTGTCCTCCATGGACACCTCCGTATGACTCCCTCCCCCGCCCCCTGTTGGGGTGGATGCAGATCCAGTCAGAGATGACTTCTAAAGCCCCCAAAGCCCAGCAAAAGCCATAGGAGCCCTGGTCTCTGATCTCTCCGAGGTCAGTCTGGTCACTGTTCCTGTGGATCAAAGCTTTCAGGCAGATTTATGTCCTAGAAAACTTAGCTCTCTGGGGCAGCTTGGATCTGCCCAGGAAGGTACCATACGGCCTCCTCAGGTAGCTCATTCCATTTTGTGGAAGTTGTGCCTGGCCTGCTGCGTGGTGTTTGGTTTGTTGATATAGTTGACTAGCTGTTCAGACAAGGGGTGGAAATAGGGTCTGCTTCCTGCACTGGCCAGCACCAGCAGGCAGCAGAGGGAGGTCAAGAGCCACCTTAAGTCTGAAGATGGATCCTGGATCAACCTTTCTGAGTTCATAGATTCATCAAGATGAATGTACCTCAGCTACATTCTCCTCTGACAGAAGGTACTGTGGGATCAGTTTTTCCGGCATACCAAAAGGTGCTAGGTCTTCCTTTGAACCCAACAGCGTTTGCTTTTTAGTGGGTGTGGGGGTCTCTGTTAGGTCAGGTAGAGGAATGTGGGGCATGAGCTATAATTCTTCTCCTGGCACAAGCCTGTTAACTTCCTCAATCAGTGCAGAAGTCCAGGGGCAGGGCGTGTCCTCCTTCTCCGTATGCCCCATCTGATCGTCCATTCTCTACTCTTGCATTTTTAACTTATTTCTCAGCTAGTTTATTATGGGTTCATAGAAATGCTACTAATTTTTTACATTGATTTTGCATCCTGTAATTTTAATGCATTTATTAAGCAGATCTAATAGCTTTTTGGTGGAATTTTTATTTTTTTCTAGATGGAGGATCATATCATCAGCAAAGAGGGACAATTTGACTTCGTCTTTTGCAATTTGGATGCCGTGTGTGTGTGCGTGTGTGTGTGTGTGTGTGTGTGTGTGTCTATTTTCCTCCTGCCTAGTTGTTCGGGCTAGGACTTCCACTCTTATGTTGAATAGGAGTGATGAAAGCAGGTATTCTTGTCTTGTTTCATCTCTTTGAGAAAAGGCTTTCAATTTTCACCCATTCATTTTGATGTCAACTGTGGTTTTGTCATACATGGTCTTTATTGGATTGAGGTATGTACCTTTAATACCTAGTTTGTTGAGGATTTTTATCATAAAAGGAGGGTGGACTTTATCAAGTGCTTTCTCTGCATCTATTGAGATTATTATATGTCTTTTGTTCTTCATTCTGTTAATGTGACATATCACATTTATTGATTGAGGTAAGTTGAATCATCTTTGCCTCCCTGGGATAAATCCCACATTACGATGGTATATTATTGTTTTCATGTACTATTGGATTCTGTTTCCTAGTATTTTGTTGAACATTTTTGCATCTAAGTTTTTCAGGATATTTTCTTGCCTGTAGGGTTTTTTTTTCTTTATTTTTATTGTGTCCTTGTCTGGCTTTAGTATTTAGTATTGGGGCAATGTTTGCTTCACAGGATGTGTTAGGAGGAATTCACTCAACTTCAATTTCCTGGAATAGTTTGAGGGTAATTGGTGTTACTTCTTTTTTGAAAGTTTGTTTATGTAGACTTGTTCACAATAGTCTTTGATTCACTTTTATATTTCTGTGTTATCAGTTGTAATGTCTTCTTTTACATTTTGCTTTTGTTTATTTAGGCCTTCTCTCTTCTTTTTTCTTGGTTAATCTAGCAACTGGTTTATCGATTTTTCTTTATATTTTCAAAAGAAACAATTTTTCATTTTACGAAATCTTTGTATTTTAGTCACTATTTTGTTTAGTTTCACTCTGATTTTTGTTATATTTTTTATACTAAGTGTGGCTTTGATTTGTTCTTGCTTCTCTAGTTTCTTGAGGTACATTGTTAGATTGCTTATTTCAAATGTTTCTATTTTTTGGTGTAGGCATGTATTGCTATAAACTTCCTTCTTAGCCCTGTTTTTGCTGCATTTTATAGGTTTTGTATTTTGTGTTTTGATTTTCATTTGTTTCAAGACTTTTTTTTTCCCATATTTTTCTTAATTTCTTCTTTGATCAAATTGCCATTCAGGAGCACGTTGTTTAATTTCCATGCATTTGTACAATTTCCCAAGTTATTTTTATTGATTTATAGTTTTATTCCATTGTAGTTTGAGAAGACACTTGATACGATTTTAATTTTTAAAAATAAGAATTAAAAATGAAGAACTATTTTGTGTCCTAACATATGATCTATCTTGGAGAGTGCTCTGTGTGCTGATGATAAGAATGTGTATTCTGTAGCTATTGAATAAAATGTTCTGTAAACGTCTTTTAGGTTCATTTGGTTTAGTGGGTAGTGTAATTCTAAAATTTCTTTGTTAATTTTCTCTCTAGATTATCTGTCTAATGCTGAAAATGGGGTGTTGAAGTCCCCAACTATTATTGTATTGGAATCAATGACTCCCTTTAGATCTAATAATGTTTCCTTTATTTATCTGGGTGCTCCTTTGCTGGGTGCATAGATTTCCAGAATGGTCATAGCCTCTTGCTGAATTGATCCTTTTATCATCACATAGTATCATCTTTTTTGTCTCATTTTACTGTTTTTGATGTCAAGTTTGTTTTATTTGATGTAAGTGTATCTACTCTGGCTCACTTTGCGTTTCCATTAACATGGAATTTTTTAAACATCCCTTTATTTTTAGTTTGTGTATCTTTAAAAGTGATATGAGTTTCTTATAGGCAGCATATAATCCTGTCATTGATATGGTGTGACTCTGTGTCCCCACCCAAATTTCATCTTGAATTTTAATCCCCACATGTCAAGGGAGGACCCTGGTGGGAGGTGATTAAATGATGGAGGCAGTTTTCCGCATGCTGTTCTCATGATAGTGAGTGAGTTCTCACAAGATCTGATGGTTTTATGTGTTGGGCAGTTCCTCCTTCACAGGCTCTCCCTCTCCCACTGCCTTGTGAAGAAGGTACCTGCTTCCCCTTCCGCTATGATTCTAAGTTTCCTGAGGCTTTTCCAGCCATGCAGGATTCTTTCCTTTATAAATTACCCAGTCTCAGGGAAGTTCTATACAGCAGTGTGAAAATGGACAAATACAGTCATTTTTATCCATTCAGTCAGTCTATATCTGTTAATCAGAAGTTTCATTCATTTATATTCAGGATTGTTGTTAATATGTGATTGGCACTGGGTGCCAGGGTAGTGTATTTCTGACATTGTATTAATTAATTTCTGATTGTTTTGTATATATTTTTTCTTCTCTTTCTCTTTTATTGTTTAGCATTGTGGTTTACTGGTTTTCTGTAGTGGCAATATTTGAGTCTTTTCTCTTATTTGTGTTTTCTCTACCAGTTGATTTACATTTGTGTGTGTTTTCATGATGATAGGTGTCAATCTTTCGCTTCCAGGTATAGGACTCCATTAAGCACTTGTAGTGCTGATGTAGTGGTGATGAATTCTCTGCACTTTTGCTTTTACAGGAATGACGTTATTTCTCCTTCATTTATGAAGGATAACTTTGCTAGGTATAATATCCTTGGCTGACAGGGTTTTTTTTGTTTCTTATATAACTTATATCATGTCATTCTCTCCTAGCCTGTAAAATTTCTGCTGAGAAATCTGCTATTAATCTGATGGGGGTTTCTTCATTAGTGACTAGATGCTTTCCTCTTGCTGTTTGTAGAATTCTCTCTTTGTCTTTCATGTTTGACAGTTTGACTATAATGTGCAATGGAGAAGACCTTTATGAATTTTATCTATTTGGCTATCATTTAGCCTGCTATATCTGAATGTCTAATTATCTTGCTAGACTTGGTAAGTTTTTATCTATTATTTCATTAAATTGGTTTTCTAACCCTTTTGTTTATTCTTCACCTTCTGGGACACTGAATATTTGAATATTTTGCTGCTTTATGGTGTCCTACATGTAAATACTCTTTGCTCATTCTTTTTTATTCTTCTGTCTTTACTTTCAACTGAGTGGGTTGTTTCAAAAGAACTGTTTTCACATTCTCTATGATTATTTATTCTGCTTAGTCTATCGTTGATGCTTTTGAATGCGTTTTTGTATTTTGCTTATTGAATTATCCAGTTCCATATTTTTAAAAGATATCTATCTCTTTGGTAAATATCTTATTCATATCCTAATTTTTTTTAGTTTATTTGTATTGTTTTTCAGCATTCTTTTGTATCTCACTCTGCTTCTTTAACACCAATATGTCTGATTCTTTTTCCAGGATTTTACACATTTCTTTTGGATTGGGATATGTTGGTGGAGAATTATTGTATTCCTCTAGAAATTGACATACTTCCTTGTTTTTTCGTTGTTCATGTGTATTCACATTGATATCTGTGCATTCGGTTTATCAATCTTTTGTTCCAATATTTTTTTCTGAATTGGCTTTTGTATGGGAGGACATTTTCCTGAAGATGAGTCTATGGTGTTGGTTGAGTAGAACATGTTGGCTTTGATTCTGGGTGTACTTTGTAGTGCAATCTCTATATGATTTATTTGGCTGTAAACAGCATCATATGATGTCTTTGTGAGTTACTTGGTGGCTTAGGGTTGGTTGTTTGTTAGTAGAGGCTATGGTGAAGTCGCTGGGAACTAGGATGCCAGGTGGGCCAGTTTTGAGACCTCAGTGGTAGCAGCCATGTGCGTGCCTGTCATTGGGTGTCAGGGTGGGGTATGCTGGCACTTGTGTTAGCAGGTCCAGAGAGGCCAATTCTAGGGCACCAAGTTGGCTTCCTCAATTGCCAGAAATAACAGTGGTGGGCCAAGCACCTGAAAGGGTTCTTGGGTCTCTGGGAAGCAGGTGTGGTGTGGGCAATGGCAATAGCAGTGTTGGGACAACCCTCTAGGACCCAAATTGTCCATGTTGGTGTTGGTGGTGGCTGTGACAGGCTGGGAGGGCCAGTCCTTAGACCTACTGGTGGTCCATGCAGGTGAGTACCAGATGTGGTGATAGCAACTATTTGGGTAAACCCAACTCCAGTCACTGGAAGGAGTATTCAGGTGCCAAGAGTGGACTAGGCTGGTTGTCTCTAGGCCCCCAGATGTCTTGCTCAGGTATTGCGAGGGAGGAGCTAGACAGCTAGACTGAGTGGATCTCTCCTTACCCATTCCTCCCTACTTCCTAGTGGTGTATGCAGGAGCTGGCTGTGGTAGGCAGGGCAGAGAAATCTCCAGGCCCTTTGGCAGAATGCTCAGATGTGGGCAGCAGTAGCAACACTGAAACTCTGCCACTGGGAAATGCAGGGTTGCTTTAAGCAGAAGCAGCTATAGGCATTGGTTTGGTGTGGGGGAAGGGCATATTCTTTGCTTATACTTGAGCTCTCAGTAGACCACAGGGGTGGCAGAAGCTGTAGGCAGTAGAATTTGTCCTAGGGCATATGAAAATCTTTGGCTGCCTCTCTGTTGGGAGAGGCAGGGTTGCTGCCAGTGGTTCCCACCTCACCCCTTGCAGTTGCAGCTGTGGGCAGGAAATGTCAGTGAGGCTCCAGAAATGTGAAGTTCAGAGACTCTTGGGCCCCAGGGTAAGATGCAGTCTGATGGTGACTGAGCTCTCAAGATGGCATCATGCTGTAGTTTCTTTTTTTTTCTTTTTCTTCTTTTTTTTTTTTTTTTTGAGACAGAGTATTGCTCTGTCACCCAGGCTGGAGTACAGTGGCACGATCTTGAATCACTGCAATCGCTACCTTCCGGGTTCAAGCAATTCTCCTGCCTCAGCCTCCTGAGTAGCTGGGATTACAGGTGCACACTGCTGTGCTCAGCTAACTTTGTATTGTTTTTGGTAGAGACGGGGTTTCACCATGCTGAACAGGCTGGTCTTGAGCTCCTGACCTTGTGATCTGCCTGCCTCAACTTTCCAAAGTTCTAGGATTATAGTCATGAGCCACCATGCCCAGCTCATGCTGTAACTTCTTAAGGCTCAGGGGTTTGTTGGACCTGTTGTGAGCTCTCTCTGGGGCAACGTCATTTATGGTCTCCAGGCAACTCCCTATGTTAATCTCAGGTCTCTTGAGGGTACAGGACCTCTCTCATGACTAGAATTGCAGGAGTCCACAGTGAGAATTTGGACCACGGGGGCCTCTCCCTTACCATTTTTCTGCATTCTCTAATGCAGAGAACCTCTGAACCTGGAGAAGCTAAATTCTCCAGGTTCTCAGCCAATGCCGGCCTTGCAGGGTGCCTTGCTTCCCTCTCCTTCTTTGCTTTTGGTATTTCCTGTCACTTTTATGTTAAATTCTAACGTTCTATGATAAATGATCTATTCAAAGTACAATTATCTACTCATTATTTTGGTTCTTTGCAGAAGAAGCAAGTACCAGATACAGTTAGTCAGTCACCTTGAGGCTCTCTCATCTAGGAAATATAGTTAATAATGGTAAATCAAACAAAAAGAAGAAAAATCTAAATAACACAAAAGAGGACACTAGAGTAAAGGGGAAAATACCAAATCATCATCATCATCATGAAACAAAGCAAAACAATCACAAAACTACTTAGAATAGAAATAAGATGGTCAACATTTATCACTTATCAAAATAAATGATAATATACATATGTGTGAAAGGTAAAAAGAATCATCAGAGTTAAAGAATAAACCAAATATATACACTATTTCAAGACAGATATAAAAACCTAGAAGCACGGAAAGGTTGACTTTTTTTAGAAAAAGGAAAAAAAAAACCATGCCACCTGTCTCGGTCTTTGCAGACATGTTCCATGCTAGGGAACTTCTTTAATAAGTAATAGGACATTTTCTGAAACTTTGGAGCAGCTAATAAGAAAAGCTTAAGGTCTTCTCAGGTCTTTTCTGAACATTTGTCTTGTCTGGACATACATGTGGCTTTTCTAATACCTTGTACATATGGTTGCTTTTAATTATCTCGGAACTCCCAAAGAGCCCCATTGGTGCCACTCACTCCTTGTGACTTTAGATGGTCTAATGTATATCTCCACCAACTATATCTTTTCTCACATATCTGTGGATCTTCTTTTCCCTGAAGTTTTTACGAACAAATCCCATTGCATTCAACCACTTTCTGTTACCTGACCTCTGAGAGATGCAAAACATACACCAGTCCTTTAAGCATCACCAAGACAAATGAGAACTTTGCCAATAATGTCCCCTGTGCTGCCTCCAGTTCAAGGATGGGAACTGGCAACTGGGCTTCTGTGTCTTTCAGACAAAGACCATGCTGTATAGAGGAAGGGGCAGGGCAAAAATGAGTGAAAATACCATACATTTTCCTCCTATTTTCAATGTGGCTTTCTCTTGATTGGCCATTCCCTTGGTTGCTGTGTATCTCTGACTGTTTTCCAGAGCTCCCACTAGGTGGCTTTGCTATGGATCTTGTACTGTCTTCCAGAGCTCCCGTAAGGGAGCTCCCACAAGCCAGCTGGCTCATCTATTAGCCAGCTTCTGCTTGCTGTTTGATTTCCCTGTTGAGGGGAAAGGGCTTGGAGCTTTCTAGTTTGCCATTTTTAATCTGGTCCTCTAACATGTAAGTTTTATAAGCGAAGGGAATTGGACTGTTTTATCTCCACTGTACACTCAGTCCCCAGAGTAATGTCTGTAAATAGTGGGCATGATATAACTATTAATTGAGCACATTCTCAACTTTCTGCCTTGTATCTAATCATAACTTCAACTTATTTTATTTGCTTTTCAATAATTTAATAAACAATTTAAAAAACAACTAATCTACTCTGTCAGTTAGTCCTATGAATCAGGAATTATATATATTTCGATATTGATGGTATTAAGAGAAATATTGTAAGAAGAAAGTACCACAGAGATAAGCATGGATTGTGCCTTAAAGAATTATATGTAGCATAAAATTGGTTATATTTTGTTCTGTAAGAGGTGGAAAGCTATTAAACATTTTTAACCAAAATAATGACATGCTCACACTGCTGGTAGTTGTTGATTGGCATTGCCAGGAAAGTATTAAAAATATCAATTTACTCAGAATTTCTGCAGGTATAATATATATGTTACCCATATATCCAGGGAATCTAATAATAAATTTACTTTAGAAAAACATGTTTCTGCAAGAAGAATTTTAGCTGTACAAAACAGGAGGATTTGAGCTTAATTACAATATTCTTCCAAAGATTCAGAAAAAAGAAATAAACTTGATACTCATCTGTTAACTCTGGCTTTCTTATTATTAATATCTGCATGGAATATTTTGCCTAATCTTTTACTTGTAACTTATCTGAGTCTTGTATTTAAATTATTTGTATTCCTTCAAATATTTCTGGGCTTTGTTCTGGAATGGAGTTGAGTTACTTAAAAGCAATTTGAACCTTTCAAGGCGTATTTTTTAAATAATTTCAACTTTTATTGTAGGTTCAGTGGGTACATGTGCAGATTTGTTACATGGGTATATTGTGTGATGCTGAGGTTTGGGGCATGAATCTAGTCACATAGGTGGTGGGCATAGTGCCTAATAGACAGTTTTTCAGCTCATGTCCTCCTCCTTTCCTCCCCGCTCTAGTAGTCCGTAGCATCTACTGTTCCCATATTTATGTTCATGTGTACTCAATGTTTAGTTCTCACTTATAAGTGAGAACACAGAGTATTTGGTTTTCCGTTTTTACCTTATTCCATTTAAAATTATGGCCTCCAGCTGCATCCATGTTGCTATGAAGGACGTGAATTTGCAAAGGACATGAACAGACACTTCTCAAAAGAAGACATACAAGCAGCCAACAAATATGTGAAAAAAAAAATGCTCATTATCACTAATCATTGGAGACATGCAAATCAAAACCACAATACGATACCATCTTGTACCAGTCAAGACACATTTTTAACCTTGTTTACGGGAGTTCAGGATAGCTTTTCATCTAGGACTCACATGGCCCCATGAGAGAGTCTTTAATATTTTGTAGACTCAACCTTGTGTATTAAGAGCTCTTTTCATTTTGGCTGGTGGGAATGTGAATGATCTTTGACCCTGTATAATTTACAGGGATTATTCTACTTGATATTATATAAATTCCAGGGATTTTTCTATGTCTGCTAGTGTTTTCCTGAACTCAGTACTCAGCTGTAGACTTCAGGAAAACACTGCATGTCTCCACAGTTCTCTCTCTTCCTCCCTCTGTCTAGTCTCTGGCCCATGAATTCTAGCCCTCTTGATTTCCCTGAACTCTGAAGTTCCTCAACCAAGAAATACAGCCAGCCTCTATTTGAGTTTCTTGTGCTTTTTTCCTAGAAACTGCCTTTGGTCAGTAAGATGGAGCGATCATATGGTTCCACTTGTGTGTAATTTTTCTCTCAGTTCTCAGTGCCATGCCCTGCATGTGATCCAAAATCTAAGAACATTGACTTCAGGTATTTTATCTTTTTTTTTTTTTTAATTCGTTAAGGTAGAAGAGTGAACTTGGTCCCTGACACTTTATCATGATAAGAGGTGGCAAGTTCAGGAAAACTTATATTTGGCAAATGGTATATGGGAAAGGTAGAGACTGATTTGAAAATGTTTAGGAAGAGAAATCAATAAAAATTGATTGTTTAATCTGATATAGGTTGTGAGAGTCGGAAAACAACCTAGAACAACCAGTTTGTTACACTTTACATGGTTAATATTTCTTGTCCCTTTCTTTAACTCTCTCTGTTTCCTATTGCCCAGTATTCTGTTTATTCTCTAGGTTCATTTGACATGAATGTATAAATGCATTCCACCATTTATTTATTTTACATGTAAGTCTGCCCTCCAACATGCACCTCTAGGCCACAATTATATCTAATCAACCTTTGAATATATTTTGATAAATTAATGTTACAGGCTATTTTCACTGTATATTGTTATAGGAAGAAAATATCCACTGAGACAACATATTGATCATATTAATGAACTAGGACATTTCATGTGATAGAAAAATCTCCTACTGTTCTCTATCATTTTCAATATATACATTTGAGAATAAATTTATATTGTTGGGGTGAATTCCGAATATACAAAATAGCCACTTATTGATTTGGGTATGAAACTGTTATTTGGAATCAAATATTGAGACCTATTGATATTGAAATAAGGAGGACCTTATCTTGTTGTACAAATATAAATTAAAATTTAAAAGATGTCTTCTATCTACTTAAATTATTGCATTTTAGGATACCACTATAGGGATACTAAGGAAGCAGAAATAGAAACACATAGAGGAAAAATAATTTTTAATAGATGTATAAAACATTTTTCTCAGTATAAAAATCTTCCTGGCCGGGCGCGGTGCCTCACGCCTGTAATCCCAGCACTCTGGGAGGCCGAGGCGGGTGGATCACGAGGTCAGGAGATCAAGACTATCCTGGCTAACACGGTGAAACCTCATCTCTACTAAAAATACAAAAAAAAAAAAAAACTTAGCTGGGCGTGGTGGCAGTGCCTGTAGTCCCAGCAACTCAGGAGGCTGAGGCAGGAGAATGAAGTGAACCTGGAAGGCGGAGCTTACAGTGAGTTGAGATCGCGCCACTGCACTCCAGCCTGGGTGACAGAGTGAGACTCTGTCTCAAAAAAAAAAAAAAAACTTCCTGAAAGTGGAATAACACTTTCCCAAATTCTATTCTCCAGGAATGAAATAAATTCCAGGTGGGACTAAGATGTGAAAATACAATGGTGAATGGTTATTTGTTATGAATCGACAAATGTTGATTTGTATTTGAAACAAAAGTTGTTTTCAAATGTAATTAATCTTAGAAAATTAGTGTCTGATTTTATATTCTACCCTAAATACATATTTAAATCTTATTCCTCATAAAGAATGATTAGGTAGGGAACAAATATGAGCTTTGCCTCCCAACTTGAAATTCTTGATCTTTTCATGCATATGTTTAAAAAATGTTAAGTTTTTCTCTCAGGTTAACAAATGGATGGAATGGCATCTTATTCAGTAATAATATGTGAGTGTTTTATTGCTAAAGAAATGGAATGCCACCCTGGTTGCCTTCCAAAACCCCAAATTTGGGAGCACTTATTATGTCCAGTACTGACAAGGTAGAAAATAAGAACACTTGGACTTAGAAACAAGGAAAAAGTAAAAATAAATAAATAGATAAAAATAAACTCTCATACTGGTATAGTGCTCTAATGAGCTGCAGAACTCCATGCTGACTTCAGATGCCACCAGAATTAGAAACTAGACATTGCTTAGACCTCTGTTTAAAAAAAAAAAAAATTCTGAAGACTAACTACAACTAAATATGCTTTACTTTCAACCTTCTCTTTCATAAACAGAGAAAGGATCATTTACACATAACTAGGTAATGCAATAATGATTTTGAGATAGGGCTTGCTCAGGTTAGTATTTTCTGAATTGATTATATTATTTACATTTTTGCATGAATTTTCATTGCCATATAAATTATCAAAGTAAACAACATATGAAAGATTTCTAAACTTAAAGATAATAAACTGTAAGAATTTGAAGAACTAGCACACTGCTCATTCACTACATTTTCTATGTGAAAAAAAAGTATGTGAAAACATAAATTGAATATAGATTATTTACATGTGACTAGGGAGAATTGTTACAGATTGCAGTATGTGTCCTTCCACAATTCATATGTTGAAATCCTAACCCTCAGTGGAATGGAATTAGGACAGAGACCTTTTGGGAGGTAACTAGGTCATGAGGGTGGAGCCTTTACAATGGGATTAGTGTCCTTATAAGAAAACTGTTAGAGCAAGTAAGGGAGTCTTGTTTATGATTTCTTCTCTCCATCCTGTGAAGATACAATGAGTATCTGTGAAGAAAGAACAGAGCCCTTACCTGACATTGAATCTGCCAGCACTTTGATCTTGAACTTCCCAGCTGCCAATGATGTAGGAAATAAATCTTTGTGAAGTCAAACGTAGCATATTGTATTTGTTTGTTACAGCAGCCCAAACAGCTGAGTGCAATAATTATTGATTTTGAGGTAAACGTGTATGTCTATATATGTCTGTCTGCATGTATATAAATGTGTTTATGTATTGATATCACACATTTATTCACACTATGACTTGGATACCCAGCAACAATGTAGCTTTTTTATTTTGTCTATAACTATTATAGACGTCCTTACCTTCCATATATAGAAAGAATAATCTCACAATCTCATCAACTAACATTAGCCTGGCTATGATAACATAAATAGTCACTTTAAGTAATGTTCAGCCTCTCTAAGTAAACATGCTTGATCTTCAATAGTTCTCCTCATGTCCTGCACCTCTCTAAGATAGTTCCTTCACATCTAGTGTTTGGGTGAGGTTCTGTAACTTGGTGGTGTTTGAGAAGAGTCCTTAGATCCTCTGTGACGTTTTCTTGTTCCATTAATCTTAAAGGTAACATTCCTTATTCAGTAGCTCACTATATGTTTTTCTAGCACTTGGGGATTTAGTTAGGAGGTGATACGATCATGTCTTGTTTAGGTTTGTCAGAGCCCATGGTTTCTAATTCACTCACTCTCATTTATGAGGTAGTTGGCTTCAGGGACCTCTATTATATCTGCTATTGACTCACATTGGTGCCGAAGGTAGCCCAGGAAAACTAATTATCTCTGTGACCATGCTGAGCGTTCTAGCTTATTTGGAATGACCTCATACTGGTCCATCCAGAGAAACGTTCATCCCACAGCTGCACATTTTTATCAAGATAAATTCTATTGAGCGAGCACAGTGGCTCATGCCTGTAATTCCAGCACTTTTGGGAGGCCAAGGTGGGCAGATCTCAAGGTCAGGAGATCGAGACCATCCTGGCTAACACAGTGAAACCTCGTCTCTACTAAAAATATAAAAATTAGCTGGGTGTGGAAGCACATGCCTGTAGTCCCAGCTATTTAGGAGGTTAAGGCAGGAGAATCACTTGAACCTGGGAGGTGAAAGTTGCAGTGAGCTGAGATTGCACCACTGCACTCCAGCCTGGCGACAGAGGGAGAGTCTGAAAAAAAAATTAAAAAATTTTAAAAAAAGAATTATATTTAAGACTCCTCAATTATATGATATTTTAAATTATTTTAATCCTCAAATCTTGATAAACCTGAGTGTCTGATTTACTCTACTCTTGTCTATCAATTCACTTCTGATATCCTTTTAGCTTTCATAATACCTCCATTTTTAATAATTAAAATACTGGATGGGCGCAGTGGCTCACACCTGTAATCCCAGCACGTTGGGAGGCCAAGGCAGACGGATCACGAGGTCAGGAGATTGAGACCATCCTGGCTAACATATTGAAACCCCATCTCTACTAAAAATACAACCATTAGCCAGGCATGGTGGCGGGTGCCTGTAGTCCCTGCTACTCAGGAGGCTGAGGCAGAGAATTGCATGAACCTGGGAGGTGGAGCTTGTAGTGAGCTGAGATCTTGCCACTGCACTCCAGCCTGGGCAATACAGCAAGATTCCATCTCAAAAAAATAGCAATAATAATAATACATAATCTAAAATATTATTTTTTGCAAGAATTTTTATTGCCATATATTATCCATTTACTCTGATTTGATAATTTAATAATTTTAATAATTAAATTTAGAATTTGACAATTGTACTATTTTAAACTTTCATAATACCCATCTCTATTTCTAATCATTAAATGTATAATAGAATGTACATTAAACTTTCCAGATAATGTAATGTGTGAAACTTTTAGAACTGTCCCTATAATGCAATGCCTCGTGACATAAAGCAACAGTAGTCATAGTCTACACTAGGGAGAAAATTCTATTATTAGAGTTGTACTCATTTTCTAATGTTCTGTAACAAATTACTGCAACTTAGAACCGTAACATAATACCCATCTATTATCTCACAGTGCTGTAGGTCCAGGCATGGCATGGCTCGTTTCTTTCATCAGTTTCAAAAGGCAAGAATCAAAGTGGCAGAGGGCTTATGTTCTCATCTGCAGCTCGGGGTCTACTTCCAAGTTCACAGAGTTTGGTAAGTTTCAGTTCTTTGCAATTGTAAGATTGAAGTTTCTGCAGGTGTAAGACTGTTTTTAACTGTCAGTCAGAGGATGCTCTGATCTTCCTGAAGTTGCATATGTTCCTTATCACATGACCTTTTTCATGTTCAGAACCAGCCTAGGAATATACCCTTCATGTTGATCTTCTTTCATGCTTCAAATCTCTTTGCTAAGCAGAACTCAGTCAATTTTAAGGACACAACTGATTAGGTCAGTTCCACTCAAGAGAATATTCATTCTTTAAGTCAACCGTGTTAAAATAACGTAATCAAAGGACTGACTATGCCATTACGTATAGTTCTTAGCCACACTCAAGAGACAATGGTAACTGCGGGTTATTATAGAATTGTACTCTAATAGTCAATCATCATGACCTTTAATATGTCTAAACAAAAGTTAAAAGAACTTAGGAAATAGCTCTTTTACCAAGGACCCGCCAACATGGGCCGCATTCGCACCAAAACCGTGAAGAAGGAGGCCCGGGTCATCATAGAGAAGTACTACACGCGCCTGGGCAACGACTTCCACACCAACAAGCGCGTGTGCGAGGAGATCGCCATTATCCCCAGCAAGAAGCTCTGCAACAAGATATCAGGCTATGTCACGCATCTGATGAAGCGGATTCAGAGAGGCCCTGTAAGAGGTATCTCCATCAAGCTCCAGGAGGAGGAGAGAGAAAGGAGAGACAATTAAGTTCCTGAGGTCTCAGCCCTGGATCAAGAGATAATCGAAGTAGATCCTGACACTAAGGAAATGCTGAAGCTTTTGGACTTCAGCAGTCTGTCCAACCTGCAGGTCACTCAGCCTACAGTTAGGATGAATTTCAAAAGGCCTCGGGCACCTGTTTGAATTTTTTCTGCAGTGCTATATTATTTTCAATAAATCTGGGACAACAGCAAAAAAAAAAAAAAAAAAAAAGAATTTAGGAAATATATTTTCCTCTCTTAAGAATGGCTGTTTTTCCAATCTATAATCTTGTTGCCTGATCTTATTTTTAATGTCAGAAGCTGAATATTAGTAACTTTATTATTTTTTTTCTGATGTTGTGTTTGTACTTGTTTTTTTAACTTCTTCTTTCCCAAAATATCCACATGGGTTACTCCCTCACTTGATTCTAGTATATGATCAATTTCCATCTTTTAAGAAATATTGTTCTTGATCTTGTAATATTAACAGCATCATGACCTCAATTCTACATTTCTAACTTTTAAAAAATATATACCGCTTACATGTTATATAATTTATTTTACATGTATTTGTTTATGTCCTGTATTTCCTATTGAGAGAAAATGGCTTGTTTGTTTAATTGCTTGGTACCTCAAGTGCAGAAAAGTTTCTGGCACATAATAAGGTGTAATAAACATGCATTCTTGCTGTTGTTTTATGATGTCATGTATTAGAATTAAAACACGTTTCTAATTTTTTTTTCCACATAGTTGAAGACTGTGCTTACTTTTTCAAAAAGCAACGTTGAGATTTTTACAATACTAAAACCAATGTTTAAGAAACGGAAAAATGTATGTCCTTTTTTAGCAATCAACAAGAAATTTTAGACAACTGAAAAAATGAGAAATAAGACAATTTAACAAAACGATGATAGTTATCCTCTTAAAACAGCTTTGCTAATTAGTTTGTAGAATATAACTCAATCATTTCATTGATTCCTCCATATTCATAATTATATTAACTATTTTGCATTTATGAAATGGAATAAATGATGTGTATGTTTTTTAATAAAACATAATTACTTAAATAATTAATGCATTGTTTAACAATGTTAAGTCTTCGAAATCTATTGACAATACACAAAAGAAATTAAAGCCAGGTATGGCATTTTCATTTAGAAAATATAGTTCAATTTTAAATAAAACTCCTTTCTTAGGAAAATTGAGAACACCATAATTATGTTGCAAAATGATTAAATGGAGCAAAGATATTTAGGTAGTAATTAATTCCTTTAGAAACCAGGTTTGCTTGTAAAACAATATATTACACATTTATAACCCAATCCCCACCCCAAAGTGCTCTATGTATATTTCCAGATAATAGTTTTCTTCTTGAACATTTTACTATGCCTTCCTTTTGCAATCATTTATATATTCATGCAATAAAGTATTTTAAAAATATAAAGAAGATTTAAACAATAAGTAATGGATTACCATTCTTCTTTAGAAATTTAGAACAAATTTAGTCTTGTTAATTTATCATGGTTTTCCTAAAAGTGAAATAGGTGAGAAGTCCATTATCAGTACCAAAATATGTATTAGTGTATTAATTAGGGTTAAGAGAGGTAGAAAGACAGGGAAAGAGTAAAAGAGAGGTGAAGAAAGATAGAGTGGAGTTGGCTTACATGATTGTGGTGACTTGGTAAGTTCAAAATCTGCAGATCAAGTAAGGAGACTTGGAGATGGAGAAAACTCAGAGAAAAGTTTCAGTTTTCAGCCAAAGGAAGTCTGCTGAGAGAATTCCTTCTTGTTCAGGGAAGGTCAGTCTTTGTACTATTAGAAACTTCAACTGATTAGATGAGGCTTCCTCACAGAAGAGAGTACCAATACTGCTTTTCTAAAAGTCCACCAATATAAATATCAGCCTCATCCTCAAAACACCTTAACGGAATTATCCAGAATAATGTTGGGCCAAATATCTGCGTATTGTGGCCCAGCCAAGTTGACATGTAAAATTAACTGTCACAGGGATCATCAAATATTAATAAAGAAGTTGTAGCCAAAGTGGTTAAGCACATATATGCGTTAGTGGAGAAGCTGTGTTTGGAACCCAAGCCAGCTGGTCTTTCTTCCCTTGGGAGAGTGTAATTTCACTACACCTTTCTCCTCCTAAATATGGCATAGATATTACATTTAAAAAATAATGAGGAAATCTATGAGTGCTTATTTAGTGAGTTCTAAACTATGTATCTAAAATGACATAAAATGTGAATATACATAATCAAAGGAAAAGTGGCAGAAGAACACCTATAACACTCAACAGGTAGTGGAAGAGTTCATGGAAGTTAGGTTTTACATGTAACTGAACTCTCTGAGTATGGAATTTCCATGATAAACACATCTTCTAGCTTAATTTAGTATGAGGGGTTGATGTGGAGGTCAAGTAGAACTCTTGGATATTATCCCGCCAATAACTTCATCCCATTATTTTAATTCCTAAAATCAGGAACTATAATTCTCAGACAGTCCCACAGAATGAACACATGATTGATTTACACCCAATGTTGTAACATTTTCAGTTAGATATGTACACAAGACAGAAGAACGTAAAAATAATAGCACTGGAGTCCAGGCACAGTGGCTTGCACTTGTAATCCCAGCACTTTGGGAGCCCGAGGCGGGTAGATTGACTGAGGTCAGGAGTTCGAGACCAGTCTGGCTAACACGGTGAAACCCCGTCTCTACTGAAAATACAAAAATTAGCCAGACATGGTGGCACATGCCTGTAGTACCAGTTACTCAGGATGCTGAGGCAGGAGAATCACTGGAACCCAGGAGGTGGAGGTGGCAGTGAGACAAGATCACGCCACTGCACTCCAGCCTGGGCAACAGAGCAAGACTCCATCTCCTAATAATAATAATAATAATAATAATAATAATAATAATATTAGCACTGCAGCCATTAGTATGTTGTTGTTACTTAAAATGCTGAGTGCACAATATTATCTAAAATAGATTATACAATGACAAGAAAATAAAGATGAGAAGTAATGTATGGAAAACAACCAATATTTAAGGAACTGATGGAAACCACTGATTGGGAAAGGAATCTGTAGGAAAACAAAGGCTGTATTCTTCATTGTAGAATATTTTAAAAGGTAATTAGAAAGACAAAAATAAGTGGGAGAAAGCTTGGGGTAATTTTGGTCAGAAAGAAAATTAGTTTTAAAAAGAAGTAAACATTAGGTGAGTATTAAATCTTCTCTATTTTTGCTAGAATTAATTAAATGTATTAAGACAGTTAATTCAGGAGAGGAACAAAAGTAGTATGAGAAAGACATAGCAGAGTTTTTATATTTGTTTCATAACAAGCATGAAGGAAATCAATAATACATTTTTAGTAGAATTAAGAATGAACTGACAACCAAAACTCCCAACTGCCTCATTTGGAAGATTTCCACTTTACTTTGTAGATGTTGTAATGAGAACATGCTACATGCAAATGAATAAAACATTAATTCCTGAGAAAGCAGCACCTTATGGAATCTTCTGGTGCTCAGTCTGCAGTAATCATTAAATGAGATCATGAGGATTTGGACTGAGGTGGTAATGCAAAGAGCCTGCAAGCTTGCAAATCCTCAGGTTCCACTGATTCATTATACATAATCTCTGGCTTGTTCATAGTCACTGTTAAGAAAGTAAATATTCATAAACCTGAATTTCCTCACCTACATCTCCCAATTCCATTGTTCCATGGAAGAAAAACTAAAAACTGGGGGTGATAAAGTTACTTACTAAAAGCTTTTATGCATTAGCTTTGGTTGCAACCATTTATCATTTTACAGCCTGGATATGTTTCCTTAGATTACGTTGCCAACAAGGAGCTCAAATCTATAAGTGAAAGAGGAGCCAAAAGAGGAAGGAAAAAGAGAAAATATCCACAAAAAAAGCAACTAAAGAAATCACCTGAGGAGAAATACGATTGTAAAGTCATGGGAAAATATTTGAGAGAGGTTTAAAAAGAGAATGAACAACAGAGCCAAATGCAACAGAGACAAAGATCAAATTGTGCTTTGGATGTAGGGATATGGCCATTACCATTGAATACTTTCAGTTCCGAGAAGAGAATTGAGGGACAGGGACTATCAGGCCATTGAAACCACATTATGATCCAAAACTAGGATTAAGAAGTACATTTGCATAAACAAACCAACAAAAAAGCACAGTAAATTAGAACCACTCTCAGCCAGGCGCAGTGGTTCAGGCTTATAATCCCAGCACTTAGGGAGGTTGAGGCAGGTGGATCATTTGAGGTTAGGAGTTCGGGAACAGCCTTGCTTGCCAACATGGTAAAACCCTGTCTCTACTAAAAATGCAAATTAGCCGGACCTGGTGACGCGCCCCTGTAAACTCGGCTACTGGAGAGGCTGAGGTGGGAGAATTGCTTGAACCGGGGAGGCAGAGGCCGCAGTGAGCCAAGATTGCACCACCGCACTTCAGCCTGGGTAATAGAGTGAGATCGCATCTAAGAAACTCAAGTGAGGACAAAAACAAAAGGCAAATAGAAATTCGCAAGAGGTACTGGTTTGGAATCAGTCCTTGTTTAACACTGTTATTTGTTATCTTGAAATTAGTTTTGAAAGCACGTATCTGGAGAGTCCTAGGCTCACACCTAACCAATGCTACAATTCAAAATGATTCAAATGCATAATTAAAAAGGAAAATTCCATGTGGAATAGTTTATATTTTCCAACATCATACATTTATTAGTTAATTTTTGCTACTTATGGAAGTAATGTGATAACTTAGAAAAATGGGAAACATAGAAAACCATAAAGGAAAAACCACTGTCAGAAGTCCAAATGAGAATAACATTTATTACCATTGTATTTCCCTTAGTTTTTATTATAATTATAATTATTTTAGCTATAGGTGTAAAAGCATGTGAATGTTGGCATATACTTTGCTAAAAATTTAGCCTATATTATACACAGAGGGATGCATAATGCTATTTTAATTACAAACATATTGTAAGCTCTTTTAGCACAATAGTAAATTTTTAATGGCTACATAGTTATATTCTACTGCATTGCTCTCCTAAAACAGTACTTTAAATTTTTCTTGGTTTTGGTCATTTGGGTTTTTAAGATTTTATTTTTAATTAACTTTGTAATAAACATCAACGTTTACACATATATCATAGTTCCAGTTTCTGGTTACCATTATATTAAAATCCTAGAACTAAATTATGAAGTCAAGATTAGTAAAAATTTAAGCTTTTGACAGATTTCTATTTCTCAAACTAGTTATAATTATTTTTACCTTCGCTATTATATAAGTTCGTTTTTTTCTATATCCTAAAAACAGTACATACTATTATGATTTACCTGTAAATCTTGGGGATACCAGGTTCAAAATAGTAATTTTTTCTATTTACAGGTCTTAATTATGATTTGAATGTTTATATTTATTTATTTGTGATTTCATATAATAATTTTCTTGCATAACTTTTGGTTCTGTGAAAACAAAACCCTCCCTCTCTTTTTCACTATTGGATCACTACTCAATTAAATGTTTAGATTTGACTATATTAATATATTAACTCACTGTCTTTAACATATGCATTAACTGATCCTTTCTCTGTCAGCAGTCAATTTTATTGTGGCTTCTTATGTATAAACATTTACATTTTTGTAGTTTGTCTCTCTCTTTAGATTGTTCGTGTTTTTCTTGGAAAGCCTTTCAGATAAGTATTGGTTTCTGTTTTATTACTTTTCTTTAGATTTTAAATTCAACTTCATCAAAATCATATTTTGTTATACGGTCTGAAGAAACATTTTTGCTTTACTTTTTCTCAATGATTTTACCATAAATTTATCCTCTTTAGTGATTTTTCTGTAAATACATTATTTTTGCAAGCAAATGTTCATATTACTATTATTACAGTGAGTTAAATGAGTACTCTTCAGTGGTTTCTATATTTTTTAATTTTATTAATAAGAGCCATTAAATTATTCCTTTATGAGCTCAACCATAAGAATAACACTTGTTGTGATGACGGCAACAGAGAGTGTGTCTGAATCATTGCTAGTGAGAGCTTTGGTCTGCTTGCAGTAATTTTCATGTAGATATGAAGAAAGGATGCAACTGAAAATTAACTTTTGGTTGTGAAAATGCATAAATGTTTCAAAAGCTGTACTATTGAGTGTTTCAGAAATACACTAGAAAATTGCATCTTCTTTTCTCTTATAGTAGATTATGGGAATAAAATAAGGAAATGTCAGAAAATGACTAAGGACTTGTTTCTTATTGCTTCAGAACAAATAGAGGAAACACTGCCATGCTAAACAGAACAAAAACAATTTGCAACTGTTTACTTTCAACAAAATTTAAAAATTCCCAAATCAGAAAGAGTCTGAAAGAGAGTTTGAACTCCATGATATTAGCAGTTAAAACTAATGATAACAATAAATTACTAGTCATCCATTATTTATCAGGCACTTAACTTTCACTGAAATCCTACAATATTATTATCCTTTTATGCCATAGGAAACTAAACCTCAGAGAGTTGAAGTAACTTGTCCCAGTGATAGGGATAATGGCAGAAACAGTTCTTTTCAAATCCAAGCATTTTCAGAATCTCAACTGAGTACCTTAATCATCTCTTATGCTGAGTTGCTCATGTTAAAACTCATTAGTGATAAAGAACATTTAATCAAGGGGCAGGTCTCAATTAATTTTATCTAACACGTTTATAAATAGTATCAGCTGTTACCCAGAAATTGATTTCTTGCAAGTTTTCTCATTTTAAAACATTCCAAAGATTTTTAGAGCTCCATATTCCTCTAACAAAATGGTATTTGGTTAAGTTGGAATCTCTACACACTCACACACAAGCACACATACAC